>NC_032014.1:3418698-3470569 GCF_001865875.1 Lupinus angustifolius | reverse complement strand
TTCCTTCTGATCCCATATTAGACTCTCTAGCTTATTCTGCATTAAAATAAATGTTGTGCTTATGGATAAGAATAATGGGAGGAGTCCACAAAGGATAGAGGGAAATTAAGTCTAAAAGCACCAACATCCCCAGTCCCCACCCTTAAAAAAAGAGCTTACATGTACTTTGTACTAAAATTTTCATCAGTGACAAAATTCTACCCATCATGATCCATATACAACTTAGGGGAAAATGAAATGTATTATGCAGATAAAAACCTGTGATGCAAATCAGTCATCTTATCATTTAGGGAATATGATATAGTTATCGAATGAAAACTAGCCTGCCTCTCCCTTTGAAAGGTATTCACAACTCTTGCAGGTAGAGATATAAGCCCAAACGTCCATGTTATTATAGTTCCCAATATTATGTTTAAATGGAAGATATCCAAGCATAAGTGACAATTAACGCAGTTCTGATCCCAATCAAGTATGCCAGTTTAAGCAGAGATAAAGGCCTTGTCACCAAGAGTATTATGTTAGCCAATAGCTCGAAAATCAACACCATTGATGATAGAAATGAGTGCTCCTCCTTGATTGTTACATGTTTAAAATGTTCCATGCTGTTGCACTGATATATAGTTGGTCACTGTCAATAAGTTCATATCAAAATTACTGAAGATTGAACAACAATTGTGAAAATAAATAAGTAGGAACAAATTAGCTACATGATTAGATTAAAATAGAACTACAGACATGCCTTGGGAGGCAGTGGCACAACTATAAAACTCTATTAGATACAGGAAATCCATCTCACAGTACAAGTGAATAGTTCCGGAGAGGAAAAATTGATGTGTTTATGACTAAAAAACAATTTATTGAAATTCAAATTTTAGCATAAGTTTTAGCAACTATTCTTACCAACACTTGAATCAAAACATAAATACCAAATATCTAAATCAAGAATAGATCATATTTGAAGATGAATGAGTCACACAAACTAATCTTACAATTGATTTATTTGTGTTTGTGAATATCTGTAACACCAGACACCAGTGATACTTAATTCTGTGACTACTTATTGTCAAACCAATGTTTCATTACTCTCGCTAAAAACCCTTAACCCTGCAAAATTGGCAGAATTCGTTTTAGTATGATGAATCTGAATTCAGAATCCAATGGTCAATACTCAATAATACAACCAATTGGGTGAATAAGAAAGAAAGAAATAAACCCTTTTCAACTATATATACTTAAGTATTGGATTCATGAATTAGTAAAAGAATAAACCTACTTCCTTTAACCAAAGCCTATTGACCAAAAAATCAATCATAGCAATAAAAGGTATACTAGAACTCTATAACAGTTTCCAGAGAATCTAGCCAGAACAACAGCAAGAGACAAAACAGAAAATATAATAAATCCTCAAACTCATTCTGCATGTCTAGCACGGCACAAGTGCACCCCTGAAACAATCCATGAAATAAGCAAAAACAAAAGCAACAAGTATTTTTCCACTAAATAGGGTCAGCTATATTGACCAACACCATAATGTCTTATCATAAACCCTTTACTTAATACTCACTAATGGTTTCGTCTACCTCTCGAGATTGGACTAATCTACCCTCCTTGGTGGAGTTCATATGAAATTAGAGATTGTATAAGATAAATCAAGTCAATGACTCTATCCTATATAACAAATTGCAAAAACAGGAACGTTTCATTAATTATATTAGCATTAGGCTTCAACCAAATGTGTTATGCACCAAATAGCACACCTCTGCAAACAATGATTTAAAGAATCAGAAGCCCATAAACTAAGTAGGGGGGAAACTATAATATAACTAAGATGGATCATATAGAGTCATAACTTGAAATATAGTCCATCACCGTGATTCAACTTAAAGAATGAACTTTCACTATAATGTACTACACCCAATTACCCATATTATAATCAGAACATAAAATAAAATCTGTGAAAATATCATGACCATAGAAGTTGCCAAATTTTACTCCTCAACAACTTAGTATGAAAGTCAAAATGGAAAAGTTAATATGTACACTTTCATGTATTCATAATATATGAATACATGAAAATGGAATGGTCAAGGGTGTTGCGGAATTAGAATATCATTTCAAAATTACCTTAAGTGCTTAACATGCCTCTTCATGATGACTGTCGGAACTGCATTGTCCAATGTGGTATAAAACCTGAAAGTATTCTTTTAGATTAGAATTATAGAGCTAAAGTTATACTGCCATTTGTCTGTTCTCTCAAGATCTAAAATTATCGGCATTGGTAGGAAGAATGATGCTGAAAATTGACCATTTCCTTGTTTCCTTTATGTTCTTCATTATCTGCATCATGGGGACACAATCCAACCACACACTCCAGTTTTGGGTATCAAAGATAACATTATTTCAGTTAACTTATTATACTAGTTCGAATTCATTTCATTATTGCAATGCTTGGCATATATATATACACACACACATATATATATTATTTACTAGGATCAAGTTGTGTATTATTAGTAAGTTAGTGCAAGTGCTCAACTAAAAACACCTTACAAAAATTCATCAACCATTTTTGGGGTACAACATTCGATATTGAGACAGCAAAACATAATTTAATCTGTAACAGAACCACAAGTTGGACATGCATGCGAGAGAGGGTAGGAAGAATGGCATAAATAAATCCATAATGCTTAATCTCTCTCTCTCTCTCGCACTCTCTCTCTCTCTCTCTCTCTCGCACTCTCTCTCTCTCTCTCTCTCTCTCTCTCTCGATCTCTCGCGATCTTTGAAATCAGATATCATAGTAGAAATTCAGATAGTGTCAAATGTTAGAACATTTTGTACCCAAATAGAAATTTTAACCATGAGTGTTTGGAACCGTATTACAAATTGTTGAATATACTTTATAAACGTGGAAACCACTTACAACAGCTTCTTCACATGAAAGATATGTTTGACCCCAGCAAAGTTTTCGCCACCAGATCAAACATGCCTCAAGTTAAAAACCTAATATGAGGGTGTTCCATTTTTGTTACCGACACTGTTATTCTCACTCTCATCACCGACACTCTTAAGCTTCCTCCTTTTGCCAAGATACAATCTCACTTAAAAATTGAGAAACAACAACAAAATAGCACCATTAAGCACAGTTGAAAATCCAAGCAGCAAAAGCAACCCAACATGGGAAACCAAATTGAAACCCAATAACACAGCCTGGCAATTGTATGGTCGTTTTTTTAAAAAAATAAAAATAACTTTTACTTAAAACCACTTTTCAAAAAAATAAAATATCTACCCTTGATAAGGGTAGGCCAAGGCCATGTATTACAAATGTATATAAAAGAGGCAAAAGAAAAGTAGTCATGTGGTAGTTTTGTCAATAATACCCTTAGTTAGTTAGAAAATTCAATAAAGGGATGGAAAATTAGTTGGGAAGTTTCTGGATGTGGAACCAGAGAAGAGAATCGTGGGATCCATTGTATTCTAACAATTCTACTTTTGTAATCTTCCTAAATTCTTAGCAATAAAGAAACAGCTCTACTCAACCTAGAATCCATTGATTCTAGAGAGATGCTTGAAGATCAACACTCCCCTGACCCCACTAGGTATGATCTTCGTGCACTGCCCTGCCCTGCTTATGGTTGTTTGATCTCACCATCTCATGAATGTAATAATCAATTTACAAGTAAATCATGTACTGGATTCTAGTCTTTTAATTTACTTCTTTCATATATGGCCAGCCAACATTTAGAGCTAAAGTCAGCCGTATCAAAACAATCATGCCATTAAGAAGCAAAATGCCCAAATCAATTGAGGTAGAGATTTATCCAGACAGACAAAACTTACTTTGGTACCAGCTGGCATGTCACTCAAATCATAGTTGCAAATGAAAGTGTGAAGGGGAGTCTTTTCCGGATTACTTAGCACCTGCAGAGAGCAATCACATGCAATAGTAAAGCATTATTACAAAAAAGACAGTAATCCTCACAGATGACTTGAAAGTGGAACAAAATGTGCTAACCTACTTATATGCTTGCTAAAATGGATTTATTTGGTGAGGAAAGAAGGGAAAATATCGATAGGTATGTACAGAATCAGTGAAGCCTAGTCCAAATACATCAATCCTTCTCTGCCACCTAAAAGTTCTCAACAAACATGACACAAACGAGCCTATAATGTATCAGTGACTCTAACAACACACTTTCTGGACCATGCAATCAAAGAAAACAGGTCATTCTAATTAACTCAGCTGACAAAAGGGCCATTCTCTTCGAACCATAATTCAAAAAATAATTCTTAACCCAAAAATCTGATAAAGATAGCATAAATGATTGGAGGTGTGAAACCAAATAGAAAACCCTAAATAATGTTTGCAATAGAAAAGCCAGGAAAGATTAAAGGTCGCATAAATGATCAACCATATAGAAAAGACGGGTGTTGACTGCCAAACCAATTATATTAACTTCATTGAAGAGCCAAGCTTTTAATGCCTAGCTAAGTCTACCTTCTATAATGTGATTGGAAAAACCACCTAATTGATTAAGTGAGGCTATGAAACCTGAGCAAGGTTTATCAAGCCATTCATGTTAGGCAAATGCCATACTTAACAATTAAATTTACTATCCACTAGAAAACCAACGATAAAGTACTTGCAATTATACCTTTATATTAAAGGGCAGCCCACAGTGCAAGAGACTCCCAAAACAATCGATTCCTTATATAACAACTGTCAGTTTAATCCACATAGGCAAAAGAATAAACAAATTCCAACATCCCAGGTATTCAAAAAGATGCTTGGTGAAACGCAGTAATATGTTCTTTCTTTTCACCATCGTTTCAGATACTGCCATCTCAACAGGCTTAATCCTTTATGCTTCAAAGCCAGACATGTTCCTCTCCCAGAAGCACATTCTTTCTCTTTTGTTGCAGTCTGACCCCAAGAATCTCCTTCCTCCATAGCTGATATTGCCTACACTAGTGGCATCCACTCATTCTGAAACAAGAGTTCACACCTCAGTGGCATCTAGGGTCATAAAGAGTTCACACCTCCAATCATTCTGAAACAAGATATCATATTACAAATGCTTTTAAGGTAATATATGCTAAAAATAACATGCTTATTTTACATCATAAATAAACATTTTTATATTATAGTGGCATTTAAGGACATCTAGGCTCAAACCCATCCAGAATTTAGATTATGAAGAGATTCATGCTGCCATTGCCTTTAGGTTATAAAGGCCAAAAAACCACAATCCAAAATTTACATTACAAATAAAGAAAGTCACATTATTTGACAACGCGTTAAGGTAAACCACGACTATCCTAGATTTACATTATGCTTAAAGAATCAATATAGCATTTGACATTTGCAGTTAGGATCATCAAGGCACAACATATACCAACACTCCATCCACTTTTTATATCATTTACAAAGAACTCATACTGCATTTAGGGATCATATAAGTCTTAAAAGCATGTAATTCTAATTACTACATTAGGAAACAATTGCATTTTGCCAGCTCAAACATTCCAACAAGAATATACATTCAAGCTTTATGTAATATAATGAAAAAAGAATGCTTACTGCAATTTACATTTAGATTTATCGAGGGTCAATCCATATAGCTGTTGCATTTAGGCACATCATAGTCCCCCCAAAGCATAACATCTGAATTACATACCACAATTGCATTGAAAGCAGCCTATTTATTTTCACAAGCAAAGATATGAAAACCTTAAGGTGTTTCAAATTTGTGTAAATGCATCTATTACTAAGAAGAAATCTATTAATTGTGAGTGTGTTAATAGCTCATATCTCCCCTTATTGAAGAAATCCTAAGAAAAAAATCACTTACATCCAGAGGCAAGAATTTAGGGGAAAGCATCGCATTTCTCTGCATACACCAAGAAAATTATTGTTTCCACAAGCATCTTATCTGTGAGATCAGGTAAAAAACATTCTTGCATAGACCCAACTTACCTAAACTTCCTTTCACAAAAAATAAATATTCAAGCATAAAAATATTCAGTCGTGCACTAGTAAAATAAAGAAGACTGAAAAGTACCATTACAGACAATAAGCACCTTATATACTGAAGGAAACAAGCAGTTCTTCAGAAACTCATGTCTCCAAGCACTTGTTAGTTTTAATTTTCAATCAGAACATAATTAAAAAACAAATTAAAGACATCAATTATTCTAAGATTGGTCTATTCTCTAATGTGAATTACAAAACATCATATAGAGGAACTTTGATAACTTAACATCTATAATTACTACTAACTTAGTGGACACCAAGTAAATACATTTAGAAAGTTTACAGTGTCTATGAGATCATATCCTATCACTCAAAGCCTTCATATCCTATCACTCAAAGCCTTCATATCCTATCACTCAAAGCCTTCATATCCTATCACTCAAAGCTTTTAAGATAACTCTTGCCCCTTCATAGAAAATAATAAGAGTTTCCAGTTAAGAAGAACTGTTCCTCAGAGTCCCTGATATACAAAAATGACACAGAAACTAATTTGACAGCACATTAAAAATAGTAGATCATATCATTACTATACAATATTATAGAACCTTCTAATTCCATATACTACCATCTGCATGGAATACATATCATAAATTCATAATGTGATACAAATAACTAGTATTTAATGCTAACACTGTATGTTCTTCTTGAGCTAGAACAGAATTTGGATTCCCTATTTTTTCCCATACAACCATATTTAAATTTAAAATCACAACAGATAAATGAATGTCCCAATTCAAATTTAAAATCAGACCACAAGTATAGCATAGAAGACAAAATTCAGGGCACCTTTAGATTTAACTTGCTATGCTCTTGAGCAAGTTGAGCACAATACAATATAACATGTACAAATACAGACTTCTAATTCATCAAGAACCTGGATGTGACAAATCTTCCATCCTGCAAGAAATGTATGACTCGAGTGAAATAATGAATAGCCACAAAGGGGGCAAAACCATATGCCTTTTTCTTCCACCAATTAGAAGGTCAAAGTGTGTTTACAGTGATCCCAATTAGACAGTTTACACTGACAACATTTTATACACAACTGCAATAATATACTGAGAATTCCATATTTTAACTTAATTTTACACCTTTCATCCACACATGTAACAACCTCATTTTGAACTGAACTTGCAGCTCACTGAGTCATAGCTTGGGACATATATGACTGCTGACAATGAATTGAAAAAATTAACATTAGAGAAGATACAAAAACCGTTAAGGAGAATTCTTTTGAAAAAATACCATCTCTATATGATTCCATTGTAAGAGGGGAGGATATGAGCTGAAATTCAACAAAATCACATTATCACGAGTAATAGTAATTTATGAAGAAGATTGGAAATTGAGATAGAAAGGGTTGGAAATTGCCATGACAGGTTGTGGAGTCCCTGATTGAGGAGTTTGAGTGTGGCATGCATATCCAAAACAGTATGCATCATTCTCATTTATTCATGTTCAATTTCATATCTCTCTTGCAAGTGCAAACAAATCAACATAAGCCTGCATAATTTGAAACACAATTAAAATGACCAAATGACACTTGTCAAACTGAAAAAAAAGCAGACCTGAACAGTAAGGACAAAGGTTGTTCATAGCCATTGATTCAGAGTCAACGCTAATTAATGTTTCAGTGGATCCTTGCACGGGCTCAGGCACTAAAGATGTTATCACACAAACCTCAGATGTTAAGGATTTAACACTATGAATTGAGGATTTAAATTGTAATTGCATTTCGGGTAATTTTTAAAATTAGGGTCCATCTGAATTCAAAATTATAAGCAACTAGGGTCAAACATAGCATCAAGATTCATCCTCACAATCATTCATCTTGCATGCAATACCTCATCCTCACAATCCAAAACAGCCACTAAAATTCAGATTCATCAAGATCAAATGCATTTGAATGAGAGATCATAAAAGCATATCATCCATTTACAAATTATGAATAAAGAATTCATACTACAAGTATATAATTTCGATCCAACCATCTATCCATTGTGAATAAAGAATTCATGTTACAATATCATTTAGGAGTTCAAGAAAGTCATAAATAAATGACATCATTATCCGCTGAAGTTCAAGAAACACACATCATTATCAGTTGAGGTTCATGAAAATAACATAGCTTAAGTTCAAGAAAATCACATGACTATCAGTTCAGATTCAAGAAAACCACATCATTATCAGCTGAAGTTCAAGAAAATGACATCATTATCCGCTGAAGTTCAAGAAAATCACATAATTAGGAGTTGAAGTTCAAGAAAATCACATTATTATGAGTTGAAGTTCAAGAAAATGGCAATATTATGAGGTGAAATTCAAGAAAATCACATCACTGAGATACTAAGAAGTTGGCTCAATAAGTGTAGTAATTCATGAAGATTGGAAATTGAGATAAGTAGTAATTCATGAATAAGATTGGAAATTGAGATAGAAAAGAGAGATAGAAGGGGTTGGAAATTGATTCTCTCACCCTCTCTCGCATGCATATCCGACACGAAACAGTATGACTCAATTTCATGCGTACAAAATCACATCATTATCAGCTTAAGTTCAAGAAAACCACATCATTATCAGCTGAAGTTCAAGAAAATCGCAACACTATGAGCTGAAGTACAAGAAAATCACATAACTATCCGCTGAAGTTCAAGAAAATCACATTTATGAGTTGAAGTTCAAGAAAATCACATAATTATCGGTTGAAGTTCAAGAAAATCACATTATAATGAGTTGAAGTTGAAGAAAATCGCATATTATGAGCTGAAATTCAACAAACTCACATTATCATGAGTTATAGTAATTTATGAAGAAGATTGGAAATTGATTCTGTCACTCACCCTCTCTCGCATGCATATCCAACACTAAACAGTATGCATCATTCTCTTTTATTCATGTTCAATTTCATACCTCTCTTGCGAGTGCAAAGGAATATGATCTCAACTTCCTGTGATTCCTCATATAAATCTCTTTCTGTGTCGCTTTCTCTCTCTCTCTCACGTTCTCTCTTTCTCGCACTCTCGCATATTCATGTTCAATTTCATACCACTCTTACTGTATGTCTCGCTTTCTCTCTCCCTCTCTCACGTTCTCTCTCTCCCTCTCTGGCATATTTCTCAAAGAACTTATGAAACATCCAATGATCTTGTCTTTATATAGCAAACTAAACACCGACACTGTAAATAAAATCTACTTAGTGGGCCTTAATGGGCCTTGTTAATACATATTTTATTTTTTTGCATTCTTGCAGCACTTTTAGTCAATTTGATTTTCCCTTCTTTCAATTACCAACTTTTAATAATTAATTTAGTAATAATATATATTTATAAAAAAATATTTCAATAAAATTAAAATTAATTATGGATCATAACATTAATTCTAAAAGAATTCTCAATGAACTTTAACTTAGGAGTTATAAATATTATTACATTTTAATTTTTAAAATATGTAAACATTTGTTCTTTATAACTTTAAATTAAATTTTTAATTAACATATCAAACACATTCATTATTATTTTTTTAAAATTAAGTAATTAGAATATTTAAGAAATTACGGTTCTAATAATATCAGAACATTAATATATGATGATAACAAGTGATAAATAAATTTTTAATAAAAATAGTTTTCTAATATATAAACTTTTGTGAAAATAAATTAAGCCCACATATTTTTATTAAATAAATTATAATCCATATGCACAAGGTACCATGAAGCGCACATATACCGGAAATCTTCTTAACTTATGATGCCTCAATATAATTTTTCTTAAATAGTACAAAAGGAAAACAAAGCTAATGACCATAAAAATGTTTACTCCTCCATATTCATATATTCTTTCAATTTTAGAAGATTCAATAATTTTGTCAAAAAGAGCTGAAAAACATTTGCCCATTTTAAATATCTTTGTTTGAAAACTTTTATTATAAAGGTTTATCTTCAAATTATTTCAACATATATAATTGTTTATTTATCTTTCAATCTTAGTCAATAATCAAGATCTAATCTCTCAGTTACAATAACCAAGAATTCTCACCTAATATGTTCTCTAGTGTATTATGTATAAATAAACATTAATGACCATCATAAGAAACAATAATCAAGATTCAATAATTTTGTCAAAAAAGAGCTGAAAAACATTTGCCCATTTTAAACATCTTTGTTTGACAACTTTCATTATAAACATTTATCTTCAAATTATTTCAACATATATAATTGTTTATTTATCTTTCAATCTTAGTCATCTAAATAAAAAACAATAATCAAGATCTAATCTCTCAGTTACAGTACCCAATAATTCTCACCTAATATGTTCTCTAGTATATTATGTATAAATAAACATTAATGACCATCATAAATTTAATGGAGGGGACAAAATAAGGAATGATACTAGTCAAACTCTAACAAAAGTAGACCTGAATAGTAAGGACAAGTGACATACATGCTCATAGCCATTGATTCATAGTCAATGTTGCTTAATGTTTCCGCGAGAATGCTTGTCAGGGTGAAGAATTTATCAAAGTACACTCAACTCCTTTCCCAAGCATTAGCACATATCCAACAACAACCTCTTGGGCATTTTATCCTTCCATCTCCAAGTATGTTTAAGCTTAAAAAGCAATGAAGTTTATATTATTCTTCTCCCGAATGAAAGTTTATATTGTTCTGCAAGGAGAATCAATAAACACAATGCTTATGCCTAATAATATAGTCTATTACATATATAAGAAAAAATGTACTATCATCACAGTTCAGAAAAGGAATGAGACCCCTCAATAGTCTATCACATATATAAGAAAAAATGTTCCTCATAGCATATATCACTCCCACAACCAATATTTTCCTCCAAAACATGTCCATGTTATTTCTATATACCTTCCCACATTGTATATTTTAATAATTGATTGGTCTATTTGTTTTTGAATTATATTTCACATTAAATGAGATTTGAATCTCCTTTCACATTCCATTTACTTGCTTTAATAAGTTAAGAACATTGACTTTATAAAATTATTACACAATATATATATATATATATATATATATATCTTTAAAAAGATTAATCCTTATATAATTTTAAACATGTTACAATAAATCAATCCCATGAGAATACTTGATGAAAACAGAAATAGGAAAAAGACGATACCAAAAACTTCCATATCAATACTATCCTCAGCAGCACTCTGGGTGCACCCCACCAATCAATTCCAACCAAAAGGCTCCACCAAAATCTGTTTTTGTTACATATATTACCATTTCATGCAAACCAGATAAACTAAACAAATCACAACTGCACAGTTGAAAAAATCAGAAGCTTTAAATTTATAAGAATGTTAAAAGGATAAGTGATAGCAATTGCACACTACCAAAGATTGGCTTTTACTTGACTACTAGGAATAGTAGGGGAAAAAACCCGGATTATTTTCAATGTAGTATGATCCTTACTAGAGTCATACCATACAGAAACTGAATAGACAATTTGTTGAAGAAAATGCAGGGGCAACAATTCCAGATCCAACATTAATCTAATAGTTCTCAACTGGCGCAAAATTCGAACCAGAAAAGATGTGAATTTCACCCTGAAGAAAAAATACAGCAGTTTCACCACCATGAGCAGAGAACATCGAGCAACTGTACTAACATCACTTGGAAGAATGGATCAGAATTGACCCTTTATGACTTATTAGGAACCAGACACAGAAACCTTTTGCACATCAGTAGTTATTCTAGGTGCTTGAGGACAAGCAAAGACAATGTGGGAAAAAAGAAACATATTGATATTCTTAAGTCAATGCTTAAGATCTTTTTGGCAAAAAAGGATCTACATAGTATAACAATTTGAAACTATGATCCATGTTACTCAAGAATGATAATACGCAGATGTGAACATCTAAAGACTATGATTGAATATAGAATCATAGACAAGGGGAGAGATAGGGGGAGTATCACTACAAGACTTTATAAACAATGTAAAGAAAAACTTGAACATGGCACCAGTAGGAGACTAGTAAACCATGTACCAGAGACACCCCGGATAGCCGCTTCGTAAGCAGGTAGTATCACGGATTATATTAGTTGGTCCCTGAATATACAAATTATCAGAAAAATAAGCATAGGACACAAACAAAATCTTTGCAGTACAGAAGCCGAGAAAAGGTGTAAAGGGGCATAAATGATCAACCATATAGCAAACATTGGTACTAACTGCTAAATCAGTAACATTAACTTTGTTGAAGAGCTAAGCTATAATGCATACCTAAGTCTACCTTCTATAATGTGATTAGAAAAACCACCTCATTGACACATGAGGCTATGAAGCCTGAGCAAGGACATTCATGTTAGGCAAAAACTCCAAAAAACTAATTGCCTAAGAACTACAATTAGGTACAGCAGAGTTACCAAATGAAATTAAGTATTTTTTGAAGAGGTGTACTAATCATTGTTAAATTAAACAGAGAGAAGTGTATAATTTCCACCAAATTATTTAATGCAATATTATTTTATCAACTTCAGTGTTATATTATCATCACAACTTTACTATCACTATCTGCCTTGTAACAAAAAAAACTTACATTATTGGCAGCCCCACCCACAAGGGCCAAGCTACCACTACATTTTGTACCCACTTTGTTATACTATACTACTATCCTTTTTGCTGAAAATAAAATGGGGATTATTAACTTGGCACTTCTTTGTTCTTGTTGTTTCAATGCATACAGGATTAAAAAGTGTAACATCCCATTATAGCTTATCGGCTTATCATTCACCTATTCAATCTGTTGCTGACCACAACAAACATATTTTGAGTTTGAATCTTTAGATTCTAAACATTTTCTTTTAACAATATTCTCAGTAGGCAAATTATTTCTCATTTTGAATGAGTTTTTTCTTTCTTTTTACGATGATTTGAATTAGTAAGGATACAATCAAATAATAATAATCTGGAAATGTTTTTTCTTTCAATATTTAATAACTTTTATATTTAACTTGAACGCTGTAAACTAAAGTATTAGAATAAATGTAGATATAAATTAAAGTATTAGAAAAAATGTATTCGTAGTAATTTTATATACTATTATTGCATCATCTATCATTTGTATTTAATCATACAATACATGGATGATATTACATTCATAACATACTAGTTGTGATTTGTGGATGAAAGATGTGAAATATAAGTTTCAAATAAAGAAGTTGGGAAAAAAATATCAACACCTAACCTTGCTTATGTCTTAAAGTAAAAAATCACATGCCTTCACACCTAACATTGTATCAATTTTAAAGAAGACTTTGGAACAAAACAGACCCTTCAATTTCTAATTTATAGCATCTCAACTCTCAAGACATAACGTGATTATACTAACAATTTCTTTTTCTCTCATCACGGTAAGAGAGCACACGCCAAATTACAGAAATAGAGTATGTTATGACATAAACATTTGCATTTCCCGGTTACCATCGCCAGCTTCATGCCGACCACAGAATTAATTGACAAATAGGTTTTCTGTGTTCCCATGCAGCTAACGATAAATTCCATTTTCCTCTTTCCTAGAGATCTAGCTCATAAAGGATGACTATAATATTCGACATTCATCCCAATTCCCACATGTGCGAATAAGACAAGAAATCTAACAATCTATAGAAATCTAACCTGTAATAGGTGCCAGGCAGATATCTGAAACTTTCCTACAAAAAACATCCCTGCGCTGCTATTTTGCGGTTTTGCTTTCTTCAGTCACTTGTCCCCTTATGAAGAAGCCAGATATGAATTCCAATAATATGTTACAATATGCATACAAAATTGATTACAAGGTTCTCATCTACATTTGTTTCCTTATGTACACAGTTAACATAAAATCAAAGCTAAAAACAACTCTAGCAGAACTTAGCAACAATAGGATATATATACCCTGAATAGACCATTGTGGTGAAAAGGTTTGACAAAGACATACCATATGAAAATGGTCACCCCTCCTTTCAATGCGTGCCTTCAAGTGTTTTACTAAATGGATTCCATGAGATTAGTAATTTCATCATATAGTTAGGGCCTGCTTATTGTATAACATTGTAATCAGACTCCATTAAATGGTTTGAGTAAACCCAAAAACACAATGGTGATAAGAAAACGAGTATTTTTTTACAAGTATCACGAGTTTGGTTAATATAAAAGGACGTCCCTTATACTAGTGAATATAAATTTTCAATACAAGTCTTCTCTTATCGTATCCGTTTCTGAATGTCATAAATGACTTAAGTTAAACAGTTATACTCCATAAGGGGACAGAGGGAGTATTACAGAACCACCTTTATCAATTTCTTATTTGCCAAATTCCAAAACAAAATAAACTTTAATGAGGGAAGGTCTACATTCTTTTCATGTCAGTGTAGTTGTGTACTTTAAGCAAACTCTAAACAACTAGTTATCGGATTACTTTTTACACTCTGTTTAGATTTTAATTTTATTAATGGAACAGAACAGAAAATTTTAGATGGGCAAAGCTACCTTTCCCTTGCATACAAACCAGGGAATGGAATGAATAGAACCCAACTCTTGTTTGGGATTTAACTTATAAAGGAACAGAGCAAAACTATTTTTTAACTCCATTTTAATTCTTAGTTCCATCATTTTACCTCAATTTTGGCAGGCATAAATATTGGGAGTTGAGAGGAATAGTTCTATAGAGGGAAAAGAAGAAAGCACAAGATCAGGCATACATTAAAATTAGAAATAATTGTTTTCCTGATAAAAAAACTTGCTCCTGTTCTAGTTCGAATTTACTTCTGATTCACATTCAATGAAAAGAGTTCTAAACAAAATATGGGTGACATGCTGCCCCTGATGAAAGAAAAAGTTTAAAACCTTAACTAAGAGAAAATCCATAGTTACTCCAAGTCTCCAACCTAATAGATGTAACACCATTTTGGTTGCAGAAAATGTCAAGTTTTACACAGAGAGTAGAACAAATTTAAACTGTTTCAATTAATATGCTTTGAAAAATAATTTAACATATAAAAAATGAGAGTTAACATTTGATCCATTGTCAATATAAAGCCGTTCACGCTAGCAATAAAGAATATCATTGCATATCATTCTAGTAAGTAAAGGTTTCCACTTAATATATATATATATATATAATAATAATAAATATTTGGCACCATATGGTTCGTGTAAAATATGAAACTCTTTCCAACATGAGAAAAACTTGTATGGAAACGTATACAGCACATCATATTTAGAGATAAGTGCATTTATGTTTGTTGGTATTATCATTTAGGAATAAATTTTAACTAGAATTAATTTTTGTCATGTGTTGTGAAGATTTTATTGGTTGTATCTACACATATATGTCTCCGCACAAATCTTTCTCTTCCAACAGTGGGCCATATGGCTCATAAATAACATATAACTATATGATGTGTTACCTTGTTCTGTAATTCTCGTCGAATAGATTTACATCCAGGGCAAATTTTGTTCAAGATTTTTGCAATCTCTGACATAAAATATGGATGGAGTATGACAAAAGGAAATTTGGTTACTCCGTAATGACCTGAAATTAAAATATTAGTATTTCAGCATCTTTTCTTGTAAATTCGCAATGATCATATAATCCTATAAATACATTTTCCATATAAAATCTCCATCCACACCTTCACAAGAATTTTTATCTGAAGATTTACCACCGCATGTTGTGCACTCCATCCACACCTTCACTCGGAAGATTTATCTCCAAAGCAGCCATTTTATCCTGTAGAGGTGAAACTAATTAACATCCAATATATGGTTAATAAATTACAAGGCGGTCAGGAGAGATTTATAATTGACATACACACTGGATGTGCTTTTAAAGCCACACACTGTTCTTCGATTAAGTGTTACACAGTGAGTGCATGCCATTTGATATAATTCCATTGCTGTAGAAACAATGAACTTAACTAATTGCAAAGCTGATATAGATATACAAAGAAGAATATACTTAACTATATCTGCCTCATTTAAGACATCCAACTTTATTGCTTTTATGAGACCATGTGGCAGTTTCTGCTCTTGAAAGAGGTCATCCTCCATTGAAAATATCAATATAAGACAAATTGAAATGCACAAATCAATTAAAAGCATATTCATTGATATAAAATAAAAATATGGACCTTGCAAACTGGGTATTTAAGGCTCTCACATGCTGCTGTGATGACTCAGCCTGTTTCATATCCAATGGTGGTGTTACCACCATTGGTTCTTGGGAGGGCTCTGGCCTACAAAAATCAAAGAGAGGGCCTTCCATAATTCTTTTATTCCCGAACTGCATCATGGGAAAAAGGATATAAAATAAGCACCCACGATATGGTAATAGTTACAATGTGGAGTATAAAGGACTATTTAACATACCCCAACCTAGTGCCGAAAACAATTCAAAAGCCACTTTAGGTGAGTTCATTTATTGCTAAGAAGCTAGAAGATTATTCTGTCTTATCCAAATGAATTCAAAAAAGTCCAAAATTTGCATTACAGACAGAATGTCAAATCTCTTCCTCGGACAAAGCAATTCTTGCTTGCGCTATAAACTTAATACATAGAAATAGCCCAAAAACATCGCACCTATCAATGGGAAAAAGTTATAAACGGGGACCAAAAACCCTCTCAACGTTGGAAGTGTGATAATAAGAGGAGAACTGAAATAAAACCAACAAGAACAATTCAAATCAGAAATTATTCATTTGCAATTCCAAACACTCACCCTCAACACAATACTAAAACTAATGACTTGAGAGACAGATTCTAAATGATCGTTAATAATCCTAAGCATATTTGAAATAAAATAGTATTGAACTCTTCTCCGATTCCAAACACTACTGCCCATAAGAGACTGCCATCAAATTGCTCAATGCTCCAATATTTGAAAGAGTACTGAAACAGTTTAAAAAAAAGTATTTATATGCTAAATAAAGCTTTGGGGTATACCCCAACATGTATGCTAAATAAAGCTTTGGGGAATAACCCAACATAATGGCAATATAATCTTTTAAAATAAGTCATGGTTGGAGATTTGACAGCCATACTAAACCAATGTAGGAGAAAATTGGATGTTACTACTTACTAGGCCAATGGTCCAAAAACATTTTCATAGTTGATTTTGAATAACTCACAATTTTAACGTATTATTGCACTATAAACAAGTAAAAATGTCCTGAACCATTGGCTGCGGCCCATCCAAAAAATTATCACAAACCAGGGTTTTAGAACATACCTTGTAAAAATATAAAGTGAGGTCCAGGCAATGTATGCATTACCTTCAACTAACAATTGCATTGATCTAAGGTACTATAGCTTATCAGAGTCACCTACATTCTTCTCTTATGTTACATAAGCAACAGTCTCCTAAGCACAAGGTTTGGCAACACATAATCTAACAAATGACACGTTAAAAAATTATGTAAAAGGGAAAATTGAAGGTCGATCCAGTAAGAATTACATTTTAATGGCTCAAAGCAAGCATAATATCTTTTCATCTTTACATTTATATTTATTTAACATAAAACAAAAGAAAATATATATTTAAAAATGTGTTTCTTTAATTTATCACCTAAAAAATCGCATAATGATAATATAATAGAACAATCAAGGAAGGGGCATTATGCATGGGGACTCCAAACTCAACTTGAAAACAAATAGTCTAATCCCAACCTAACAGTTCTCAACGTGTCACTTTCCACTGAAAATGATAGTTCAATATTATATTAGACCCCATCCACTAATCAACAATGATAATGTAACCATAAAGAAACTAAAGGCTCAACTTTATTTTTCTAGCATCCTGATGTTACATTGTGAATAAAGAATTTCATATTGATCCGACAAATCGGGGCCTCTTCCTGATTTACAAATTATAGGCAACTAGAATTCATATTGCAAGGACTATGCAGTTTTCGCAGCCCATATCAAACTCTTGGGTTTATAAAGCCAATGAAAATCTCAGTTCATCGAGATCAAACATTCTTGAATAAACAAGATTGGGATTAGGAAAATGTCATTACCGACACAAATGAATGAAATAGTTGCCACAATATACTTTTGGGATTTTGGGATAGTCTTTCTAGGCTCAAAAAATACAACATTTTTACTTACATCAATTATAAAGAAATACAAAGATTGAAAATGCAGGGAAAGAAAGAAGGCAGATGTGTCAGTGATAAAGGGTGGGGGAAAGACATAAAGAAATCACTTTCCCTCTATGTCTCTATCTAGAGTTTCAACCATTGAAAAAACCAAGTGAAATAACATGGTTAACAAAAGCAACCAAGTGATCTTGATAAAATTGGTTTTTAGGGTTTTGGGATAATTTGATAGTTACCACTCCTGTCTAATAAATGAATTATAAATAACTTCAAAGAATGAAAAACTAGAGAGAAGAGAGACATTTCACTAACAAAGGGTCGGAAATGGCATAAAGAAATCATATCTTTCTGCCTCTCTTTCTCTCGAGCTTAAACCTTTGTAAAAATCAAGTGAAGAACGTCATTAACCATACCAAAAACAGAAATTGCAACCATAAATGAAAGAACTTTCCAACATCATCATAGTTTAAGGAAAATATCATTATCGCCCTAAACAAAAGAAAATGCCTCAGGAAAATTCTAGAATTTTGAAAGTAATTTTGATTACCAGCTTAAAACAATCTGAATGGGAAGAATTCTACTCTACTCATGAATTGAATTTTCTAAACGCGTCCTGAGGAAGAATTCAGAGAAATTAAATAAATAAGAAAGCTAGATAGCTGCATGAAAAAAATAAGTACTTGATGATCAGAGCTAGTCTCATCATAAGGTACTTGCAGCTGTTCTTGAAGCCTTTGAAGTTTCTCTTCCTGAATAAACGTGAAACATGTTCACTGAGTCTGTGATAACAGTGAGACACATACTAGGATGCATAATTGCAGATTACGGTTTCTTATTAATTACTATAATTAAATAGCTGCACCGCTTGAAACAAATGATAAGTCTTTTCAACTATTGTCTGGCAAGAAATGAATCCTGGATAGGACGAACAAACAAAAACATGTTTTTCTCCATTTGATAGGCCCAAACAACATGATCAAACCCTCACACTTCTCAATGCTCATAGGCTTACCCAAAAAAATAAAGTTAAATAGAAAGGAAACTTCATTATCATACATAGGCTTGAAATTACAAAAAGATTCTCCCAAAATTAAACGGCCAGAGTGCTACCTCCCAACTCAGTCCTCATTGATAAGTTTCACCACAATTAAACGGAAAATGCCCTAATGTAAGCATGAAAATCTGCTATTTTAAGTATTTGGCTCGAACAGTTGCATTTTCTCGTTCACTCAAAGCAAAAATCAACTAAGACGAAACTTACAATAATGCAAAGAAGCTTGAAGAGAAAAATGTACTCACGAAAACATTGAGCTAAGTGAGATATTATGCGAGTGGGAGCATTCCAACTCCATCTTTCCTTTCTATGTCTCCAGTAAATCTCATCTTCATCAACCTGCATTTGAAATTTGAAAGCATCCTTAAGCAAATAGTAAGTGGATAAATAGAGTATGAACAACTCCTCGATCTACCTACAATATATGCGAGAAGTACATGAAGAAATCATTCTGTAGTTTCTTTAACTAGCAAAAAGAGATGCTTCTGAATATAAATTCACACTCACTCTTGCATTCACAAATAATTGAATCAAACATGTTCAACAATAAATGAACTAGCCTTATACAAAATATTGTTTTCTTAAGGATCAGAATTTTTTTTAATAACATATTAACAAGTAAACAGTTGATATGGCTCAAACACAGGTAGGAGAAAAAAATAGAGACTACTATTGAGTAAATGAGAAGAAATATATATCCTGACGAAAATTATAAATAATACGAGCATAAACAAGTTCACATTTCCTCAGTAGAAATGAAGAGAATATAAGCCACAAGGCTTAAAAAGAGGAATGTCATGGAAGTTATTCATCCAAGTAAACAACCCCATTTTGAAATGAGCTTAATGTATCATACATATATCATTTATTAAAAATAGCATCCTCAAAGTCAAATACAAAACTAATCCTAATATTTACCAAGAACAATGAGAACATATGCCAGAATTTCCAATAACATTTATGTAACATTTAAGTAATAATAGTTATTATTATTAGGGTAAGGCAGCATATCAACCCTCCACAAACCTCAATGGTGGTGGGGGCCTCGTGCACTGGCCTGCACCTTTATTGTTAGCATAATCTGCATATATGAAAAGAATTATAAACAACAACGATAACCAAATCCTCTTCCTTAATTCCAACAAAAATGTTACATCTCACTCTCCATAATCAAACTACAATACTAGAGAAATCATAATGTATACTACGATAAAGTCAGTATGATAATCCACAGCCATTCTGAATTTACAGTATGAATAAAGAACTACTGTTGGCATTTGCATTTATCAAGGCAATTATGCTCATAAAGCATGGCATATGGCATCCACTTCACATTTATGGTCATACAGTTCAAGCATACCATACTGCTTTACATTATCAATACACATCTCTTATTACAATTGCATTTAGAAACTCAAATATTCCATCTATAATTCATATAATGAATAAAAAATTCATACTGCAATTTGCAATTCGGGTCATCAAGGCATAATCCATATCCTATGAACAATTGTATTTAGGGAAATCATGGCCACAGGAAATCATGGCCACAAATATACCATACCAATTTATAATATGAATAAAAAAATTAATACTAGAATTACACTTAAGAAACTAAACCATTCCATTTTAGGTTATGAATAGAGAATGCAGAATTCATACTATAACTTCGTATAAGATCATCCAGTAAATCAGGGTCTCATTCAGATTTTAAACTATAGGCAACTGGATCCTTGAAATTATTTTTTTAAATTATAGAAACCCATTACAATTTAGACTATGAAGACTATTTAAAAGTTCCTAAAAATGAACCTGTAGACTAATTTGACCTCTCAAGGAACATACCTGATCAGTATGCACTGACCCTGACTTGTTGCAGGACTTCGGGAAGGACTGGTAACCACATTGCAGTTGTTGCTTCCAGTGCCTGAGTTCATAGTATGAGTTGCCAATGTGCAGCAGAAACTTGCATAACGCCACTAATATGCAATAAAATGTGAAGCCAAGTCAAGAACTGAATCAACAAAAGCCTGCATAATTTGAAACACAATTAAAATGACAGAATGACACTTGTCAAACTGTACCAAAAGCAGACCTGAATAATAAGAACAAGTGCTGTTCATAGCCATCGATTCAGAGTCAACGCTAATTAATGTTTCAGTGGATGCTTGCCCAGGCACATGCACTAAAGTAGAAGAATTTATCAAAACAAATTGAACTCCATTCAAAATCCAGAACCATCACACAAACTTCTTTAGTTTTGACTCTGCAATCAGTAAGTTTAGGCTAAAAGGTAGTACCGTAGATAGACACTTGCATGTCCAATAACGCTAATTAATAAACAGAGGCTGTCAAAAATCAACAAAAATGCTATTAATTTCTTCTCAAGAGAAATTCAATGAAGGGAGCACCAGCTAATTCCAAAGAGCATTCCACTAATCCAGAAGTTAGAGCTTAGCTTTTCTGGGGTACTATTCCTGTGTACTAGTCCAGCCTACAAGGACATCAAGTGATCCAAAATTAATCCAGAAGTTAGAGCTTAGCCCAACATCAATACATACATACCTGTGAAAACTCACTCAATTCAACGATTATGTACCCAAAAATAATGAACTATGCATATGCTGCTTGCGCATAATCACCAATTTATTGAAAACAACCTCATTTTAACTTGATTTTACACCTTTCATCCACACATTAAAAACAACCTCATTTTGAACTGAACTTGCAGCTCACTGAGTCATAGCTTGGGACATATATGACTGCTGAAAATGAATTGAAAAAATTAATATTAGAGAAGATACAAAAATAGTTAAGGAAAATTCTTTTGAAAAAATACCATCTCTATATGATCCCATTGTAAGAGGGGAGGAAATGAGCTTTTGATAAAGTGAATAATATCCTTCAAAGTTATTCCATCCACTGCCTTTAAGAAATCTTTGGTAGGTTTCCTGAGAGTAAAGGGAAGATACCTTTGAGCAAGAGACACTATACTCTCAAACATACAACAAAAACATATGTGAGTAACAATCACGACAATTTATGTGAAAACCAACAACTTCATATTCCTATTCCTATTCTTGTTGCTTTATCACGAGAACTGCCACCAAAGATGGAATCTCCTAATAGATCATAAGATACTTACACTATCGATAAATATGTATTAAATCCTAATAGATCATTCTTACAATTAATTTTATTAGTCAATAATATTATTATTTATATTATTTAACATAATGGTGCATACATATTAGATTTTAATAAATCATAAGTCTGAAACAAACAACAACATGTAACAGAAAAAGAAAACATAAAATGTATGGATAGAATAAAAATTATATATATATTGTCATAATATTATGATTCATATTCAGTTAGGTTTAACTTTTAAATATAAATAATATAAAGAGAAAAACATATTAATTTATAGTATATGAATTTTATATATTGTTAATGTATCGTCCCAATTTATATTTGATCATTATTGACTTTTCAAAAGAAATAATAAAAATGATAAAGTAATTTAAATTACTTTAGAAAGAATAAATAGTAATAAAAGAATGAAAGGATACCAACAAAAAAACTAACCTGATGCACATTTTGCTTGGTCAACTATTTAGAGAGTTTAACCTTAGAAAGAAAAAACACGGAAAAAAACAAAACAAAGAAATTAGTGTAGTGCTGCAATGGCGAGAAAATCAGTTTTGATAGGATGCATAAACAGTGTGTGAAAGATGCATGTATTTGCCTTATCGATAGATACAATTTCTCTGAAGACGACATCGCCGTTTTGATCGATATCGATGAGTCTTACACAGCCTACGGGAAAGAACATAAGTGTTGCACTGCAAAGACTGGCTCATTCTACAGAGGAAGGGGATGGACTTTTTGTTCATTACAGTATGCACGCGCCTCACTACGGAGACCGGAGAAGAAGATGATGCTGGCTATGACGAATGCAGTGTGCCTTTTGATATGAATCTCATTACTTGTTTGTTCATCTCTCAACCTCATATGGAACCAACCCATATGCATTAAATATTGTGTATAAATTTTTACCTAACAATAAAAAGAAATCTTTACTTCTTTCTTCTTAGAGTTCCAGTGCTACTCTAAGTAATTAGCATTTTTATTTTAACTAATTACTTATAAAACTCTCATTGAGCTTATAGGAACTTCACTTCATTGGTTCTCATCACTCTTTAACTTCCTGGCAACATAAAAAACAAGATAAATAGAAGTATCCTTAACAAGAGTTGATAATGTAAAACTGCACAAACCATTAAAAGAATTTAAAGCAACATATTTTAAGATTTCAATTTGATACAGCACAACAACTTTGTTTGATCATGTAACACCCCAACTAATGGGAAATACTTGTGTTGTTAAATACTTCTTATAATCATAATCAGTATCTTCACTAAAGTTAACAGAAAATGAAGAAGGTACATCATGAAAGTTTAGAGTTTGTGTTACCCAAAGACTCAAAAACCACTAGGGAGAACAAAAGAGGTGAGTGTAAATGTACCTATTTTTTATTTTATAGAAAATGCTCCTTCCAACCTTATCATTATCACAGACTCTAATGTAATTAATTTTTTATTTCTAATTTCCTTTTGAACTTGAAGATGGTTTCTCAATTCTCTGGTTTTAGAAAAACTCCAAGTGAAATTTCAAAATGCATCTTAAAATGTCCTTTCAATACCATTGGCTCATTTACCACATGTAAGCTATAAAAACTTTGAAGGTGTGACATATAATACAAACTCATTCAGAAGAGGCAGAACACAGTTCAATGAGAATAAACATTGTAATGGAATTGTCTACAAAGCTTACAAAGTTAAAAATTGTCTTACTTGAAATTTGTTGGTTATAAACAGCAGAGGAAGAGTAAAACTATTTGTACAGTAGATTATAAGCAGGGAGGTCTGGTATTGCGTTGATGTCTTCTAAGGATAGCTCTCTATCCAGTTGCATTCGCGTTGCTTGTAGAACCTCCTGGAGCCATGAAATAGTTTGCATCGTCAATATGTCAAATAGTATTGTAGAAAAATAAAAATTAGGAAAGGAACAGTGCCACAAAGTTCTCAGTGCTTCCTGTTGGAATTTAACTACGTTGTTAGCAAAATGTGGTTTCAATAAAACCCAAAAATGAACCAGAGATGAAGCTTGTATTTTCCAAACGCGTACTGAGAAAGAATTCGGAGAAATTAAATAAAGAAGAAAGCAAGATAGCTGCATGAAAAAATAAGTATTTGATGATCAGAGCGAGTCTCATCATAAGGTACTTGCAGCTATTCTTGAAGCCTTTGAAGTTTCTCTTCCTGACATAAACCTAAAACATGTTCAATGAGTCTGTGATAACAGTCAGACACGTACTAGGATGCATAATTGCAGATTATGGTTTCCTATTAATTACTATAATTAAATAGCTCCATTGATTAAAACAAATGCTAAGTCTTTTCAACTATTGTCCGACACAAGGAAAAACAAACATATCATGACATAATACCTGTTTTTATTTACATTGATAGGATATAGAAGATCATATAATCAGGGTTCAATAAGAAGGTAAGAGTTTATAATATTCTATAAAAATCAGCAACTTCCATTTTTCCTTTACCTCAACAGGGCTCAAAGGATAGTCCACAAACTTTTCAGATGATTATCATCTAGTGTTTGTACAGTTAAAGAGTCCTCCAATCCATGATCGTGATCCAACCATCGCATTAGCTACATGAAACAAATTATGGATCAGCAAGTAAATAAAACTTGAATTATAAATGGAAGTTCCTCCAATACATTCTGCAAACTATTATTTGTGTTGTGTTTTCTAATACTTGAAGCAGAAGGAGCATTCCTTTAAGACTGTCGTAGAAAAGCAAGAAGTGAATCCTGGATAGGACTAAGCAAACAAAAAAGCATGTTTTTCTCTGTTTGATAGATCCTAACAACATGATCTGCCAATTTAAGTATTCAACTGGGACAGTTGCATTTTCTCATTCATGCAAAACACAAATCAATTATGATATTCATTTAAGAAAGAGACAAAACTTACAAGAATGCAAAGAAGCTTCAAGAGAAAAATGTACTCACTAAAACATTGAGCTAACTGAGATATTAAGCGAGTGGAATTATGGGACCATTCCAACTCTTCATCTTCCTTTCTATGTCTCCAGTAAATCTCACTCAAGTCATGATCTCCTCTTATAGTTCAACCTACCTATCATTCCTATTTTGTTTGTTACGCTGAATTTTCCTATAGAAAATACTAGAGAGAGAAACCAAAATTCCAATATAAATTGAAGACCAAACCTGAAGATGTAAAAGATATTAACATGGCAGAGAAATCAAAGGGATCACTTTTTTTATTTTTTGCTCAACTTTATGGTAAAGAAGTTACTGATATGCAAAAGAAGAATAGAAAAGTTGGTGTAACAAGTGGGGTGGGTGTCCCTGCTTTGCCTACCATTGTCATTTCAACTTTTATAGCCCACCAACTTTTATGTTGTCCGAAAGGAATATGACTCGGTGTGGGGAGGGGGTATAAAGTGGAGGCGAACAAATTTTCGTTTTAGAATTTATCTCATACAAAAGGATGGAAGGATTTATGTTGTTAGTGCTAAAGTTTTATAAAATTGAAGCATTCCCTGCACCTAAATCAGAAAAACATCTCCCAAAACCCTGAATACAATCTTAACTCAGAATCAGAGAAAGATAGGAACAAAAATAAAAATACAAATATTAGTCGGTCTACTATCATAAACTCCTCTAACGAATCATTTTGGCAAGTTCAACTGGCTAACATACATATTAATCCCAAAAGTTTACAACTTATACAAGAACTGTGAGGTGTACCCGGAAAACAGTTCCAAAACCTCCTCGCCCAATCTTATTGCTCATATTGTAATTGTCAGTGGCCAATCTCAATTCTTTATCGAGAAATGCCTAACATTATCAAATGGGTATCTTGAACAACAAAGAATAGATGTGTTAAAAAAGAGTACACGACATTAAGTATCATGATAAATATGAAGAAAATTGTAGTTAAAAAGTATTGCTAATTAAAATTTATACATCATAACTCTTATGAACATATCTCAGCAGCATTGCTTATCAAAGAACAAAGAAACTAACAAAATCCTAAAGGGTGTCTCTTGCACTGAGATTGTGTTTTCAGTTTTCCCTCATGTATAAACTAAATGAACATAATTATAGTTTGAGAGTTACAACTGTACGGGGACTGTCTTCCTCTTCGTATTAAAGCAAGGTGAATTTCCATATTAATTGCTTACACTTAAAAGCAGCAGATTGATATAATAAGAACACATTGAAAGAAGGCAAAATTATATAATGTCTCAAGAGATGCAACACTACTGCACATGAAAACTATCCTATGACACAATAACACTAGCAGATGACACCTAGCAAAACAATAATTTAATACCCCAAATCTACTAAAGAATACAACTTTTGAAAAATTTCACATGTTTGTATGTTTAAACTTCTAGCGATAATGAAGGCTATTAAATATGAAAATAAGTAATCACCAGGCTCTCACCATCTATTTCATTAGGAGTAAGAGAATTACTCCTTTTCTTCTTCAAAGTTGAGGCTTCAAAGCAGCCACAACTCATAGTAGTTCTGGAAAGCAATTTTTATGCTCTACAGTCTGCATTACATACCATATTGCAAACACCAAGAGAAATAGCCTTGCACAGCCATGTGAACACAAGCAAAAAATAATAGTAATAAGTTCAGCTGAAAATTTCAAGCCTTTGTTCAACTTGCATAGATTTTTATAACTTGGGATAATTTCTGGGTAGGAATATTAAAATTCTATTAAGCTGAACCAGATAAATAGACTAAGCACCGAAATTTCAATAGAAGACAATATTTCCACACAATAAGATCATCTTATAGGGTGTAACTCATCCATATTCCAGATTTTAGGCAACAACGGTCAATCATACTAATCTCTTTTCATTATGTGTACCAATTATAAAGAGTGGGAAAGAGCACTCAAAAAATAAATCAATCTTTCTTGATTATACTATCCGTGTGTTTCTTGATTATACTATTCGTGTGTTTCTTGATTATACTATTTGTGTGTTTCGTGATTATACTATTCATGTGTTTCTTGATTATAATATTCGTGTGTTTCTTGATTATAACATTTGTGTGTTTCTTGATTCGTTGCAAAAATATCAATTAAGAGAAAAGAAAGGTGTGGCAATAATAAAGAGTCTGGAAGGCATGAATAATTTAAAATCTATCTCTTTCTCGCATTTCGTTATCAGCTGACAATCAAGAAAATCACGTCATTATCAGATACAAAGAAATTGCCTCAAGAATTAGGAATTCATGTAGAATAATGAAAATTGAGAGAGAAAAGGATTGGAAACACTACAAAAACCTCTCTCTTTCATAGATAATTTCAAGAAACATACCATTGCGATCACATAGTAAGAAATTACATCAAGATTTTAGGATTTCATGCACTAGATAGAGAACTGAGAGAAAAGAGAGACAGGTTTTCTTGGATGAGATCGAAAACTGAGAGAAATTAGAAGGAAAAAACGTGACGATGTAACTATCATCAATTACGATTAGTGACAGAAATTGACAAAAACAAAAGAAAAGAGGAGTCTATTGCTAAAACCTTGTAGTAAAACAATGTCACTTTGTAATGCATATAAAACATATATAGAAGAAGTTGAGATTTGTAATGCATACTGTATTCCACTGCAATTTATGCAGACAAAGGTGTTGAAAGTTGTACACACATATTATGGTCCCTGATTCAATTTAAACAAAATTATGTATATTTCACAAATTCTAGGGTAAGTTGAGGTTGATGAACACAGAAAATGTTACCAAGACATTGCAGTTGATGCATCTTCGATTTGCAGGAAGTCGAATTACTTTTTCGATTTCAGCATCTTCTTTCTTCGATGTAAACATCTGTTCAAAATGGAGTATTAAATAGAAATAAGATGAACGTGATGATGAAGAGAAACGTGGAATAATTTCAAGAAACATACCATTACCATCACCACCGATTAGGAAATTACATCAAGGTTTTAGGATTTCATGCAGTAGATAGAGAAGTGAGAGAAAAGAGAAACAAGTTTCTTGCAGGAGACTGAAAACATACCATTACCTCTCTCGCTCGCATATGTCTCTCTCGCTCTCGCTCGCTGGGTCTGGATATAGCAACATTGAACGAAGATGTCATGAACTCATTATATAGTAAATTAAGCACCTACCTTATAAATCAAATCTTCTGCTTATATAAATCAAATCTTCTGCTTATATAAATCAAATCTTCTAATAAATCAAATCTTCTGCTTATAAATCAAATCTCCTTAATGGGCCTTGTTAATTAAAAAATATTAAAATTCTAACGGTACTAATTTATAATCTTCTTTAAAGTTATTCCTGGTACATGTTTTATGTTGCTTTTTTAAGTATCCCTCTAACTAATTTTTTAAGTATATTCTCATCACACAAACTTTTTGATCTTTGAATTTATAGCTTTAAATTAAAATTTTTAATCAGTATGAAATAGATTATTAATATTTTGATATAATTAATTAATTATAACATTTAAATAATTTCAAATATTCATATAACATTTATAAGAATATTTGAAAACAACCACAATTAACATTTATTTTTTATTATAGATTCGTTAGCAAATAATATATAATGTTAATTTTGAGTTTTCTAATCTTAACCCTTACAAACCAAAAGAAGAATGAAATATGTTTCAAAACAATTAATCTATAAATCAATTATTATTGAGCAAAGAAAGTAATACTTTTAGATATATGTCATGTTTCATATGTTATAAGAGGATATATCAAATAATATTATTAGATGGTATTGTAATTTTTAAAACAAAAAAACAAGTGGCTACATTTAAAATTTAAATGCATAATTTTTTAAATTTATTTTTTCCCAATGAAAGTTTATACTTTTTTGATCCATATGCACGAGGTGTCAAATTTTATTAATTTTTTTATAAATACTATTTTGATGAAGCCCACATATGTAACACAACATGTACCTAAAATCCTATTGACTTGAATGTTGCTTAAATGTAACTTTTCCAATAGTACAAAAAGAAAGTAAATATGTTTTCTCCTCTAGATTCATATATTATTTGAATATGATAAAACTCAATAATTTTTTACATGAGCTGAAAACCATTTATCCATTTTAAATATATTTGTTTGACAACATTTATGATAATTACACCATATGATATGTATATTTGGTTAGCTTAGTTAATGAATAAAAGTAATCACAACCCTACTGCTTTTTTTTTTTTTTTGAGGTGTTCATGCATAACAAGGACACTAAAAAAAACACTAGTGTATCTAATTAATTTTCTAATCTATTGACGTTATCACATTTACATATTGCCAATCTTTTTATATGAAAGAAAGAGTGTTAGAGTTTTCAATTTCACAAATTAAAACCCAACTAGGTGGCAAATGTTTTCAACTTCAAGTTTCCAATGTAGAAACTAGAAAGGAATAAATCTTTTATTATAATTGTGAATTGTATTAAAGTTTAAAAAATAGTTCTCCATAATTATCTGCAAGAGAATAATTATTATTATTTAATCATATCAACTTTAATAGACTTTTGCACACTAGTTAGACATGTTTGTTCTATGTCGTACAAAATAATGAAATTTCATTAAATCATTAAATTAGTACATGATTTTAACAATTTATCTATTAATATAATGTTGTTTTTAATAATGCTTTTAATTGTTCTAGCTATCATTTTAAGATATTAACCTACATTATTTGGTATGTCATTAATTTTTCAATTTTTTCACCATGTATATATATCTATTTAAATGTTACACACAATATTTACATATATACCATTTAAGTAAATATAAAAATATTTAATATTAAGTCGATTTTAAAAGCAATAAAATGCACCATATTAAGTTAATTAAAATTAGGTTTGACTAATATTTATGTTTTTTGGTTGAGAGAATAAAGTGATGAGAGAAAGAGGTGAGAGAGGATAAAGAGAAAAAGAAAATGTGAGAAAGAGAGTATATTTTTATATTGTTTAGTATGAATGAAATGAAAAAGAAAGAAATGAGAAAGACATATTTTCTTCCCCATCTCTCTCACTTGGTTGAATATAAAGTGAGAATATAGAAAACTGATATGTTTAAAAATATGAAAATACTCTTAAAACAAAAAGAATATAAAAATAATAATAACATGGCTTTGATGTTATATTTGTCATTTCAAATTGTTTAACTCTTCTCACTCTACTTCTTCTCAACACTTCTCTACCCTCAACGTTTTTCTTCTATTTCTCTACTCAACTAAATGAAGGTTTAAGGTAAAATAAATTTTGAGAGTTTTTTCAAATAGTTAAAATGATTATAGACTCAATTTCTTAATTAATACTTGATATTATGCATTATGCATAATTGTTTTAATTTTATTCAAACATTTGTTTATGAATATATAAAATTATTGAGTTGATAATTAAAAGTATGGGCAAATTTTGAAATATCGAAAGAAGAAGAAATGAATTTGACTAAAAATGGCATAAGAATAAATTTGACTAAAAGTGGCATAAAAAATACAAAAAATAAAAGCACCATAAAATATGTATTAACAAGAGGAATAAAAAAAAGGAAAATCTAAATTAGGGCTATTAGAACTTTTATTTATTTTATCATTAAGGCCCATTAAGAATTTACATTGTTGGTTAATGTCCAAAAATATACATTGTCGGTAAGTGTGTGAGTGGTTCCTAAATTGCTATATAATAAGATTTAGTTAATGTTGTTTCTTAAGTTATTAATGAAACATGAGAGCAGAGAGTGAAAGAGAGCCAGTGAGAGAGCCAGTGAGAGAGAGAGAGAGAGAATTGGTTTGTTTCTCTTCTCTCAAGGGAACAAGAGAGCCATGTCTCTTTTCTCTGTCAAGTTTCAATTTTCTACAAGAAAGAAACCCATTTATCATTTCTCTCAATTTTAATCTTCTGCAAGAAAGAAACCCATTTCTCCTTTCTCTCAATTTTAATCTTCTGCAAGAGACCCATCTCTCTTTTCTCTCACTGTTTTCAATCTTCTTCAAGAAACCCTAAAATTTACATTCTCACAATTTCTTGCGATTATTTGATGTTGCTTAAGCTATTAATAAAATATGATACAGAGAGAGGGAGTTTGATTTATTAGTGGCATTTCCGATTCTATTATCGATGCCACGTCTATCTCTCATTCTCTCAATTTTCAATCTTCTGCACGAATTCCTAAATTCTTGAGGCAATTTCTTAGTATCTGATAATTATGGGATTTTCTTGAACTTGAGCTCATAATGAAACGCAAGAAAGATGAATTAGATTTATTCATGGCCAAAACCATTCATCAGTGCCACACTTTTCTCTCTTTTCTCTCTTTTCTCTAATTTTTAATATTTGAGTTCTTTTGTTTTGTTGTTGCTGTTGATTTTTGGAACAAATGAAGAAACACACAAATAGTATAATAAAAAAAGATTGATAAATAATTTGATTTCTTTTTTGAGTGCCCTTTCCGACCCTTTATTATATTGGTACACACTATGAGAAGAGGCTAGTATGTTTGACTCTTGTTGCCTACAATCTGGAATATGGATGGATGGTTAGATTGAGATTATATACTTGTAGTATGAATTCTTTATTGTGATATCCTTTTATGATCTCATTCAAGGACATTTAATCTTGATGAATCTAAATTTAAGTGGCTACAGAAACATTGGTGGTTGTTTTGGATTGTGAGAATGAACATTGCTTGCAAGATGAATGCTTAATTCATAATATGATGTTGAATGATATTTTTTGACCCTAGTTGGCTATGATTTCTAATTCAGATCCGACCCTAATTTGCAAAATGATCCAAAATGCAATTACAGGTAACATTCTCAATTTATAGTGCAAGATTGGGTATACTTGAGTCATTGGTGGTCTTCAATGTAATTGCAGTATGAATTCTTGGTTCATGATATGAATTTGACAGCGGGGGTTTGGAAATAATAATGGCCCATATACCTCGATGAATGAAGTCCTGGTTAGTGCTGGACCGACGTAGTGACTAACAAAAAGAAGATTCCTTTTTGTAACATCGTATGTCCTGTTTGACAAAAAGTAGAAGCAAAACAAGAATCGGCTCAAAGACAATCTTCTCTACAAGCAATTATAGGTATGTATACGACCTATAGAAAAATTAGTATCTGTTCACATGGTATATTTGACAGTTGGCTGATTATATTTGACAGTTGGCTAATTAAATTAGAAAAATTAGTGACTAAATTTAAACTCATTTGAGACCCTTATTAGCTGGCAGTTGGCTGATTATAAATACAACTTCAATATGAATTATGTAAAACTGGGATGGTATACTCGAGCTTTTGGTCGCCTTCAATACAATTGTGGTATGAAATTCAGATGTTATCATTGCTTTGGGGCCTAAATACAGTAGCTATATGGATTGTGCATTCATAACAGTATTGGTTTTTCAATTGTTTATGTTGTGTGTAGGTTATTTTTTAAACCCAGTGGGTGACTAATGTTGTTAATGGGTTAACGAGGAGGACCACTAGTGATCTAGATTTGAATAGTATATATCTTAAAATTTCAATCAAGGTTACAGACCTTAGATTTCTTATTTATTCAAATTTTCAGTTAGCAATGACTATCTCTATCATTTATTAGGATTTATCATCCCTAAGGGGTGTAAAATTTATCTTTACGAAATAGAGACCAACTTGGATCCCTTTCTCTACCAAGAGCCTTTAAATATGAATTAGGCTCAATAATAAACTTGATTCTTTTGTGCATCAAGAATCTTCTTACTATATGAATTATGTATTCATAACAATATTGATTGTCCCTCAATGAACCTAAATGCAAATTGCAGTATGCATTCTTTTTTCATTATATTACATAAAACTTAAATGTAAATCCTTGATGGGATGTTTGAGCTTGCTAAATGTTAGGGTCTCTTTGTCTATCCTAGCTAGAGTCAGAACATATCTTTAGACTCAATGAGTGTGCCTAAGAGTTACTTATAGGTAATTCGGTTTGAATAACTATGTTGGCGAAGTTTGCTCCCATTCTACCAAGTTCTTTTATCTTTATGCATGTCTGCAATACTGACTGAGTATGGCATAAGTGTTAGAATTCCCGAGTGAGTAAGCCTTTATTGAGGAAGTGTTGTGACTCAATGATTTTAATTCGTTTAAGTATCACTGCTTCATAGCTATTGACAGTTGTCCAAGTGACAGAGATGCCACTAGTGTAGGTAATATGAACTATGTAGGAAGAAGATGTTGAGGGTTGGACTGAAACAAAAGAGAAAGAATGTGCTTCTGGGAGATGAACATGTTTGGCTTGTGAAGCATAAAGGATTGAGCCTGCTGATATGACAGTATCAGAAATGGTGGTGAAAAGAAGAAATTATTGTTGCTTTTTACCAAGCATATTTTTGAATACCCAGGAAGTTGGCATTTGTTTACTATTTTGCTTATGGATTAAACTGAGAGTTGTGATATAAGGAATTGATTGTTTTGGGAGTCTAGTACATTGGGATGCCCTTTTAGTATAAATGTTTAATTGTAAGTACTTAATCGTTGGTTTTCCAGTAATAGTAAATGTAATTTTCAAGTAAGGCATTTGCCTAACATGTCTTGCTAAACCTTGCTAAGGCTTCATAGCCTCATGTATGAATGAGGTGGAACTTCTAACCACATTATAGAAGGTAGACTTAGCTATGAATTGTAGCTTAGCTCTTCAACGAAGTTAATCTGATTTAGCATTTTGCACCTGTGTTTGCTAGATGATTGATCGTTTATGCATATTTTAGATAGTGATAGGCCAATACATGCATTTCAAAAATTTATGCGAAATGTTTCTTGGGCAAAAAATTAAGGTTTTATTGTGTAGGACAGTACATGTCCTTGTATGATCCAGATGAGGCCAAATCAATTTAAGGGTGGAGAATGCAACACTGGGAATCATCTTTACAGCAGGATGTTCTCCATCCTGTATTTGGGAACCGTACTTCTAGTATGGGTAGACAACCACTTATGCAAACTACTATTACTGTGAATATGTTTATTATTATTCATGGACAGGCAAGTGTCTCTCTGCAGTACTGCTTTTTAGCCTAAATGTACTGGTTTTTGTATGATTGCAGAGTTAAAATCCAAGAGGTTTGAGCGATGGTTTTGGATTTTGAATGGAGTTGAGTCTATTTTGATAAATTCTTCTGCTTCAGTGCGTGAGACCTTGCAAGCAACCGCTGAAACATTAAACAACATTGACTTTGAATCAATGGCTATGAACGACACTTGTCCTTACTACTCAGGTCTCTTTTTTTTACATTTTGACCAGTGTCATTCCATCATTCCTTATTTTGTTTAGTAAAAAAAATGCAATTTAATTGTGTTCCAAATTATTCAAGCTTATGTGATTCAATTCTTGATTTGACTTCACATTTTATTGCATGTTTGCGGCGTTATGCAAGTTTCTGCCACACATTGGCAACTCATACTGTGAATTCAGGCACTAGAAGCAACAACCACAATGTGGTTAAGTTCTGCAACTCCCTTAACAAGTCAGGGTCAGTGCACACTGATCATATATGTTACTTGAGAGGTCAAACTAGTCTACAGGTTCACATAGTTTTTAGTAAATTTTGAATAGTCTTCATAGTCTAAATTGTGAATGACTTTCTATAGTTTTAAAAAAATAACTTCGATGATCGAGTTGATTGTTTTCCGAAACTACAGGGACATATTTAAAGCTCTAAAAAGTGTAAGAACTTGCATACTAATTTCACTCTTCAGGTATAATATTTGTCATATACTGTTTTTATCTAATAATATCGTGTCTAGTCAAGTAGATACCAACTTTAGTTGTGGTTAAGTCAGAAGTAACAAGGATACCTCTAGTGTCCTTTGGTGGATCAAGGAAGTTATTCTTGAAAGTTCCTAACATCTCTGCTTCTTTATCCAAGTTAGCTTCTTCTTCTTATTGTCTTCTCTTTTCCAAGGAGTGAATACACTTTCACAAAGAAAATGTACCAATATTAATGTAGCAATTAGCTGCAAATGGAACATAAAAAAAATAGATGTACATGTATACGTGTGAGGGAGGCCACGTGAAGAGAAAGGAAGGTGAAGGCATTTCACTGCCACCATTTGGTTTGGCCACGTACAAGATGGGGTAATGTCTTCATATAAATTAATGAATTGGGGCTACTTTCCATGCATAGTATATATCTAGTATACTTAGGTGTGGACCCATTTTGACAGATACAGCAAAAGCATATAGCACATGAATTAGTTTAACCCTTTGGAAAAATATACTTTGAATCTTCCTGTGGGACTCATACATGTAAAAAAACATGGATGGTAAGAAATACAAGAAATTAAGCAGATATATACCTTATGGCCTTATATTGTTTACTCTTATGCTTGTGCCTCCAATAATTGATTCCTCTTTTAACTTCATAAAAGGTATTTCACCTCACTCTCCATAATCAAGCTTTAATACTTAAGAAATCATAATGTGTTCTACAAAATTAGTGGCCAAACATTGAGTTATCAAAAAGTCTGTGTGATAAGCCATCGAGAAACCTGCATTGGTATATGCAGTAAAGACTTTTACTATTGGTTCACATATATCTACTATCAAAACTGTGCTTCATGACACTTGTCCTTTTACAAACAATTTAATCAAACTACAAGCTCAAATTAAAAAACTCACTTCTAAAATAGAATACACACAAAAACGACGGCTGAATTCCATTGTACCATCTATAATTCATATAATGAATAAGCAATTCATACTACAATTTGAATTTATGGTCATCAAGGCATAATCCATATCATATTCTTTTTCAGCTTGCCATACAACAATTGTATTTAGAGACATCATGGCCACAAACATGCCATACCAACTATAGAGAAAAACAAACAAATCCATTTTAGATTTTGAATAGAGAATGTAGAATTCATACTGTAACGCCATATAAGATCATCCTGTAAATCAGGGTTTCGTTCAGATTTCAAACCACAGGCAATTAGGGCCAATCTTATTTCAGATTTCACAATCTAAAACAAAGTTCAGGGTCTGTAACTTTGTATAATCAATTAAATTTCAATTTATCAAGATTGAAAACAATGTATAAATCAGGATACACAAATGATACATGTATAAATCAGGATACGCAGAGAGGGAAGGGAAAGGTAAAATAGCACCCTGGTGGGATTCCTAGCCAGTAACATATATAAAATAAGTTGCAAGAATTGAAACAATAAATGCTGGGGAAGATATTTTTCCAACTTTCCATGCAAATGTCCTCAACTCAATAATTGACAAATTTCAACAATCCTGCATGAAGTTATTAAGATGTGCACTATGAGAGCCAAAAAAACAGTTCATCTCTAATATTATAAAGAACAATGAGATTATATGCCTGAAATCCCAACCATACATATTATTATTAGCATAGTCTACGGAGATGAAGAAAAATATCATCAACAATAACAACTAACTTTTCTTCCATAACTTCATAAAGGATATTTCATCTCACTCTCCATATAAATAGAAGTCGGTGAGATAAGCCACTCAGAAATATGTGCAGGCTGTGTACAATAATGATTCTTGCTAATCCATCAGATGTATCATCGTAGGTTAAACTAATCTAAAAATATATGTAGTCCTCAAAACCATGTTCATGAAGCTTATATTCATAAATAATTGAATAAAACTATGAGCTCAATTTACAAGATTTTGCATTTCTAAATGAAACCCAAAAAGGGCAGCGAGTGTCAGGATACAACATATCCTCTACAAGAATGTCGTTGTAATTCTCACTTCTTTTACTGATATAACATGGTAAGAACAAGTGGCGCACTATCCCTCACGACAAGGCATGATAAAGCCATTCAACTGAATTTAAGAGATGTGAAGAGAAATATCCAAATAGTATGACGTGATAAAGGCATTAAGGGTCAAACATACCATACAAAATTCAGTTTATGAATAAAAACTTCATACCACCATTGCAATTAGGTTTATTAAACACAAACACATCATCCAATATAAAGATTATGAAATATGAATAAATAGGTCGTATTGTCATTGTAAATAGACTTATTGAGTTTGAAACATGCCATTTCAGTTTTCAGTTAGGGGATTAAGGGACAATACATACATACCATCCACTTTGCATTTATGCTTATATAACTTCAAGCACATCATCCTGATTTTACATAGAAAATTCATAATTCATATTGCAATTGCAAGTATATGGGCTAGCCAAGCAAACTAGGGTAATGTTCTCATTCGAATTTATAGGAAACTAGAGTCAGACATACCATCCATTTTCATATTATAATAATTGCACTTAATATTCACATAGTCTTAACTATTCATAGAGTATTATACATGAATAAAGAAGCATTTAGGGATATCTAGGCAACATCTATACCATATTCTTTCACACCGTGAATATCATGGTGCCCTATTTAGGGACATTATGGCTAAAGTCTACCATCCCACTTTACAATATGAATTAAAAATTCATAACGCAATTGAATTAAAGAGGCTTAATTTTACTTTTACAGCATCTTGATGTTACATTGTGAATAGAGAATTCATAATTCATATTGCAATTTCGTACAGAGCCAACAAATTGTGGTCTCATCCAAATTTATAAATTATAGGTAACTAGAATTCACATTGCATGCACTTTGTAGTTTTCGCAGCCCAAATCAAACTCTTGGGTTTGTAATAAAGTCAATTAAAAATCTCAGTTCACCACGATCAAACATTCTTGAATAATCAAGATCGGGATTCGCAAAATCACATTACCGACACATTAAATAAATTGTTGTCACAACATACTTTTGGGATTTTGAGACAGTCTTGCAAGCTAAAAAATAGACCATTTCCTTATGTCAATCGTAAAGAAATACATAGATTAAAAATCAAGAGATGCGTCAGTAAAGAATCGGGAAAAGACATAAAGAAATCATTTTTTTCCCGATTCTACAATTTCTACCCTTGCAAAAACACAGTGAAACAACATATGCTTATAAAATTGATTTTTAGAGTTTTGAGATAATTTGTTAGTTTACGATGAAAAAATTATAAAGAACTAGATAGAAGAGAGATATTTCACTAACAAAGGGCCAGAAATGGTTAAAGAAGTCATCATATGCTTTCTTTCACTTTCTATACAAAAAACATCACATGAAACAAATGAAGCAACATTGTTAACTATACTAAAAGCATAAGTTGTTGCCATAACGAAAGAACTTTCTAACAACATCATAGTTGAAGGAAAATATCATTATCACCATAAACGAGATAATGGCTCAAGAAAAATCTAGGATTTTGGAAGCGATTTTGATTACCAACTTAAATCGATGGGATGGACACAGAGAAATTAAATTATATGTATTTCAACTCTACTCGTGAATTGTAAATATGAAATGAAGCAACATCATATAGAGAAAAAGGAGAAAGACGAGGCAATTATAAAACGACGAAAAGGCATAGAGAAATCAAATTCTTTTTCTCTATATTTCTCTCTCACTATCACATTACTGTGTTAAGGAACCATTGCAAAATATAGTTAAGCATATTTGTTTCGTTTACGTAAAAACAACATAGCTGTCTTTATAAAGGCAAGTTAAGATATAAAATTGATGCAATACTACTTGTGTCTCTTAAATGGGGCTAAGATGAACGGTCCATTTACATTTCACATCCTAAATACAATAATTTATACACAATAATAATATTATTTATTATTGATTTGAATTATTTTTTTAAGAATCAACAATAATTAATTATGAATGATTAAGTGATAGTGTATAAAACTCTTAATATTTCATTTTCCATATTACATTTGTTTAAATTCCCCATACATTTCAAAGTTTCATAAAACTACATCAATATAATCTTTGCGTGAGACTACTGATTTTCACATGTGTTTATTCATACTTTTGATTCAGGTAAGCCGCCCCTAATTTACAATTTTTCTATGCCAAGTTTTTATGTCAAATTTTGAAGTACATAGAATAAGTTAAGTGCAAAATAAAAATTAGTATATGTTTTATATCAAAACAATTTCATTGTTATTTGAATTAGAGTGAGCCCGAACCATCCAATTATAGAAAAGGAAGAAAACAACTTCAACAGGTCAAAAAGCCACTTAATTAGTCGATCTGCTTTTTTATCACTTTAAACATTAGTGACTAGATTGACCATTTTACTCACATTAAAATAAATAAAAAAAGAATATTTCCTTAGAATCAACTAGGGCTAGTAACGAGCTGAACTGAGTCGAACCAGAGTTCAGCTCGATAAAAATTGGTTCGGCTCAAAACTCGACTCGAGTTCGATACGAGTTATTTTATTAGCTTGAGTCCAGTTCAGCTAAAGTTCGCGAACTATTCGACTCAGCTCGATTGATTAATTTGGACAACTTAAATAGTTAACTAATTTTTTTAAAAATACTACAAAAAGTTTTATGCATATAAATATAACCATGTTTATATATATAATAAAAATAAATATAAAAAATAATGCATGAATCATAATAAACATAAAACTTAGTTTTTATATATATATTAAGCTAGTTCATAAACCTAACGAGTTAGACTGTATCCAACAAGTTTGTATACTTTGAATATTCCTGTGAGACTAATACATGTAAAAAAACATGGATGGTAAGAAATAAAAGAAATTAAGTAGATATATACCTTATGGCCTAATATTGTTTACTCTTATGCTTGTCCCTCCAATAATTGATTCCTCTTTTAACTTCATAAAATAGCACCCTCCATAATCAAGCTTTAATACATAGAAAATCATTATGTATTCTACAAAATTAGTGGCCAAATATTGAGTTATCAAGAAGTCAGTGTGATAAGCCAACCAGAAACCTGCATTGGCATATGCAGTAAAGACTTCTACTATTGGTTCACAAATATTTCCTATCAAAACTGTGCTTCATAACACTTGTCCTTTTACAAACTGTTTAATCAAACTACAAGCTCAAATTACAAAACTCACTTTTAAAATAGAATACACATACAGAAACGACAGCTGAATTTTCATCCCCTAAATATGTGCCCAATGAAGCTAACCTCGATCAGAATAGATACTAGAAGACACTCATATGTTCAACAATATATGAACTATGCTTGTGCCTCGAATCATTGAATCAAACAAGTTCACATGAAGCAAATGAAGCAACATCATTAACTATACCAAAAACATAAGTTGTTGCCATAACGAAAGAACTTTCCAACAACATCATAGTTGAAGGAAAATATCATTATCGCCATAAACGAAAAAAATGTCTCAAGAAAATCTAGGGTTTTGGAAGCAATTTTGATTACCAACTTAAATCGATGGGATGGACACAATGAAATTAAGCAGATCTATTTCGTTTACATAAAACAACATAGCTGTCTTTTTAAAGGCAAGTTAGGACGTAAAATTGACACAATACTATTGGTGCCTCTTAAATGGGCCTCAGATGAATGGCCCACTTACATTTCACACCCTTTTTAAATCCACCTTATTAATTATTAACTTTTGTCCATATCATCAATTATTTATTGTTATTACCAAAATATTTGTACACATGATCAAACATACAACTACTATATTTTTATACATCTAAAACATGATATACAATATATATTTTAACAAGTAATATAAGTAAAAATAATTATTGTCTTCTTTATTAATTAATTAACATTAATATTAATATAAAATATATGAATATCTAAATTCACTGATATACAGTTTAATAGTGAACCACTAGTTGAACTATCATACTACTTCATCAATACTCTGAGTGGTACAATATTAATAATATTTGTTTATATTTTACACTTTGAGTTTGCATTGCAAAGTTGAGTATGCACATTACTTTATGGGAAAAGAATATTTTTATTATATTTTTGGATGGATTGGATATCCATTGGATATAATGGATAAATCTTTTAAATCTATTAGTTCTAACATGAATTTGAATGGATTTTAAATAATTTTGCCACATATAAAAATGAAAACCTAAAAGATTTGTCCTCTAGGCGTGTGTTAAGATCAATAATTTTATTTTTGCATAACTTTTTCACGTCAAATTAACGCATATTTTATTATAAAACTACTTTTTCTTTGAAAAAATAGTGTATCATTATCAATGGTCATAAAATAATCATGTATAAATTTGATAGTTAAAAAAGTAACATAATCATTTTTCTGTTAGGAGCAGCCCTTATGAGATTCCAAAAAAGGATAAGTGGTGAAAATTGACCTATTGGTATATAGAGAAAGGTAAATGAGGATGTCAGAGAGACTGAGGTGTGAAACCAAATAAAACTTTGATTTTGAATTACTATATCACCACTCTTATCGGCCAAGATGGTTAATGGGTGGGATGAGAGATGTAAAATTTTCTGTAAGTACTGGTTGTTGCTTTTGGAAATGGATAAGCAATGCCTTAAGTACTAGGGGCATCCACTCTTATTGTTGCTTTTGGAAATAGATAAGCATGCCTGAGCACTATTGACATCCACTATCAGTGTTTTGTTGTTATGCACTCATGTGATTAAAAACTTAATAATGCAATCTCAGGGGTAATGTCTTCATATAAATTAATGAATTGGGGTTACTTGCCATGCATAGTATATATCTAGTATACTTCGGTGTGGACCCATTCTGAGTTTCTGACAGATACAGCAAAAGCATATAGCACATGAATTAGTTTAACCCTTTGGAAAAATATACTTTGAATATTCCTGTGGGACTCATACATGTAAAAAAACATGGATGGTGAGAAATAAAAGAAAATAAGTAGATATATACCTTATGGCCTAATATTGTTTACTCTTATGCTTGTGCCTCCAATAATTGATTCCTCTTTTAACTTCATAAAATAGCACCCTCCAAATGAAGCAACATCGTTAACTATACCAAAAACATAAGTTGTTGCCATAACGAAAGAACTTTCCAACAACATCATAGTTGAAGGAAAATATCATTATCGCCATAAACGGAAAAAATGTCTCAAGAAAAATCTAGGGTTTTGGAAGCAATTTTGATTACCAACTTAAATCGATGGAATGGACACAATGAAATTAAGCAGATCTATTTCGTTTACATAAAACAACATAGCATTAAAATAACATATCAATCCTTAAATCATATATGATATATTTTATAAAACAAAAATAAACAAGTAAATGAGTTACCTTGTCTCTTACCACAACTACCAATCCAGCACACTCCTCTTTCTCCACCACCACACCAGCTCATATTAACCTGAAACTACACAACCTAAGCCTGTCTCCATTGCCTACTTTCTCATCTCGGCCATTTTTAGTGTTTTCTATAATTTTACACTATCTCTCCCACCTGCTTCATCTTCATGCATGCAACCCTTTTTTGTAGATCTACATCTGAAAAAGCAAGGCATATTATGAATGAACAATTCTCTTATTACAATTGCATTTAGAAACTCAAATACTCCATCTATAATTCATATTATGAACGAACAATTCATACTGCAATTTGCATTTTGGGTCATCAAGGCATAATCCATATCCTATGCTTTTCCAGCATACCATATAACAATTTTATTTAGGGAAATCATGGCCACAAACATCCCATATCAATTTATGATATGAATAAAAAAATTAATACTACAATTACACTTAAGAAACCAAACCATTTCAGATTATGAACAGAGAATGCAGAATTCATACTGTAACTTCATATAAGATGATCCAGTAAATCAGGGTCTCATTCAGATTTCAAACTATATGCAACTAGGGTCTCATGCAATTTCAGATTAGATTCAGTTCTCACAACCCAAAACAAAGTTCAGGATCTATAACTTTGTATAGCCAATTAAACTTCAGTTCATCTAGATCGAAAACAATGTATAAATCAGTATATACGGATAATAAATTTTATGGCACCAACAACACATTGATCTCCACCAGAAAACTCTATTACCAATCTTTATTCTCAAGTAGTTATGTAATAAAGTTGATATATAATAACCTATGAAATTTCTGAGACAAAAGTGGTTGAGTCTAATTCTAGCTCCATGAATTGGGAAATCATTAAGCCAAAGGAAAAAAGGGAGTCATGAAATTTTATGCTACAGTAAACCTTAGCAGCAGTGTAATGGTACTGATTTTGCCATTTCTACCAAGCAATTCTTTCAAGTGGAAAACAATGAATAACCAAAATGTCGTGTGAACTCTCATGTGGTCACAGCGGTATACCTGAAGTCGGTTGATGGATTAGGACCTTGCTACCCCAGATCTTTCCATTGATCAGATATCAAGCTTAGAATATACTTAAGACTACATTGCATACATTACTACCAAAGTCAATAACTTATTGTAATGAAATGCAAGTCAACTCACATGATAATATATTCAATGCATTACATGTTGATAAAAGGAGGAAGCTATTGTCATAATCTATAAATTCCTTTGAGACAACTACATTATTAGCATCTTTATTAGGAATAAATGAGAAAACAATATTGAGTTTACTTTGTGAAGAGAGAAGCATGAAGGAAAACATCGTTTACGCTTTCTCAATCTCATGAGTGCAATCAGGCAAAAGCGTTTTCCATTAGCTCTTTCTTAAACCAAAACTCCAAAAGCAACAAAAAAGAGAAATACATATTTGAAAGAAAAGGGGTGACCTATGATTTCACTCAAGTCATCTCCTCTTATCATTCAACCTTCCTATCATTCCTATTTTGTTTGTTAGGCTGAATTTTCCTGTAGCAGTTACTACATAGACAAACCAAAATTCCAATATAAATTGAAGACCAGACCTGAAGATGTAAAATATATCATGGCAGAGTAATCAAAGGGACCTCTTTTTTATTATTTGCTTAACATGGCAGAGTAATCAAAGTTGATGTAACAAGTGGGGTGGGTGTCCCTGCTTTGCCTATAACATTGTCATTTCAATTTTACATACAAGAAAAACATGATATCCATCTGTCCAAACAAAGAATGATTAAAAACAGGTGTAAAGCATGGAAATAAAGACATCTAATGTATTGATAATTACAAATCATATTATCATTATCATGTAGTGAGGTTGCTTCTTCTTAGTCTGGTGGCGAAGGGTTCTAGTTTTAGAAATTGCCACTTTCTTTAAGGGGTAAAGTTGTGTGCATATGACCCTTCCCAAAACCCACAATCCAGGAAACTCATGCACTAGGCTTCCCTTTGCTCTTACAAGCATAAAAAATGGAACTAATGAGCTGTGAAGTTGTTCACTAACCTGAGCATAAACCCAACATTTGTATTAATATAACTGATATATTAATGCCAGCAACAGCAAATAGATATTCATATGTTGCTCGGTTTCCATCTTTCTTCAACATCAGCCTGTGAAAAGATGCCTTCATTTGAATTTCCGTACAATTAGTACTCATCTTTTCTCCCAACAGGTCTAAATATCAAGAAGTTATGGATCAAATCCTTTCAGGTATGGAAAATAAAAGACAATTGCGTACCCGATATGTCCATGCAAAAAACAGAAGACTTTCAAGGGAAATGAAGCCACACCCCCTAAGGAAAGCAGGTTATCAGCCATAATACCTTTAAATATAAAACTTGTATGTATTTGAAGGTTAATCATAATGCAACTCCTTTTAAGAATATAGACATATGAATAAGTGTTTTCATATAATGTGCAATCACTAAACAGAAATTGTCAACACGCTGCAGTAATGAGTTGGGGCCCACATGTACGATTGAAGAATCTGTACATCGATGTTCTCTATAAGTCTATGAATCATGCCCTGGCCAAATGTGTTTATGGCACAAGCAACACATAGATCTCCACCAAAAAACGCTACTTTATTACAAGTAGTTATGTAATAAAGTTGATATAATGGACAATGAAATTTCTGAGACAGAAGTGGTTTTAGTCTAATTCTGGCTCCATGAATTGGGAAATCATTAAGCCTGAGGAAAAAAGAGAGTAATGAAATTTTATGCTATAGTAAACCTTAGCAGCAGTGCAGTGGTACTGATTTTGTCATTTCTACTCAGCATATTCTTTCCAGTGGAAAACAATGAATGACCAAAATGTCATGTGAACTCTCATGTGGTCACAGCGGTATACCTAAAGTGGGTTGATGGATTAGGACATTGCCACCAAATATCTTTCCAATAATCAGATATCAAGCCACTCAGAGAAACATTAGGAAAGAAACAGTGCCACAAAGTTCTCAGTGGTTCCTGTTGGAATTTAATTACATTGTTCGCAAAATGTGGTTTCAATGAAACCCAAAAATGAACCAGAAATGAAGCTTGTATTTTCAAAACATGTACTGAGAAAGAATTCGAAGAAATTAAATAAAGAAGAAATCAAGATAGCTGCATCAAAAAATAAGTACTTGATGATCAGAGCAAGTCTCATCATAAGGTACTTGCAGCTATTCCTTAAGCCTTTGAAGTTTCTCTTCAAGACACAAACATGAAACGTGTTCAATGAGTCTGATAACAATGAGACACATACTAGGATGCATAATTGCAGATTATGGTTTCCTATTAATTACTAGAATTGAATATATGCACTGATTAAAACAAATGCTAAGTCTTTTCAACTATTGTCTGGCACAAGGAAAAACAAACATACCATGATAAAATAATTGGGGCCTCATCCTAATTTACAAATTATAGGCAACTAGAATTCTTATTGTCGTTGCAGTCTAGGTAGTCAATAGTGCGCTATAGCACTGCAATAGCGGACTGTAGCAGTGTTTCAACCATTACCCGCGACGCCATAGTGGATAGCGGTGCAGATGGCCGTAGCGCCTGTAGCAGGTCAAATAGCGGCAACATCGCAGGGCAAATATCGGATCATGACCCGCTACATGTTTTATTGCGAGTGGAACCCTAATTTTACAGAAGAAAAGTATTTTTTGCTCTTCTTTTTAATAGGTGGCTGGTTTTTCACTAGGGTTTTAGGTAATTTGACCTCCCATTCTTTCCCTTCTACTTAACACATTAATTTTACTAGGCCATGTGATTTTTAATGGGTTATACCTTCAATTGCTTACATGTTCTTCATCAGCATGGAACAAAATTGCAAGGCTTCCTAATTCACATATTCTCCATCTTTTCTTTAAAAAAAATTATTGGTCCCTGATTCTTTGCCCCATTATCTCTTTATTGATTCTCTTATCAAACTGATTGAACCCAATTGACATCATCTTCGTGTGGTTCAATTTCGTGAGATACAATTCTGTTATGGCATCCAACTTTGATCAGCTCTAGAACCTTTAATACTCTTATCTTAATTATTAATAAGGAATGTGTCTTTAATATAATCTATTTTAGTATTTATATATGTAGGCTATAAACTACTTAGATATCTTTTCCTTCCTTGTAGCGGTTGTCCCACTACCTGCTATAGTGTTTTGGGGTCGGCCGAGATTGACTACCTAGGTTGCAATTATAGGTTTATCAAGCACAAAGACATCATCCAATATAAAGATTATGAAATATGAATATAGAAGTCAATTTTTCATTGCAATTAGGCTTATTTAGTCTCAAATATGCCATTTCAGTTAGTGGATTAAGGGAAACATATACATACTAATCCACTCTACATTTATGCTTATACAACTTCAAGCATATCATCCTGACTTTACATAGAGAATTCATAATTCATTCTGCAATTGCAAGTATATGGGCTAGCCAAGCAAAGTAGTGTCACATCCACATTTTAATTTATAGGCAACAGGTGAGGAATACCATCCATTTTCATATTATAATAATTGCACTCAGCCATCAAACAGTCCTAACTATACCATATAATATTATAAATGATTAAAGAAGCATTTAGGGACATCTAGGCAACATCCATATCATCTTCTTTCACACCGTGAATATTATAATGCCCTATTTAGGGACATCATCGCCGAAGCATACCATCCCACTTTACAGTATGAATAAAAAACACATCGACCTTCTTTATATTTAAAGAGAAAGAGAGAAGAGAAAATATTTCTCTCTGTATATCTTTCTCTTCGAGTTCCATTAGCATTTTAAGAAGACCATTGCAAACTATAGTTAAAGGTTGGTCTGTTTCGTTTATAAGCAATATTCAGATGTAAAATTTGACCCATTTACATTATCCACATTATTAATTATTAATTGTTATCCATATTATTAATTATTAATGGTTATTAATCTAATATTACATCCCATCAAACAATTAAAATAATCTAATATTTTATATATATACCCAAAAAAATATTACATATTAATGAAATAAAAATTTATCTTCATGCCATGTATGTCTATTTCAAATCAAGCTTAAATTATGAGTTGCATCCTCTCAATCTATTTTACTTTGATATTTTATATTCTTTTAATGTATAAATATTATTATAATTATATCATATCAGAAAAATATTTGGTATCATTATATATTTATGATTATATTATTTATTTTAAAATATAAATTGTAAGGATATTTTATTTTACCTTCTATATTTGTAATTATATTATTCAGTTGAGTTCTAGAATTACATGTTATATCAACCTCTGTAACCTACTAATAAGGTACCGGTGTAGTAGTGTAAGGCTCAACTGGATCCTCACCAAAATCCAGAATAATAAAAGTTCAATTTCTAGAAGTAATACTTGTTAGGAGTAACTGTCACACACCACACAAAAAATTAGCTTATCATCTATAATGTGAAGATATACCATTAGTTATGACAAAAAAAACTCTCTTGGATAGGTGACATTTTAGTGAATCATTAGATAAAAATATGACTTTAATATTTACACGGAGTGTAAAACTTTTTTTATATAGTTAGTATATTATTCTTTACTCATGTATTAATTTTGTTCAAGAATCAATAATAATTAATTCACAAATGGTAAGTGATGTACTATTAACATAAAAACACTTACACTATCAAAATACATATGCATTAAATCCTAATAGATCATTTATACAATTAATTTTATTAGCCAATAATATTATTATTTAACATAATGGTGCATACATATGAAATATCATACAATATGTAAATCATAAATCTGAAACAAACAATAACATGTAAGAGAAATAGAAAAAGAAAAAGAAAAAGAAAATGCATATTGTGATAGTTTTATCTATTATTCATATTCAGTTAGGTTTAAATTTTATATATAAATAATACCAAAAAAAATGTATGAAACGATAGTATATAAATTTTATAATATTGTTAATGCATCATCCCTATTTATATTTGATCATTATTGATTTTTCAAAAAAAATAATGAAAATGATAAAGTAATTTAAATTACTTTTGAAAGAATAAATAGTAATAAAAGAATGAAAAGATACAACAAAAAACTAACCAGATGCGCATTTTCCTTGGTCAACTATTTAGACAGTTGAACCTTAGAAAGAAAAAACACTGGAAAAAAACAAAACACAAAAATTAGTGTGGTGCTGCAATGGCAAGAAAATCAGTTTTGATAGGATGCATAAACAATGTGTGGAAGACGCATATACTTGCCTTATCAATAGATACAGTTTCTCTGAAGATGACATCGCCATTTTGATCGATACCGATGAGTCCTACACACAGCCTATGGGAAAGAATATAAGTGTTGCGCCTCCCTGCGGAACCAGAGAAGAAGATGATACTGGCTATGATGAATGCACCTAGCCTTTTGATATGAATCTCATTTCTGGTTTGTTCATCTCTCAACCTCATATGGAACCAACCTATACGTATTATAATATATTGTGTATAAATTGTTACCTAACAATCAAATAAATCTTTACTTCTTTCTTCTTAGAGTTCCAGTGCTACTCTACCAAATGAGGATTTTTATCTTAACTAATTAATTATAAAACTCCCATTGAGCTTATAGGAACTTCACTTCATTGGTTCTCATCACTCTTTAACTTCCTGGCAACATCAAAAACAAAATAAATAGAAGTACCCTTAACAAGATGATAAGATGAATGTAAAACTGGACAAACCATTAAAAGAATTTAAAACAACATATTTTAAGATTTCAATTTAAAACAACATATTTTAAGATTTCAATTTAAAACAACATATTTGAAGATTTCAATTTGATACAGCACAACAACTTTGTTTGATCATGTAACACCCCAACTAATGGGAAAATACTTGTGTTGTTAAATACTTCTTATTATCATAATCAGTGACTTCACTAAAGGTTAACAGAAAATGCAGAGGGTACATTATGAAAAGTTAGAGTTAGTGTTACCACTAGGGAGAACAAAAGAGGTGAGTATAAATGTACCTATGTTTTATGAAAAATGTTCCTTCCAACCTTATCATTATCACAATTCCAAGATTCTAATGTAATGAACTTTTTATCCCCAATTTCCTTTTGAACTTGAAGATGGCTTCTCAATTCTCTGGTTTTAGAAAAACTCCAACTGAAACTTCAAAATGCATCTTAAAATGTCCTTTCAATATTAATATATGAAGTGAAAATAATGTTGGCCAAATCCATTGCGGTAAGAATTTTGAAAGGAGCTGCTCTAAAACTATATTGTTATCAATGTCATATAAGCAAATGTGTTATATTACATTGTTATGTCGTGAGGTTGCTTCTTTGTAATCTGGTGGTGAAGGATTCTTAGTTTTATAAGTTGCCTCTTTCCTTATGGGGTAAAAGTTGTGTACATTCCCAAAACCCACAATTCCAGGCACATGCACTAGGCCTCTCTTTGCTCTTACAAGCAGAAACAATGAAACTAATGACCTGTGAAGTTGTTCACTAACCTGAGCATAAATCCAACATTTGTATCAACATAAATGATATATTAATGCCAGCAACAGTAAAAGAGTATCCATATGTTGCTTGGTTCCCATCTTTCTTCAACATCAGCCTGTGAAAAGATGACTTCATTTGAATTTCCATACAATTAGTAATAACTGATCTTTTTTCCCAAGAGGTCTAAATATCAAGAAACTAAAATGAAGACATAAAAAGGTGGACCAAATCCTTTCAGGTGTGGAAAATAAAAGATAAACACATACCGGATATGTCCTTACGAAAAACAGCAGATTTTCAAGGGAAATGAAGCCACATCCCCTAAGGAAAGCAAGTTATCTGCCATAATACCTTTGAATATAAAATTTGTATGTTTTGAAGGGTAATCATAATGCAACTCCTTTTAGGAATATAGACATATGAATAAGTGTTTTCATATAATGTGCAATCATTTAAACAGAAATTGTCAACACGCTGCGGCAATGAGTTCAGGGCCCACATGTAAGATTGAAAAATATGTACATCAATTATTCTCTATGGTCATGCCCTGACCTAGTGTGTTTATGGCACAAGCAACACAGATCTCCACCATAGTGAGTAGGTTTACAGTAGCATAAATTCTCTTTAGTCCCTTTCTCCTCACACTAAAACATTGAGTTAAGTGAGATATTAAGTGAGTGGGATTACGGGAGCATTCCAACTCCATCTTCTTTTCTGTCTCCAGAAAATATCATCTTCATCAACCTGCATTGGAAAGCATCCTTAAGCAAATAGTAAGTGGATAAAATAGAGTATGAACAACTCCTCAATCTACCTACAATATATTCGAGAAGTACACGAAGAAATCATTCTGTAGTTTCTTTAACTAGCAAAAAGAGATGCTTCTGAATATAACAATCACACTCACTCTTATGTTCACAAATAATTGAATCAAACATGTTCAACAATAAAGGAACTAGCCTTATACAAAATATTGTTTTCTTAAGGATCAGAATTTTTTTTAATAACATATTAACAAGTAAACAGTTGATATGGCTCAAACACAAGTAGGAGAAAAACAATAGAGACTACCACTGAGTAAATGAGAAGAAATATATATCCTGACGAAAATTATAAATAATACAAGCATAAACAAGTTCCCATTTCCTCGGTAGAATTGAAGAGAATATAAGCCACAAGACTTAAAAAGAGGAATGTCATGGAAGTTATTCATCCAAGTAAACAGCCCCATTTTGAAATGAACTTAATGTATCATACATATATTTATTACAAATAGCATCCTCAAAGTCAAATACAAAATTAATCCTAATATTTACCAAGAAGAATGAGAACATATGCCTGAATTTCCAATAACATTTATGTAACATTTAAGTAATAATAGTTATTATTATTAGGGTAAGGCAGCATATCTACCCTCCACAAACCTCAATGGTGGTGGGAGCCTCGTGCACTAGCCTGCACCTTTATTGTTATTATTGTTAGCATAATCTGCATATATGAAAAGAATTATAAACAACAACGCTAACCAAATCCTCTTCCTTAATTCCAACAAATATATTACATTTCACTCTCCATAATCAAACTACAATACCAGAGAAATAATAATGTATACTACGATATACAATAAGTTAGAAAGAAGTCTGTGTGATAGGCCACAGCCATTCTGAATTTACAGTATGAATAAAGAACTACTGTTGCCATTTATCAAGGCAATTATGCTCATAAAGCATGGCATATGGCATCCACTTCACATTTATGGTCATATTGCTGAAGCATACCATCCTATTTTACATTATCAATAC
>NC_032014.1:3342087-3418598 GCF_001865875.1 Lupinus angustifolius | reverse complement strand
AACCGTAGCTAGATCGAGTGGCCACACTTACTGCTGTCGTGGCAAGGAATGGCGTTGCTAAAAATTAGCCACGGTCGTTATGTCATTTTGCCACGCTTGTATAAAATGTGGTAACATTTAGTTAGCCACAGTCTGTATAATTCAGCTACAGTAACAACCGTGGCAAAGTTGCTACTTTGCCACACTACAACCGTGGCTAAGTTGTTTATTTTTTCACAATCTAGCAATCTTTATTTTCAATAATATAATAGTAAATTTTTAATAAAATTAAATATTTGCTAGCTAATAACAAAAATAAAAGTGTTATACCATTAGAAAAGTGAATCTGATATAATTACCAAATGTTTAACATTCAACAATCCTTACAAAACAAAATGCAAACTATGAAGATCATAACTAATAATTTCATGAGTATCTAATAAATCATAACTAAGATGGTGGAACATCATGAGCGAAAGTGGTTAATTCACTATCAAATTTTTCGACTATAAACTTCTCAAGAGTAGCTAATCGATTCCGAGTATGTGCAAGTTGCTCCTTGGTCTCTTTATAGCCTGATAGTTTTATCTCCAAACTTTGAACATACTTCTTTAAGTTTTCAACATGTTGACTAGAGCGACTAGAATTCACAAAACCAATAGAATGTCTAGACGTTCCAAAAATACTTGAGGAACAAATACCAATGTCCAAACCATGCACTCGACTTGAATGTTTAGCTCCATATGCTTTTCCAATTACATCATTAGGATGAGAAAATACATTCGATGAAACACTTGAAGTAGTAACATTTTCTTGATCTTGAGGTAAATGCTCTAATATTTTATCCTATTAAGTAACAAAAATTAGATGCAGGTTGTATAGGTAGGACAAAGAATAAAAAGTAACTCTGATTATGGTATGAAATTATAAAAACCAAACCAGGAGAATTTCGGAGAAGAATGCCAGTGGCAAAGAGGGTTATCATCGAAGAACCAATTAATTAGTTCAATCCATAGAATAGAGGAAGGTCAAAGGTGACAACGGACAAATAACTAACAACATAGAATCTCAAGATCTGAGGAAGTTCAAGCCATATTGGAGTCAGACAATACATTTATCTAACAAAAAAAGAATATATTTTGTGGTTGAGAGGTTTGTAAGTGATTCTAGGTTTGAAAAAAAGATGAAACTTACAAGAATGCAAAGAACCTTGAAGAGAAAAATGTACTCACTAAAACATTGAGCTAAGTGAGATATTAAGCGAGTGGAATTACGGGAGCATTCCAACTCCATCTTCCTTTCGATGTCTCCAGTAAATCTCATCTTCGTCAATCTGCATTTGAAATTTGAAAGCATCCTTAAGCAAATAGTAAGTGGATAAATAGAGTACGGACAACTCCTCGATCTACTTACAATATATGCGAGAAGTATAGGAAGAAATCATTCTGTAGTTTCTTTAACTGGCAAAAAGAGTTGCTTCTGAATATAACAATCACACTCACTCTTATGTCCACAAATAATTGAATCAAACATGTTTAAAAATATATGAACTAGCCGAATATAACAATCACACTCACTCTTATGTTCACAAATAATTGAATCAAACATGTTCAACAATAAATGAACTAGCCTTATACAAAATATTGTTTTCTTAAGGATCAGAATTTTTTTTAATAACATATTAACAAGTAAACAGTTGATATGGCTCAAACACAAGTAGGAGAAAAACAATAGAGACTACCACTGAGTAAATGAGAAGAAATATATATCCTGACGAAAATTATAAATAATACAAGCATAAACAAGTTCCCATTTCCTCGGTAGAATTGAAGAGAATATAAGCCACAAGACTTAAAAAGAGGAATGTCATGGAAGTTATTCATCCAAGTAAACAGCCCCATTTTGAAATGAACTTAATGTATCATACATATATTTATTACAAATAGCATCCTCAAAGTCAAATACAAAATTAATCCTAATATTTACCAAGAAGAATGAGAACATATGCCTGAATTTCCAATAACATTTATGTAACATTTAAGTAATAATAGTTATTATTATTAGGGTAAGGCAACATATCTACCCTCCACAAACCTCAATGGTGATGGGAGCCTCGTGCACTGACCTGCACCTTTATTGTTATTATTGTCAGCATAATCTGCATATATGAAAAGAATAATAAACAACAACGATAACCAAATCCTCTTCCTTAATTCCAACAAATATATTACATTAGCATTAATCAAGGCAATTATGCTCATACCATACTACTTGACATTATCAATACACATCTCTTATTACAATTGCATTTAGAAACTCAAATATTCCATCTATAATTCATATAATGAATAAAAATTTCATACTGCAATTTGCATTTCGGGTCATCAAGATTCAAGGCATAAGCCATATCCTATGCTTTTCCAGCATGCCATACAACAATTGTATTTAGGGAAATCATGGCTACAAACATACCATAACTGTTTATAATATGAATAAAAAAATTAATACTACAATTTCACTTACGAAACTACATACCATAGTAATACCATCCATTTTCATATTATAATAATTGCACTTAGCAATCACACAGTCTTAATTATACCACAGTCTTAATTATACCACACAGTCTTAATTATCTTATAGATAGGTTATTTGTCAATCTACTTAATATATGCTAAAATTGTGGCTCATTGAATTCTTTGAAGCAGATACAATGCATGGAGGAAGGTGTTGAATCATTGAGAGAGAGGAGTTTCAAGTTCTACAAGGGGTGTAGAAAATACACGTATGTATTTCTTCTATCTTATCCTAGTTCTTTTTATATTTCGGTGAAACAGATACAATGTTCATATCTCATATGCTTATTATTTTGCAATTATTTTCTGATAAATTAGCTACTCAGGCATGATAGTCATTGCAAAAATAACAGATTATGATGTTCAATTTCTCAAGCCCTAAGCTGTTTGCTGTGAAGAGTCCCAAAGTTAGACATCTAGTTATCCCTCTTAGCATGTTTAGCAGGTTATGTGGCTGGACTTTCAGATATTATTCAAATTGTATCCAGAAAGGCGATTCTTATTCCTGAATCGTCCTTTTTGAGCTTAAGCAACACCATAGTAATACCATCCATTTTCATATTATAATAATTGCACTTAGTAATCACACAGTCTTAATTATACCATATAATATTATAAATGAATAAAGAAGCATTTAGGGACATCTAGGCAACATGCATACCACAACTATGGCAAATGAAAAAAACATTGATCTTCTATATCTTTATAGAGAAATAAAGTTGAGAAATGTGCCAATGATAAAAGGTCGGAGAAGACACAGTGAAATCAAATTCTGTCCCTCTACATATCTTTCTCACTAACCCATTAGGGCTTCAACAGAATCATTGTAATATTTGGTTTACAGAAAACATCATAGTGGTAATTATAAAGATTATAAACATAATATTATATATATTGTTATAACCAAGATGACTGAATGGTAAATAAAAGTGAAGAGTCTTCTTACAAGGCTTGTGTCAGATTCTTCTGTCTTGACATCAACTGTTGAAATTTTTGGCTCTTCCCATTGTTTCTTGCAAGTTTCTTCATTGTTGAAATTCCCATCAGGTTACTATTGTTGTTGCTCATATATTTCGTTTACAGAAAACAACACAGTGGTCATTATATAGGCAAGCTTAAGACGTAAAATTATGAATAAGGGCATTTGCATTTATCAAGGCAATTATGCTCATGAAGCATGGCATATGGCATCCACTTCCCATTTATGGTCATATAGCTGAAGCATACATCCTATTTTACATTATCAATACACGTCTCTTGTTACAATTGCATTTAGAAACTCAAATCTACCATCTATGATTCATATAATGAATAAACAATTCATACTGCAATTTGCATTTCGGGTCATCAAGGCATAATCCATATCCTATGCTTTTCCAACATGCCATACAACAATTGTATTTAGGGAAATCATGGCCACAAACATACCATACCAATTTATAATATGAATAAAAAAAATGAATACTACAATTACACTTAAGAAACTAAACCATTCCATTTTAGGTTATGAATAGAGAATGCAGAATTCATACCGTAACTTCATACAAGATCATCCAGTAAATCAGGGTCTCATTCAGATTTCAAACTATAGGCAACTAGGGTCAACCGATTTCAGATTAGATTCAGTTCTCACAACCCAAAACAAAGTCCAGGATCTATAACTTTGTTTAGCCAATTAAATTTCAGTTCATCTAGATCGAAAACAATGTTATTTCAATCTGACTTAATAAATTTGTCAAAAGAATTTGAACAATCACTAAGAAAAGGTCACCGAAGGTTTTTTTGTTTAAACAAGAACATGTTTTATTCATGGCTATTACCATGAAAAGGTAGCAACCTTCACTTATAATCAATTAATCATAAATGAACTTGCTCTAAGAAAACTCCAGCATCAGAAAAGGTCAGAATCAGCAATCAAGCACAGTACAAAAACGGGTCATGTGGGATAATCAGTATATGCATTGAAGTGAGATAGCAACGGGAAAAGGCTTCAAGTCCTCACCAACATCTACATCATCTGAAGCGTCATGGTTAGAGGGAGTTGAACTCTGATTTCCTAAAATTAAAACAAGGAAATTTAGCAGCCAATCAAAAATAGTGGCATAAGCTTCTGCATGAATTCAAGGCATAGCATTGATGAGGATAAAGAAGCAGCTTTGCTTTTAAAACTGGAGAACAGATCACAACAACAGCATATTCTTCACAAATCTCCAACTTACTAAGCCATTCTAAAGCCAGCGTGACTCTAGTCTCTAACATATGATTGTCACCTAACCTCACAAAGCAAATTACCCATAATACGATCAAAAAACTTCAGCATTCCAATTAAAAAAACTTAGATTTCAAGTTGAGAGTGTTAAATTCAAGAAATAAATGGAACCAGTGTAATGTACACCAATTTGACCCCAGTATAGAGTTACTCTAAAACATGAGAAGAAAACATATTGGTGATATATCATAATAAGAAGAGACCTACCAAATGTAAAAGGGTTTTGACTGTTCGGCATAAACCCAGTTTTTTTCTCCAAGGCTGCTATTTTCTTTGTTTGTTACTTCGGACAAGATTTTCTTCCCAGCAAAAGAAGCCCCAACATCAGCAACCAAATTTTCTCCCTGGCATTTGCTTTGAGCCAGTTTACAACATCACTAAATTTTACCTGAAACAATACAAGGTTATTTTAGTCAAAGTCTGTAGATGTATAACTTACAACATTATTTATTGTGCATAAGCAGCTACATCATCCACTATAGAAAATACACATGCACACTAATAGTGAGTAGTCTAGTACTAGCACCGAGCATTCAAGATGCAAGAGGCCAAGAGCAACAGGTAACAAGTAACTATATTCCACTATAGCTTATGCTGCTACCCTACCAATGAATTGAAAGAGGGAAATGGTGAAAGTGTTTGTATTATAGGGTACCCAAAACAAGAAAGCAATTATATTTGCCATTGCTGACAAGCTTCGGAAGCCGAACCTCAGTATTTTCACATATGTAGGTATGCCAGTTAATGTACCTTTGACCAGGAGACACTACACTCTCAAACATACAATAAATTAATGTACACTTAATACAAGATGAAGAGTCAAGAGAGTAAGGTTACCTGGTGTTTGTCCATAATCACTAATGTGGATGTACAACTACCTGAAATTAGTGCACAAGTACATTCAGCACTCAGCAGCTATAATATAGGATGGTTAAGGTTTAAGACAATCGCAATATTATCAGCTGAAGTTCGAGAAAATCACATCATTATCAGCTGAAGTTCAAGAAAATCACATTGTGTTCCTCGCAATAAAACTTGAATCATAAATGGAAGTTACTCCAATACATTCTCTGCAAACTATTATTTGTGTTCCGTTTTCTAATACTTGAAGCATAAGGAGCATTCCTTTCAGACTGTCTTAGAAAAGCAAGAAGTGAATCCTAGATAGGACTAAGCAATCAAAAAAGCATGTTTTTCTCTGTTTGATAGACCCCAACAACATAATCTGCCAATTTAAATATTTGACTGGAACAATTACATTTTCTCAATCATGCAAAACACAAATCAATTATGATATTCATTTAAGAAAGAGACAAAACTTATAAGAATGCAAAGAAGCTTCAAGAGAAAAAATGTACTCACAAAAACATTGAGCTAACTGAGATATTAAGCGAGTGGAATTATGGGACCATTCCAACTCCTCATATTCCTTTCTATGTCTCCAGTAAATCTCACTCGAGTCATGATCTCCTCTTATAATTCAAACTACCTATCATTCCTATTTTGTTTGTTAGGCTGAATTTTCCTATAGCAAATACTAGAGAGAAAAACCAAAACTCCAATATAAATTGAAGACCAAACCTGAAGTTGCAAAAGATATTAACATAGCAGAGAAGTCAAAGGGATCACTTTTTTTAATTTTTGCTCAACTTTATGGTAAAGAAGTTAGTGATATGCAAAAGAAGCATAGAAAAGTAATGTCACTTTGTAAAGCATATAAAACCTTGTAGTAAAAGAGGAACCTATTGCTAAAACCTTGTAGTAAAACAATGTCACTTTGTAAAGCATATAAAACATATATAGAAGAAGTTGAGATTTGTAATGCATATTGTATTCCACTGCAATTTATGCACAAAAAGGTGTTGAAAGTTGTACACACATATTGTGGTCCCTGATTAAATTTAAACAAAATTATGTATATTTCACAAATTCTAGGGTAAGTTGAGGTTGATGAACACAGAAAATGTTACCAAGACATTGCAGTTGATGCATCTTCGATTTGCAGGAAGTCGAATTACTTTTTTGATTTCGGCATCTTCTTTCTTCGATGTAAACATCTGTTCAAAATGGACAGTTATCATTTATCAACAAAATGGAGTATTAAATAGAAAGAAGATGAACGTGATGGATGAAGAGAAACATGGAATAATTTCAAGAAACATACCATTACCATCACCGATTAAGAAATTGCATCAAGATTTTAGGATTTTATGCAGTAGATAGGGAACTGAGAGAAAAGTGAAACAGGTTTCTTGACATAAAACATCACCAATATGCACGAAGAACCTGAAAAGCCTGAAAGGTGTGCTTTGGCACTGAAGGATATGAAATATCCTCAAGGACACAATCTTCGCATCAGAATTAGTCAGAGGTGGAACAAAGACTTGAATACCAGGAGATGAACCCCCACATTGAGAAGAATCAAAGGAAAGGTATGTTCAGAACATGGATTAGCAAAGTCACATATTGCTAGATTGAACCAACAGAAGAATGGATGAATGAATTTTGAAATACACAAACCTCTTTGGTTTTGACTCCATATCGCTTTTGGAAGAGATTGGTTGATCTTGGATTTCTCCTTATTAATTCACCAAGTCCACCAGACGAATAATACTTGTGAATACTGACTTCAATTTCTGGCAAGAAAAAGACAGTAGTTCTGATTATAATTTCTACTAAACATATTGTTCATTGTTTATCAGTTTGGCAACCTATAATGTCAACCAGAAGCTAGTCTATAAATTAATGTAAACTTAATACAAGACGAAGAGTCGAGAGAGTAAGGTTACCTGGTGTTTGTCCATAAATTAGATGTAACTTTTATATTTGAAAAATCTAAAACAGAATATGGTCTTAAGCACTTAATGTTATGGGGAATTTAACAAGCCGTCCTTCTTGCAGCAAAATATCATACGTGACCTCAACACTAGAAGACTTTTCACAGGTGGCATGAAGCAAGTGATAACTTCCAACATTCAGATCATCTTAATAGTTAAATAGATATATAAGAAGATAGTACAAGGTATGCACACGAATACAAAATATTTTACCTTGGTCTGTAATTTTTCAATTTTTGCAATGGCCATATCATGCTCCTCTTCAAGCTCTGTGACTAACAACTCCATCATTTTGTGTTCTTTAACAACCATTTGGAAACGTTCTTGAAGTTCCTTCTGATCCCATATTAGACTCTCTAGCTTATTCTGCATTAAAATAAACGTTGTGCTTATGGATAAGAATAATGGGAGGAGTCCACAAAGGATAGAGGGAAATTAAGTCTAAAAGCACCAACATCCCCAGTCCCCACCCTTAAAAAAAGAGCTTACATGTACTTTGTGCTAAAAATTTCATCAGCGACATAATTCTACCCGTCCTGATCCAGTTTCTATCATCAATTACGATTAGTGACACAAATTGACAAAAACAAAAGAAAAGAGGAATCTATTGCTAAAACCTTGTAGTAAAACGATGTCACTTTGTAATGCATATAAAACATATATAGAAGAAGTTGAGATTTGTAATGCATACTGTATTCCACTGCAATTTATGCAGACAAAGGTGTTGAAAGTTGTACACACATATTGTAGTCCCTGATTCAATTTAAACAAAATTATATATATTTCACAAATTCTAGGGTAAGTTGAGGTTCATGAATACAGAAAATGTTACCAAGACATTGCAGTTGATGCATCTTCAATTTGCAGGAAGTCGAATTACTTTTTCGATTTTGGCATCTTCTTTCTTCGATGTAAACATCTGTTCAAAATGGACTATTATCATTTATCAACAAAATGGAGTATTAAATAGAAAGAAGATGAACGTGATGGATGAAGAGAAACATGGAATAATTTCAAGAAACATACCATTACCATCACCGATTAAGAAATTGCATCAAGATTTTAGAATTTTATGCAGTAGATAGGGAACTGAGAGAAAAGTGAAACAGGTTTCTTGACATAAAACATCACCAATAGTAAACAGAAAGGCTGTCAAAAATCAATGAAAATACTATTAATTATTCCATCCACTGCCTTCATATATGTCTTAGGTAAGTTTCTTGATACCTTTGACCAGGAGACACTACACTCTCAAACATACAATACAAGATGAAGAGTCAAGGGAGTAAGGTTACCTGGTGTTTGTCCATAATCACCAATGTGGATGTACAACTACCTGAAATTAGTGCACAAGTACAAGTAAGTGAAGTAACAATGATACCAGTACATTCAGCACTCAGAAGCTATATTATAGGATGGTTAAGGTTTAAGACAATCGCAATATTATCAGCTGAGCTGAAGTTCAAGAAAATCACATCATTATCAGCTGAAGTTGAAGAAAATCACATCATTATCAGCAGAATTTCAAGAAAATCACATCATGTCACCAGAAGTTCAAGAAAATCACATCATGTCAACAGAAGTTCAAGAAAATCACATCATTATCAGTTGAGGTTTAAGAAAATCGCAATATTATCAGTTCAGGTTCAAGAAAACCACAGCATTATCAGCTGAAGTTCAAGAAAACGACATCATTATCAACTGAATTTCAAGAAAATCGCAATATTATCCAGTGAAGTTCAAGAAAATCACATTATTATGAGTTGAAGTTGAAGAAAATCGCATATTATGAGCTGAAATTCAACAAACTCACATTATCATGAGTTATAGTAATTTATGAAGAAGATTGGAAATTGATTCTGCACCCTCTCTCGCATGCATGTCCAACACTAAACAGTATGCATCATTCAACACTAAACACTAAATAGAATGATTATTATTATGATCTCAACGTCCTGTGATTCCACATATACATCTCTCGCTCTCTCCCTCGCGTTTTCTCCCTCGCGTTCTCTCTCGCGCTCTCACTCTCACTCTCACTCTCCGATATTTCTGAAAGAACTTATGCAACAACATCGAATGATCTTGTCATTATATAGCCGATTAAACATAATAAAATCTATCTAATGGGCCTTAATGGGCCTTGTTAATACATATTTTATGTTACATTTTTTATTTTATTTTTTGCATTCCTTGTGGCACTGTCAAACTGATTTCCTCTTCTTTCAATTACCAACTTCTAATAACCAACTTAATAATAATATATATTTATAAAAAATATTTCAATAAAATTATAACATTGAGTCTTATGGAAATAAAAATCAGAAGAACTCTTGCTCTAAGTCAAAGTTATAAATATTATTAAAATGAGGAAGATCCAATAAAACCAAAGTTTTAATTTTTACAAAGTAACAAAAAACAATAAATTTATATTTTTTGTAGTTGAATAAAAGAAAAAAAAATCACTTCCTTTATTGGGATGAGTAGAACATAAAATTTAATTGAAGATTACATTTGATAAAGAAATAGAGTAGAGAGTAGAAAGAGAAACATACCTTAAGAAATAGAAGGTAGAATAGCATTGTTGTTTGGTAAAATGAAAGTGTAAGCGTAAAAAAGAAGGAGAACAATTGTAATAGTGCATTTAACAGTAGAAGAAGAAAGTAGAAATGGAGTTGTTGAAGTGAGAGAGAAAGAAGTCTCACTGTTGTACTTGACTATGTGCCATTCAATTGAGTGGGTTCTGGGTTGAGCTCAAGGGGAAGTGGGGCCCATGTTCTTAATTTCAAAATCACTTTTTAATAAAAATTCTGGATTTTTAGATTAAATTTTATTTTCAGTTATCAGCCATTACTCATTCCCCCATTTCTGAACTAATGACACTCATTCATTATTGTTACAAATATGAGGGTGTTTAATATATGTATACTCAATATAATGATTTAGATATAATCATTATATTATTTATTATTAATTTGATTTTTTTTAAGAATCAATAATAATTAATATGATTGAGTGATAGTGTATAAAACTCTTAATTATGTCATTTTCTATAATGCATTTATTTAAATTCTCCATACATTTCAATCATCAATTCAAGTTTCATAAAACTTCATCAAACTAATCTTTAGGTAAGACTATTGATTTTCCCATGTGTTTATTCATACTTTTAATTCAGTCCCAATTTAGTTAAGAGAAAAAAAACTATAATAATATATATTTTATAAATTATCATTACATCTTTCAACATTTGTGTTTAATCTTTATTGATTACTCTTAAAAAGTAACTTAAATGAATAGTTGATAATATATAGATATTATATTGTTAGTTAAATAAAAAAGATATGATTGATTAATTGAAAATGTAGAATTTATCAAAAATATCTTATACCAAAAATCAAGAAAATAGCTAATCATTAGTCAATTTTAAGAGGAGGGGTTGTATGCAATTTGCCCCTTCTTGAAACTAGCCAAAGTAGCTTACCTTTTTTTTATTTCTCATATATATTCTTGCACTAGAGGTAATTATGTTCAAGCCAGAAACATCCACAAATATGTAAATCTAACTCTTTTAATGAATATTTTTTTAATTCATAAGATTTGAACTCGATACCTTACTTAAGAAAAATCAAGCATATACCACACGAGTCAACCCCCATTGATAAAGTAACTTCCCTTTGTCGCACTTATTCCTAATTTCCTATATTATGTATTTAAATTACTAATTCATCAATGATTATATGCTTGTTTGCTTATTCTTAAGCAAGAATTGAAGTCTTACCACAGACTGTATGCACCAGTTATAAAAAAAATATTCAAGATGTTTACTAAATCTTAAAGACATCCATACTCAATAAAATTTAAAGTACTCAAAGGAGACATAATTAGCAAAGTACCACTATTCAAAATTTCGTGATGTATATCACCAAATAAATGTGTTACATCATACAACACATAACCAAACACTCATTACTTCAAAGTTGAGATCATCCTGTTACACTCGTACTTTACTTCTACAAATAATTCATGGGAAAAAATAAATATATTATATTAATACTAAGAGATAAATTAGCTTCTCTAGCCACTAAAATAATTACAAATGTCCTATCTAATATTTTCTACAAAAAAACATTTCTAAAAATTAAAAGAAAATAATACACAAGTCATAATTTCAATGATTGAAAAAATAAGTATATCATGGAGATACTCTATTATGAACCTTCTACGCATATGAGACCAATCCTCAAATTTTGTACTTCATGTGTACTGGGTGTAAGCCACCCCTAATTTACAATTTCTTTTAACTATGTCAAGTTTTTATGTCACATTTTGAAGTAACGGAATACGATGAGTGCAAAATAAAAATTAGTATATGTTCTAAATAAAAAAAAATTCATATTTGAAATCCAACTATAAAAAAAAAAGGAAGAAAACAACTTCAACATGTCATAAAACCACTCAATTAGTGAATATGTTTCTTTACCACTTTAAACTAGGTGACTAAATTGACAATTTTAGTCACATTAAAATAAACCAAAAACAGATATCTCGTTAGAATCAATTAAGACTGGAAACAAGCCGAAACAAATCAAACCAGAATTCAGCTCGAAACTCAACTCGAGTTTGATACACGTTATTTTCTTAGCTCGAGTTCAATTCAATTAAAGTTCGTAAACTATTCAACTCAGTTCGATTAGTTCATTTGGACAACTTAAATAGTTAATTAATTTTTTTAAAATACTACAAAAGGTTTTATACATATAAATAGAACCATGTTTCCATATATAATAAAAATAAATATAAAAGGAAAGTCCAAAGATTGCTTGAAAGTAAGATCTTTGTGTTGATCCTTTCTTGAACCAGAGAGGGAAGTCCGACTAAGTGATTTAACCAATTAAACTAGTTCAACCCTATATAAACCTCTTCTTTCTATTTGATTTTCGACTCTCCGTATCATAACATTGAGGCACCCATAAATATTATTCCATATATGTTAAACTTGATGGAACTACAATACGTTTAGGCTAAAAAGCAGTACATACATAAAGGACTCGCATTGTCAACCAAAATCTAAATCTATAAAAGACTGCATCAAACAGGTTAAATCCTATCAAAAGTTTGAAGTGGCAAAAAACAAAAACAAGCTTTCAAAACACTACACCACTTCTAGTAATTTCTTCACAAAGTAGAGAAAGATAAGCAAACAATAGGAAAAACATTAAACCTCAAAAACAAATCCAACCTTATTATGCAAAATCAATAGCAAACTACAATATATATACACACACACATAACAACATCAAGCCTTTATCCTACTAGGTGAGGCCGGTTACATGAATCGACGTCATAATGCTCTATGGTTTTGTTTGTAAACCTTTAATCATTTCCCCTATGGATAAAGAATTTCTATTTTAGAAGCATTTAGAAACATCACCTCTAATTCATAATGCAATTGCATTAAAGGTCCATGAAGACTCAAAATACCATCGAAATGTTACATTATGGATAAAGAGTTCACACCTCGGTTGCAATCATTCAGAAACAAGAGGAGGCCCCATCAAGAATTTAGATCATGAAAAGTCTGCCATTGCCTTTAAGTTAAGAAGGCAAAAAACACAATAAAAAATTTACATTATGAATAAAGAAATGTGCATTGACTGACAATGCATTTAGGGTTAACCACGTTCATCCTGGATTTACATTATGAATAAAGAATTAATATTGCATTTAACATTTGCAGCCAGGGTTATCAAGGTACGTACCACCAATTTTTATATTATGAACAAAGAACTCGTGCTGCATTTAGGGACCAACATGTATCTAATTTCTAGATTATGAAACAATTGCATATTGAGTAGTCTAAAACATTCCACCAAAAATTACAATTACAATTATTCTCGAGGGACAATCAGTACCGTCTGCTTTTACATCATGAATACATAACCCATATAGTATTGTATTTAGGGACATCAAAGTCCCTGAAAACATAACATCCAAATTTCATACTACAATTGCATTAAAGGAGACCAAAAGCTTAAGTATACCACCCCTGTTTTACATTTTGAATCAATAATTCACAATGCACTTGTATTTACAACCAGCCAGCTAATAAGGGTCTCAAATTAATTTAAATTTGTATGCAATTAAGGTCAAATATACATACCTATAATTGCTTGTAGAAAAGATTGTCTTTCAGGTGATTCTTGTTTTGCTTCAAATTCTTTGTCAAATGGCACTTCATTCATCAAGGTATACGGACCATTATCAGTTCCAAACCCTCTACCATTCATGGACAAGGATGGGATGGAAAATCATTGGACTGTCCACGCTTGGATAACATAACAGTAACAGTGGCTTTACATACTGCTTCAGGTTTTCATTGCTGCATAGCATAACATAAAAAGGTTCTATCCAAATATTCGAGGTTCATACAAACAATTTAGGATTTATAAAGGGTCATCGAAACACAACTACACCATCTCTTTTTGCAAGTTAATAAAGAATCCATATTAGAATTGTATTTTGGGACAAATGGCCCCAAGAATTCATACTACAATTGCATCGAAGACAGCCGTATACAATCCCAATCTTACACTATAAATTGAGAATTAAAATTGTAATTGCATTTCGGGTTACTTTGCAAATTAGGGTCGCATCTGAATTCGAAATCATAGGCAACTAGGGTCAAACATATCATCCAACATCATATTATGAATTAAGCATTCATCTTGCAAGCAATGTTCATTCTATTTATGAATCAAATTTTAGGAAGAAGCATGCAGCAACATGGTAAACAAATTATTTATGAATCTTTCTTTATCATGCTATTTGTGTGTTTCTTCATCCGTTGAAAAAATCAACAGAAGAAGCATGCAGCAACATGGTAAACAAAACAAAAAAACTCAAATTTTAAAAATTAGAGAAAAGAAAGAAAGGTATAGCACTGATAACAGGTTTTGGTCATAAATAAATCTAAATTCATCTCTTTCGCGTGTTTCATTATCAACTCAAGTTCAAGAAAATTCCATTATTATCAGGTACTAAGAAATTGCCTCAAGAATTTTAGGAATTCATGCAGAAGATTGAAAATTGAGAGAGAAATAGAGATAGATGTGGCATTGATAAAAGAGTCAGAAACGCCACAAATAAATCAAACCCCCTCTCTCTGTCTCATGTTTCATTAATAGCATAAGCAACATCAAATAATTTCAAGAAAAATACCGTTACTATCATAGACTATAAATAGCCTCCAATTTTTAGGCTTTTTGCCGAAGATTGAAAATTACTAGAGAAAAGAGAGATGAGTCTCTTGCCGAAGATTGAAATTGAGAGAAAGGAGATATGGGTTTCTAGCAAAAGATTGAAAATTGCGAGAAAAGAGAGATGAGTCTCTTGCAGAAAATTGAACTCAATTACTTAGGTCATTAGTTACTATCTCATATTTGATTTTGTGGATTGAAAATCTATAACATGTTCTTTTCACTGCGGTTTCAGATATTGTTATGGCTCAAGCCAAAGATGTTCCTACACATTACAATATCTCTGTTGGACAACTTTTGTGATAATTATATCACATGATGTATATTTTGTTAGGTTAATTAATGAATAAGAGTAGCCACAACCCTAATTCTATTAAAGGTTAACGCTCCAACTGTTTTTCTTAAGATGTTAGACTCATGCACCATAACAAAGCAATCATTTATCTTCTAATCATTTCAACATATGTAAAAGTTTATTTATATTTCAATCTTAACCATCCAAATAAGAGACACTAATCAAATCTAATCTCTCACCTACAATATCCAAGTATTCCCGCCTAATATAATCTCCATGTGTATTATGTATCATAAATGAACCTTAAAAAGAACGAGAATCATATTGGGAGGGACAAAATAATCATGTTACACAAATTAGAGTGAGAGAATGCAGGTGAGGAATTTACCTGAATGGCACGAGAACTTAAAAAGAGCCATGAATTCTTCTCCCTCAAGTCGTCCAGAGAAATTTCTTCTCCCTGATTTCTCTCAAGTTGAGTCATTCTCCTTAGTGTTGGTATCCCCCTAAATCTAGTACCAACATGTCAAGGAAGTACATCACATGCAGAATTCTATACTGGTTCTATGAAGAAAATTAGGGTATATATCTTAAGGAAAGTATGAAAATATTGCTGGATTATGGCCCCAAAATTCAGACCATATCTTTTCCATTCAGCGCTCTTTCATACATGATCGGGAGATCGTACAAGGTGAGAAGTCCGTGAAATACAAAACCTAATATTAAACATTGATATTATCCGATTAATAAGCATATATGTAAAATCTAAAGAACAACAAAAAAAACGGAAACATAATTCAAGGGAGTTGTTCATGAACCTCTATTTTATCACCATATTCTCTGACACATGAAGCATTCTCCCTTGATATATTACTCATTACTATAACTGCTTCCATCACCAGTTCAGTGTGTTCATGGTTCTCAGTGCAGCAAGCTACTCCACTCCCAACTTTGAGCAGTTCCCTATCATAGGTTTAGAAGGTATTGAGTAACACCAAAGCTATCTGTACTATGACTTATGGATCTCAATCCTCAAGGCACATTTTTAATGAAGTGCGCGACATACCAAGAAAGTAAATATTTTGAGAAATTTATACCTTATAGAAACTAAATTTTCACATTCCTATATGTGAGACATTTTTCCTCCACGATTTGTATGCAAAGTTTCAGATCAACATTTCAAACAGAATCAATTAATAATAACATGTTATCTTTAACACACGAACAGACGTCACTGCTAAACAATTTCCTGGATCATTACACACATTTTGTATTCTGCTACTAACTGATTATGACACCTTATCAAACAGATTTATATTAGAAATATTTTCAGCTTGTTTCTATAAGAAGCAAAAATAATTTTAAGGTACAATCAAATAAACAATTGGCATGGAATTTCAGCATACCCCGGGAACGAGGAAGCTAAAAGCTTACATGCCACATTATGTTGCACACTCAAGAACATAAATACAGTAAAAAATAAATTAAAAAGAAGCAAAAAACACTATAAATTAAAAACAAAATATCATCTCTCTGTTTCCCCCCTTCAACTATGCAATTCAAAACAAAGGTCACCTGGTTTGGCTACACCTCAGGGTTACCTGAGTTATACTGACATGGGTGGGTAGAGCTAAATTGATAGGTTAAAGACCCATCATACGATTCTTGAAGATTCTCCTGAATCAAGGAAGAAGCCTGGAGTTGTAAGTTGCTTGTCATTGAGCCGGGTTTTCTTCGATAACATAAGTGGTTTTCTGCTTCCTGCTGCTTGTGTGCAGTAGAAAGCTACCTTCATTTACCTAATTACTTCCTCCTCCAATAGTTTCCCTTCTTCATGAAGTTGCCAAGTCTGTTATTGCAAAAATGACAATCATTAGAACAACACGCACATCTAGAATCATGCTAATGGGTTTGAATCCTCGTCCAATGTGAGTACGAATACAATTTTGTTCACAACAGAGACAATCCAACTTTAGATAAGTCAAATCCCACAATAATATAACACTCAGAACAATCATATCACTTTTTAAGTGACTTTTAATGTAGTTATAATAAGAAACATGCATTCAATACTCAATGGATTGATAGTGTGAAAAACCTTTAACAGTATATAATGATAAGATTTCATAGGTTAAACAATATTAATTTAGGGAGTTAGTGATTTTGCAAAGTAATAACAACTAAATATGGGAAACCGAAAGTTACATACCCATTCCAAGAGGAACTTCTATGACCCTCCCCAATTTGCCCGTGCACTGCTTTTACCACCGACTACTTCACGAATAAGAAAGCCAAAGCTATATACATCAGCCTTCATGGTTAACTGCCCACCCATCGCATACTCTGGCGCAAGTAACCACTGTCAAATTTGATGCCAAGGCAGGGTTAAATGTTAATCAGTCCCATAGCACAATTATGGATGGACCAAGCAAATAAATGAGAATATAACCCTAATCCATTGAAACTACCTGCTTCCGATTTCTCTTTTTTGAACAAATTAAAAGTAAGCATAAAAATTAAAAAACATTCTTCGGGTATAAACCGAGAACATGCCTAAAGAGTTCTTAAGGGCCCATTTGTGACTTGAATTTTGGAGGGGAAGAGAAGGAAAAGGAAGACTTCACAGCTATATGACAAGTGTATTTCATGGCTTCTAAGCCTTCCCTTTCCAATTCCTTCCCCTCCAAAATTCAAATCAAAAGAATATGAATGATCAATTGGATACAAACGTCCTTGTATTGCTATCTTCTCTCCTAGCTCTACTAGCATACATACCGAAATAATGAATATGAACACTAAATATGATAAGATCCTATAATCCGACTCCCAGTAATATCACACTAAAGGGGAGGTTTAGTGCATGGGTATTCCACCTAGTAAGGTTTGGGGAAGGTAGAAGCATGCGATCTTACCCTCACAATCAAAGAGGTCATTTCCCTATTTGAACTTGTGACCTTCAGGTCAAAAGGGAAGCAACATTCTCGATAATACTATACTAATTAATATTTTTCCTACAAAAACTGATATCACAACAACAATGAAGCCTTAGTTCCACTAGGTGGGGTTGGCTATTAAAGACTGATAATAGCTATTTAAAAATTATGACATCAAATCTTCCATGGCTATAGCAAAATGAAAAAATAAATAAATTATTAAGAATCTGAAATATAACATACGTTGTTCCAGCAATTCTTGTGCTAATGTGAGTGATGTTACCTGGAAATAATTTTGCCAACCCAAAATCTCCTATTTTTGGATTGAAGTCTCTGTGAAGCAGTATATTGCTAGCTTTGATGTCTCTGTGCACAATATGCGGCACAAGTTCTTCTTGAAGAAATGCAAGACCCTTGGTGGTACCCATGCAAATACTAGCTCTTTTTCTCCAGTCAAGTCTGATGATAGAAATCCATGTGCCTACAGAAAAAGATGAAGAAAAAAGAAGATTATATATTTCATCCTCTGAACTGCAGATCTTAATTTGCAACTTCATAATTCACACCAAAGCATTTCTCCATTTTACCAAGTAATGCACGATCAAGGCTGTTATTTTCTTCATACTCGTAGACTAATACACGACTTGGTCCTTCAACGCAGCAACCGATCAATTCAACAAGGTTTGGATGCTTAACATGTGATACAGTATTAATTTCAGTAAAAAAATCACGAACTCCCAGCCTTGACCCAGCTGAAAGGGTCTTCACTGCTACCTGTCTCCAATATTTTAAGGTTCCCTAGCAAATGTGTAACATAAGTGTTCAGTGATTTGTAAACAATAAATATCAGCATAAAATTATAAAATGGGGTGGTATTATTTATGGATGTGACAACTCAGCTTAAGACCACAAACAGAGCCTTCAGACATAATGTTAGAGATATATTAAAGTTATCCATGTGCCTTTATCTATTACCTTAAGCTTTTGAAATATTTGGCACAATACACTTCAAGAATTTCCTAATTCATTTTTTCCCTATGTTGTCCCAAAGGAATATGACCTGTTGTGGGGAGGGGTATAAAGTGGAGGCGAACAAGTTTTTGTTTTAGAAAGGGATTGAAGGATTTACATTGTTAGTGCTAAAGTTTTATAAAATTGAAGCATTCCCTGCACCTAAATCAGAAAAACATTCCCTAAACCCTGAATACAATCTTAACTCTGAATCACAGAAAGATAGAAACAAAAATAAAAATCACAAATATCAGTCGGTCCACTATCATAAACTCCTCTAACGAATCATTAGGTAACTTCAACTGGCTAACATACATATTAAACTGATCTACAAATATATATTGTCCTCAAAACCATGTTCATGAAACTTATATTTACAAAATTTGCATTTCTAAATAAAACTATGAGCTCAATTTACAAAATTTGCATTTCTAAATGAAACCCAAAAAGGGTAGTGGTGTTAGGATACAACAAAAATGAAGCATAACCTCCAAAAGATGTCGTTGTAATTCTCACTTTTTTTACTGACATAACATGGTAAGAACAAGTGGCACACTAACCCTCACGGCAAGGCATGGAAAAACCATTCAACTGAACTTAAGAGATGTGAAGAGACAACACATACATACCATCCACTTTGCATTTATGCTTATACAACTTCAAGTACATCATCCTAATTTTACATAGAGAATTCATAATTCATAATGCAAGCACTAAACATTCAGTGTTAAGTTCATTAACCTTTAATAAAAGTTCACTTTAATTCACTAAATGTATATGTTATAACCAACTACAACCATTGAAGTTTATAGCAAGATAGCAATATACATATAAATGCCTTTAGGAGCATCAGTTTCAAAATAGCGATAATTGAAATGCATTGTAGGGGCAAATGGGTTCTTTGGATGTAAAACCTGAATAAATAATAAATAGGAAAGAAATATATAAATATATAATGTGAGTTGGAAAATGAAGAATGAAGTGAAGAAAATACTAACGGAGCTGATTCCAGCAGCAAAGAAAGGAACAGGAGCAGGAGGAGAAGAAGAAGAAAGATTTGCAGCACGATAAGCATCAGGATGCTATCAAACAATTAAAATAATCTAATATTTTATATATATACCGAAAAAAAATATTAAATAATAATGAAATAAAAATTTATCTTCATGCCATGTGCAATTCTACTCTACCAGCTCATATTGGTCAATGGCTATTTCAAATCAAGCTTAAATTATGAGTTGCATCATGTGAATCTATTTTACTTTGATATTCTATGTTCTTTAAATGTATAAATATTATTATAATTATATATCAGAAAAATATTTGGCATCATAATATATTTATGATTATATTATTTATTTTAAAATATAAATTATAAGCATATTTTATTTTAGCTTCTATATTTGTAATTATATTATTCAGTTGAGTTCTAAAATTACATGTTGGGGTTGGTGTAGTAGTGTAAGGCTCAACAGGATCCTCACCAAACTCTTAAATAATAAAAGTTTGATTTCTAGAAGAACATTTGTTAGGAGTGACAATCACACACTACAAAAAAAAATTAATTTATTACCTATAATGTGAAGGTATACCATTAGTTATGACAAAAAGAAACTCTCTTGGATGGGTGACATTTTATTGAATCAGTAGATAAAAATATGACTTTAATATTTATACAAAGAGTGTAAAACTTTTTTATATAGTTAGTATATTATTCTTTGTTCCTACGCATTAATTTTGTGCAAGAGCCAATAGTAATTAATTTATAAATGGTAAATGATGTACTATCAATATAAAAACACACTATATAGATCATTTTTACAGTTAATTTTATTAGTCAATAATATTACTATTTAACATAATGGTGCAGACATTTGAAATTCTAATATCATACAATATGTAAATCATAAATCTGAAACAAACAATAACATGAAACAGAAAAAGGAAAAAAAATGTATGGATAGTATAAAAATTATATATATATATATATTGTCATAGTATTATCTATTATTCATATTCAGTTAGATTTGACTTTTATATATAAATAATACAAAAATAAAAATGTATTGATAGTATATAAATTTTATATATTGTTAGTGCTTTATCCCTATTTATATTTGATACTTTTCAAAAGAAATAATGGAAATGATAAATGAATTTAAATTACTTTTGAAAGAATAAATAGTAATAAAAGAATGAAAATATACAACAAAAAACTAACCAGATGCACATTTCCTTGGTCAACTATTTAGAGAGTTGAACCTTAAAAAGAAAAACAAAACAAAGAAATTAGTGTGGTGATGCAATGGCGAGAATCAGTTTTGATAGGATGCATAAACGATGTGTTGAATATGCATACTTGCCTTATCAATAGATACAGTTTCTCTGAAGACGACAACACCGTTTCGATCAATACCGATGAGTCCTACACACAGCCTACGGGAAAGAACATACGTGTTGCACTGCAAACACTGGCTCATTCTGCGGAGGAAGGGGATGTGCTTTTTGTTCATTACAGTGTACATGGCACACACCTCCCTGCAGAGACCGGAGAAGAAGATGATACTGGCTATGATGAATGTATTGTGCCTTTTCATATGAATTTCATTACTGGTTTATTCATCTCTCAACCTCATATGGAACCAACCTATATGTATTATAATATATTGTGTATAAATTTTTACCTAACAATCAAAAAAATCTTTACTTCTTTCTTCTTAGAGTTCCAGTACTACTCTAACAAATTAGCATTTGTATCTTAACTAATTAATTATAAAACTCTCATTGAGCTTATAGGAACTTCACTTCATTGGTTCTCATCACTCTTCAACTTCTTGGCAACATCAAAAACAAGGTAAATAGAAGTACCCCTAACAAGAGCTGGTAAGATGAATGTAAAACTGAGCAAACCATTAAAAGAATTTAAAACAACATATTTTAAGATTTCAATTTGATACACCCCAACTAATGGGAAAATACTTGTGTTGTTAAATACTTCTTATTATCATAATCAGTGACTTCATTAAAAGTTTACAGAAAATGCAGAGGGTACATTATGAAAAGTTAGAGTTAGTGTTATCATAATCAACATAATCAGTTGCCTCTTTCCTTATGGGGTAAAAGTTGTGTACATTTCCAAAACCGACAAAGCCAGGAGGCACATGCACTAGGCTTCTCTTTGCTCTTACAAGCAAAAACAATGAAACTAATGATCTGTGAAGTTGTTCACTAACCTGAGCATAAATCCAACATTTGTATCAACATAGATGATATATTAATGCCAGCAACAGCAAAAGAGTATCCATATGTTGCTTGGTTCCCATCTTTCTTCAACATCAGCCTGTGAAAAGATGGCTTCATTTGAATTTCCATACAATTAGTAATAACTGATCTTTTCTCCCAAGAGGTCTAAATATCAAGAAACTAAAATGAAGACATAAAGGTGGATCAAATCCTTTTAGGTGTGGAAAATAAAAGATAAACACATACCGGATATGTCCTTGCGAAAAACAGCAGATTTTCAAGGGAAATGAAGCCACATCCCCTAATGAAAGCAGGTTATCAGCCATAATACCTTTGAATATAAAATTTGTATGTATTTGAAGGGTAATCATAATGCAACTCCTTTTAAGAATATAGACATATGAGTAAGTGTTTTCATATAATGTGCAATCATTTAAACAGAAATTGTCAACACGCTGCAGCAATGAGTTCAGGGCCCACATGTAAGATTGAAAAATATGTACATCAATGTTCTCTATGGTCATGCCCTGACCTAGTGTGTTTATGGCACAAGCAACACATAGATATCCACCAGAAAACACCATTACCAAAATTTATTCCCAAGTAGTAATCTAATAGATATATATTGGACTATGAAATTTGAGACAAAAAGTGGCTTAGTCTAATTTTAGCTTCATGAATTGGGAAATCATTAAGTGGTTTAGTCTAATTTTATGCTACGGTAAACCTTAGCAGAAGTGCAGTGCTACTGATTTCTTCATTTCTACTCAGCATATTCTTTCAAGTGGATAACAATGAATTACCAAATTGTCATGTGAACTCTCATATGGTCACAGCGGTATACCTTAAGTCGGTTGATGGATTAGGTCCTTGCCACCCGATATCCTTCCATTGATCAGATATCAAGCCACTCAGAGAAATATTAGGAAAGGAACAGTGCCACCCGATATTTACTCCTGTATTCGTCAAAGTAATAGGTGTTCTTTTTTTCTTTTTTTACTTCAAGTAATAGGTTTAGCTACCACTCACGATAGAAGGGGACTATTACAAACCATTCTTTCGGGGTATAATCAGTTGGTAAATAATGAACATCTTAGTACCATATCTAGCCATATTTATTTGGGCAGTAAGAAATGCAAATAATTGCAGGTTAGTAACAAAGAAATATATTCAATTAATTACAGAAATACATCCAAATGCAGGTCTGACCTGATCTTTTTATACTCCAATGCTTGATCATCTAAATATGAGATGGAACTTTCTGAAAGCAATAAGAAGAACATTGATAAAAGCAGCAGCATCACCTGGGGGGTGCGGAAGCACCTAAATTTATTCTAAAACTTTGAGGTACTTCAAAAGCCTTGAGTGTTGCCATTTAGCAGAGAAAGCCATGTCGGGTGGCAGGAAAGAAAACCCATCAAGAAGTTTGAGACACTTTAAGCGCCACGTGCCCATTAAGAACTCAACAAGGTCGTGCTCACTGCAAATGATTAAAAAGCTAAATGGAATAGAGAAAATTAAGGGCAAAAAATATTAGATGTCGGTTACAACTAGGACAAAGAATGAAAAGTACTAACCACCATGGTATGAAGTTATAAAAACCGAACCAGGAGAACCTTGGAGAAGAAATGCCAGTCACGAAGAGGTTATCATCAAAGGAAAACGAAAATAAAATAAAAACAACTAACTAAGTTCAGTCCATAGAGGAAGGTCAAAGGTCACAGGAAATTAACTTATTTTCTTACTGTTGGAGTCACACAATACATCAGCCCCGAAAATAACTGTTGGCTGTAAAGTGAATATGGATCAATCCTAAACTCCTATGTCAAACCTAGCACCAAAAAATAGAAGGCACATAGAATCTCAAAAGATAATGTATGCATATAAGCAGAAGTTGTTACACATTTGTGCTTAATCATCACCTTCCATAAAATCTATGCAATAGACATAGTACTACTAAAATACTATAATTTCACGAACACAATAATTGTAAAATGAAAAGGTCACCTTTCACCAACAGATCCAAAACAAAAGGTCACCTTTCATCAAAACTATAACCTTCAGGATCCAACCTTTACAATTTATCTATCCAATCAAAATTATGATAATTCTAGTGAAAACAATATACACATTTTTATGAAGCTTATATTTATAAATAACTGAATAAAACTAGAAGTTCAAATTACAAAATTTGCATTTCTAAATGAAACCCAAAGGGGCAGTAGGTACTAAGATACAAAAAGAAAGAAGTTTAACCTCCAAGAGAATGTCATTACAATTCTCTATTCAAGGAAGAGCGGGTGACATACTACTATCTGCCATTACCCCTTACCCCATGTGGCAAATTTATTACCCCATTTGCCAAGGCAAGGCATTGAAAAACCATAAGAGACACTTCCAAGTGGTATGGTGTGATAAAGGCATCCAGGGTCAAACATACCACACAGATTTTAGTTTATGAATAAAAACTTCATACCTAGAAATTAGTTTATCAAACGCAAACACATCATCCCAATATAAAGATTACGAAATGTGAAGTCATAGTCATTTCAATTAGACTTATCAAGTCTCTGACATACCATTGTAGTTACGGACAACACGTACCATCCACCTTGCAATTATGCTTATACAACCTTCTATTATTATTATTATTATATAGAAAATACATCTATAATTCATAACTAGAAAACTCAACGAAGAACCAGTAATTTTTTTATTGAAGTAACAGTAAATTAGGCCCGCGAAAGACATCAATGCATGTAACAATTTCAAAATCAAAAGAACGACCAACGTTCTATGATGTTTACTATTATTGCATAACTACCAAACATCATTTCTAGAAGATACCTACCCAGGTTTCCATAAGCCAGTGTAAAGACATAAGACATCAATGCATGTAACACTTTCAGGGTTGGGATCGCAAGCTACAAAGGACCTAACACTACGATATATATACTTCAAAATTCCAATATTTACAGAAGAAAAATTTAAACTAAAATTACATAAATGACATGAGGAATAAAGTTGCTGTAGTGTAAAAGTAAAAACAATAGAATCAAGGGTACTTACACATTTTTGGATTTGTTTGTGATTTGAATTTTGGAAGGGGATAAAGTGGAATGAAAGGCTTGGAAGCCATTAGTAACACTAATGACTCTAAAAAGTTCTCCTTTTCTCTTCATTTCCCTCAAAAACAAAACTCGAAATCGAGCCCTTAAAGTGAAACCTCCAAACAACTGTCATTGAAATTCACATCACTGTACACTTTTCCTTCTTTTACATCAGGTTTGGGAGATGGAGATGAAGATGAATGCCCCCCAGTGTTCCTTGCCACCTGCAACAGCATTCACTAGAAAATTCTTAAAAGTTTCAAGTATCGAATATCAGGTATAGCCAAAGCAACACGGTTTCGTATAAAATAGCTGATATTTGGTACAGATAATAAAATATCTCCTACTGGTAACCCCATTGCAGTTGTTGCTTCTAGTGCCTTAACTCACAGTATGAGTTGCCAATGTGCGGGAGAAACTTGCATAATGCCACAAACATGCAATAAAATGTAAAGCCAAATCAAGAACTGAATCAACATAAGCCTGCATAATTAGAAACACAATTAAAATGACCGAATGACACTTGTCAAACTGTAACAAAAGCAGACCTGAATAGTAAGGACAAATGATGTTCATAGCCATTGATTCAGAGTCAACGTTAATTAATGTTTAATTAATGTTTCAGTGAATGCCTGCCCGCTCAGGCACTAAAAGCAGAAGAATTTATCAAAGCAAACTAAACCCACTTCAAAATCCAGAACCATCACACAAACCTCTTTGGTTTTGACTCTGCAATCATACAAAATCCAGTACATTTAGGCTAAAAGGCAGTACCATAGACAGACACTTGCCTATCCAATAACACAATGATAGACAGATTCGCAATGATAGCAGTTTGCATAGGTGTGGTTGTCCACCCATACTAGAAGTAGGGTTCCCAAATATAGGATGGAGAACAGCCTGCTGTAAAGATGACTCCTAGTGTTGCGCTCTCCACCCATACTAGAAGTAGTGTTGCTGCAATTTTTCCTAAATCCTAAAACTCTGTAACACTTTCCATAAAGAGATAAAAGAAGAAGAACTACAATAAATAATGAAGCTAGCAATTACCAGCAACTGTATCTGTTTTAGAAAGGAAACCATGGGTTTCTTAAGGTTTAAACCTTTAGCCATTACACAATGATGCCAATAACAACATTAAAACATCTGTTCGAATATGGTATAGAAACCTACCTTATGATTCATAACAGTAATTCACATCACATCCAAAGGCAACTCAAGACTTTCAATTAGTGAAATAAAACACGACAAAATTCCTCGGAAAAGGTTGCTGCCAAGTTTTAACCGAACTTAACATTAAGCAATAGGAAACCAGATCTTTCTCCCTTTAATGTATCACTTTGAAGGATTATGTCCATCTGTAGGAGGTATTTCAGTATAATGATATTTTCTTACTCCAGTACTGCTTGATCATCTAAACATGAGATGTAGTTTTCAGAAAGTAACAAGTAGAACAATGATAAAAGCAGAGCACCATCACCTGTAAAAATGCTCAAAGTTTATTTTAAACTTTGAAGTACCTCATTATCTTTTCAGATGATAACTCTCTGTTGATTGAATGTCACCACTTAGCAGTGAAAGCTTTATCTGATGGCAGGAAACAAAACCCATCAAAAAGATTGAGACACTTTAAGGCTTTAAGCTCCATTTCCCATCACGAACTCGACAAGGTAATGCTCATTTCAAATGATTAGATGGTTAAATTGAATAGACAAATTGAAGGCAAAATTATTAGATGCAAGTTGTATAGCTAGGACAAAGAATAAAAAGTAACTCTGATTATGGTATGAAATTATAAAAACCAAACCAGGAGAATTTCGGAGAAGAATGCCAGTGGCAAAGAGGGTTATCATCGAAGAACCAATTAATTAGTTCAATCCATAGAATAGAGGAAGGTCAAAGGTGACAACGAACAAATAACTAACAGCATAGAATCTCAAGATCTGAGGAAGTTCAAGCCATATTGGAGTCAGACAATACATTTATCTAACAAAAAAAGAATATATTTTGTGGTTGAGAGGTTTGTAAGTGATTCTAGGTTTGAAAAAAAGATGAAACTTACAAGAATGCAAAGAACCTTGAAGAGAAAAATGTACTCACTAAAACATTGAGCTAAGTGAGATATTAAGCGAGTGGAATTACGGGAGCATTCCAACTCCATCTTCCTTTCGATGTCTCCAGTAAATCTCATCTTCGTCAATCTGCATTTGAAATTTGAAAGCATCCTTAAGCAAATAGTAAGTGGATAAATAGAGTACGGACAACTCCTCGATCTACTTACAATATATGCGAGAAGTATAGGAAGAAATCATTCTGTAGTTTCTTTAACTGGCAAAAAGAGTTGCTTCTGAATATAACAATCACACTCACTCTTATGTCCACAAATAATTGAATCAAACATGTTTAAAAATATATGAACTAGCCGAATATAACAATCACACTCACTCTTATGTTCACAAATAATTGAATCAAACATGTTCAACAATAAATGAACTAGCCTTATACAAAATATTGTTTTCTTAAGGATCAGAATTTTTTTTAATAACATATTAACAAGTAAACAGTTGATATGGCTCAAACACAGGTAGGAGAAAAAAATAGAGACTACTATTGAGTAAATGAGAAGAAATATATATCCTGACGAAAATTATAAATAATACGAGCATAAACACATATGCATATAAGTAGAGATTGTTACGCATTTGTCTCATTATCTTCCATAAAATCCATGCAATAGACACAGTACTAATATAGTACTATAATTTCATGAACAAAATCAATTGTAAAATGAGAAGGCTTTGCCACAATTATTGTAATGATATAAAACTTACACTGCAGTCAAGTTTATTCAGGCAACACTCTTCTCATGTTGTGAAGTACCGCCAGGTCCAAAACAATAAGCCACCATTCATCAAAACTATAACTTTGAGGATCTATCCATTGCTATTTAACTATCCTATCAAAATTATGATAAATCTAATGAAAACCAATATGCATATTGACAAACCCTGAAAGCACTAGGTTTCAAAGAAATTGGTCAATTAAAAGCCTTTATAATCAAATAAAAGCAAAGATGGGTATCTAATACCTCTACCTTTCACAGTCAGCGATTGGTGACATGGGCACCAAGTTTAGCGGCAACCAAACCATGCAAAGAGGTCCCAGCATGAAACTCAACATTGTCCGCGAAAACTATACTTACTAGGCCACTTGACTAATTAATTACATGTATCATATTATAATAAACTCATTCAATATACCAAAATATTGAATGTAAGTTATTATGATAATTACACTTGTGAATTAGATGTCATGTCAATATCTCATATTGTGTTAGATGCCAACTTGTATGTTACTATGTATATATTCAACAAATCTAAAAAAACAATAAAAAAATTTAATATTATAAAATGGACCCTCTAACTCATTTAGTTTGTATTCTCAAAATGGTGGTGAATTAAAAATAAGTGGCACTCATTTGTTAAATGTTGTTTTTACCTTTCATGAATTAGATTTGAATCATTCACACCATTACTTTTTAAACTTGTCCTTAAATTTTAATCTCACATCTACATGATATTTTCTATTTTATAAATGTTTAAAAATCAGTTTTGCTTGAATTGACATCATGGCATAGATTTCTTTTTCTTTAAGTTTTTTTTTAAAACAAAAAAAGAAAATATTTTGTGGATTAGAGGTTTGTAAGTGATTCTAGGTTTGAAAAAAAGATGAAACTTACAAGAATGTACTCACTAAAACATTGAGCTAAGTGAGATATTAACGAGTGGAATTACGGGAGCATTCCAACTCCATCTTCCTTTCAATGTCTCCAATAAATCTCATCTTCGTCAACCTGCATTTGAAATTTGAAAGCATCCTTAAGCAAATAGTAAGTGGATAAATACAGTATGGACAACTCCTCGATCTACTTACAATATATGCGAGAAGTATAGGAAGAAATCATTCTGTAGTTTCTTTAACTGGCAAAAAGAGTTGCTTCTGAATATAACAATCACACTCACTCTTATGTCCACAAATAATTGAATCAAACATGTTTAAAAATATATGAACTAGCCGAATATAACAATCACACTCACTCTTATGTTCACAAATAATTGAATCAAACTTGTTCAACAATAAATGAATTAGCCTTATACAAAATATTGTTTTCTTAAGGATCAGAATTTTTTTTAATAACATATTAACAAATAAACAGTTGAGATGGCTCAAACACAGGTAGGAGAAAAAAATAGAGACTACTATTGAGTAAATGAGAAGAAATATATATCCTGACGAAAATTGTAAATAATACGAGCATAAACAAGTTCACATTTCCTCAGTAGAAATGAAGAGAATATAAGCCACAAGGCTAAAAAAGAGGAATGTCATGGAAGTTATTCATCCAAGTAAACAGCCTCATTTTGAAATGAACTTAACGTATCATACATATATTTATTACAAATAGCATCCCAAAGTGAAATACAAAATTAATCCTAATATTTACCAAGAACAATGAGAACGTATGCCTGAATTTCCAATAACATTTAAGTAATAATAGATCATACGGGGACATGTACTATCCTGCATGGTAAAATAAGTTATAAATCAATTTCTAAGTTCAATTTATGCCCAAGAAACATCTCGCATAAAATTCTAAATGCATGCAGGCCTAATCACACAGCCTAGAGGTGTAAAGAAGGCTAGGTATGTGTTGGGAAGTCACACATCGACTACCTCACATTCTCGGAAATTGTTTAAATACATGTTCAACTACTTCTCTATTAGCCAATTAGTTTTGAGATGAAACTTTACAATAAGTATATTACATGCATGATATCATTTCAAACACACCAAATCTTTTCTTCTAAAGTATAACTGGAACCATTTGATCAAAACTAAACAAAACAACAAAGGCTCTTACTGAACTCTGAAAACTGGACAAAACTGATTTTAAATGTCTGGGCTAGAAAGTGAGAAAAGAAAATATATCAACACAACCAAATACACAGACTCCCCATACAGTCCAAGTATAACAAAAATACACCAAATCAAAGAGACTCATAATACAGATTATGACACTGTACATGATTAAACACAACCAAAAAGAAATGTCAAACTAAGGGGGGATACCGAACCAGATCATAGTTTGGACCATAAGGCGTAACAGTAGTGGCGCCAGCATACGTGCTACCCTTGGCAGAGAAGGATAGGTTAGAGTTCCAAGAATAAACCAATTGAAGCTTAATAGAGCAACTGAATCAGAAGAAGGTTTGTTCTTCATGGTAGAGAAAAACTGCAACACACTCTTCAAGGACATGCCTACAACTGCAAAGAGAGCTACAACAAGAGGCATGCATGGGTCTTCAGCTTCCCATATAGTCATTCCAACTAAAAGTGACATAATGGCACTGAAGAGTGATTGTGAAAGAGCAACGTCTCGATCTTGATCAAGTACTCCTCTCATTCCAACTACATCTTTTGAGATCATTTCAGGTTTAACTTGAGTAACAGAATAGTTTAAGCAACGCATTTCTGGTCTTGTTATCAACTTCCCAAATATCTCTGTGTATGACTAGATCTTGAAGAGACATTCCATCCCAATTATAACTAGGTTTGCATTGCATGACAGGATTGTTATAGCCCACTGTGGGTGTCATTTTGATCTTTGGAGCTCCACAGTCCATCAATCATTTGAGTTGTCATAACTGAACGATGCAGATAAGCATATGCCCTTCTGCCCAAGATTATGAACGCCTTCGTGGCAAAACAATAGTTTCAGTATGAGTTTGTAGCACTGGTTCACTTGTTCCTGTAACATAACCACATAAACATTTCAATTATTCATCAATTCTATACAAGATTTGAAAAATCAGGAAATGCAAGTAACATAACTATTCAAATTAAAAGAAGACAAACCTCAGTAGTTTTGAGTAAAGCCAGAAGTTGAGTTCTGCATTCCATTGCATTAAATGGATTGGTCTAACCAAGATAAGCAAAGGTCTAACCAAGATAAGCAAAGGTCTAACCAAGATAAGCACTAACAAATAATTTGTGAGCATGATTAGTTCATAAGAGCAAAACTGAAGCAATATTACAGGAAAGCAAACAAAAGGGTCTCCAGCAAGTTCTTGAGCATCATAGCATATCAATGGAATGTTACCTGCCAATCATACATCAAAGCAGTCATTGGACAACCATAAAAGCATAGGACATGTATGGACTTACAGCAATCTCACCAATGTAGATGTACGACTAACTGAAATTAGTGCACAAGTACAACTAACAATGATACCAGTACATTCTGCACTCAGCAGCTATATTATAGGATGATTGATTGCATAGAAGGCCACCAATGACTCAAGTATATCCCAATTTTACACTAAGAATTGAGGATTTAAATTGTAATTGCAGTTCGGGTAATTTTTAAAATCAGGGTCCATCTGAATTCAAAATTATAAGCAACTAGGGTCAAACATAGCATCAAGATTCATCCTCACAACTATTCATCTTGCATGCAATACTCGTCCTCACAATCCAAAACAACCACTAAAATTCAGATTCATCAATATAAATGCATTTGAATGAGATCATAAAAGCATATCAGCCATTTACAAATTATGAATACAGAATTCATACTACAGGTATAAAGATTCATGTTACAATATCATTTAGGGGTTCAAGAAAGTCATAAAATGAATCAAATTTCATCTTTCTCTCATTATCAGTTGAGGTTTAAGAAAAGCGCAATATTATCAGTTCAGGTTGAAGAAAATCACATCATTATTAGTTGAGGTTCAAGAAAATCACATCATTATGAGCTGAAGTTCAAGAAAATCACATCATTATCAGCTGAGGTTCAAGAAAATCACATCATTATCAGCTGAGGTTCAAGAAAATCACATCATTATCAGCTGAGGTTCAAGAAAATCACATCATTATCAGCTGAGGTTCAAGAAAATCACATCATTATCAGCTGAGGTTCAAGAAAATCACATCATTATCAGCTGAGGTTCAAGAAAATCACATCATTATCAGCTGAGGTTCAAGAAAATCACATCATTATCAGCTGAGGTTCAAGAAAATCACCATTATGAGTTGAAGTTCAAGAAAATCACATTATTATGAGTTGAAGTTCAAGAAAATCGCATATTATGAGCTGAAATTCAAGAAAATCACATAATTGTGAGATACTAAGAAGTTGGCTCAATAATCGTAGTAATTCATGAAGATTGGAAATTGAGATAGAAAGGGTTGGAAATTGATTCTCCCACCCTCTCTTGCAATCATATCCAACACGAAACAGTATGCATCTTTCTCTTTTATTCATGTTCAATTTCATACCTCTCTTGCGTAGAGTGGTTATTATTATGATCTCAACTTCTTGTGATTCCACATATACATCTCTTTCTCTCTCTCGCTCTCTCTTTCGGTCTCTTTCGGTCTCTTCTCGCTCTCCCTCTTTCTCTCGGTCTCTCTCCCTCTCTCTCTCTCTCATTCTCTCTCACACGTTCTCTCTTTCTTGCACTCTCGCATATTTCTCAAAGAACTTATGCAACAATGTGAAATTTGATAACTAAAAAAGTGAGATAATCATTTTCCTTTTAGGAGCATCACTTACGAAAATTGACCCCTTGGTATGTAGAGAAAGGTAGACGAAGATGTCAAAGAGGGTGAGGTGTGGAACCAAATTTTCTCTCTCGCGCGCTCTCTCTCACTCTCTCTCACACACACACACACACGTCTCTTTTTCTCGCATATTTCCGAAAGAACTTATGCAAAAACATCCAATGAACTTGTCATTATATAGCAGAAGATTAAACACCGACACTGTAATAAAATCTACTTAATGGGCCTTACTGGGCCTTGTTAAGACATATTTTATGTTACTTGTTTTATTTTATTTTTTGCATTCCTTGTAGCACTGTCAAACTGATTTCCTCTTCTTTCATTTACCAACTTAATAATAATACATATTTATAAAAAATATTTCAATAAAATTATAATTATTATGTATAATGTATAATTTTAAATTTAATTATACTGACACCCCTGAGTTTTAGTAAAATTACACAAACCTCCCCTAATTTTTATATTTATAAAACAAAAAAATAAGTGTAATATTTTAAACAAAAAAATGTGATAAATGTAATAAAGTTAAACAAAACATGATATATTGTGAAGAAAAATTTAAATAATATAGAAACTAATGTATCTTTATTACTTTTTGTTATAAAATACATCAAACAACTCTAAAACAAGTATAACATTGAGTCTTGTGAAAATAAAAAAACAGAAGAGTATAAATATTATTAAAATGAGGAATATCCAATAAAACCAAAGTTTTAATATTTACAAAATAACAACAAAAAAAACAAATTTATATTTTTTGCAGTTGAATAAAAGAACAAAATCACTTCCTTTACAAGGATGTGTATTTGATGATTAAATGAAGCAAAGCAGATAATTTAGTTGAAGATTACATTTAATGATGAATCAGAGTAGAGAATAGAAAGAGAAACATACCTTAACTGAGGAAAGCTGGAATAGTATTCTGTTTGGTAAAATGAAAGAAGGAGAATAATTATAATAGTAAATTGGTAATGGTATATTTCATGTGTGTTAGAGACTTTAATAGCACAATACGAAGAAAGTAGAGATGGAGTTGTTGAAGATGAAAGAGAAAGAAGGCTACTCTGCAGTACATGAATCTGGGCCATGCAATTGAGTGGGTCCTGATCCCGTTTAATCGGTTGAGAATGTGTGAGAGATCAGTTCAGAGCAAAACAAGGGGAAGTGAGGCCCATGGTCTTAAGAAGTTCAAAATCACTTTTTAATAAAGATTCTGGATTTTTAGATTAAATTTTATTTTCAGTTACTAATCAATATTCATTCCCACATGTCCCAGCTAATGACACTCATTCATCATTGTTACAAAGGTGGGTGTTTAGTATATATAATTTTTCTCATTTTAATTACACTTTTTTTGTGGACAATTAGGTGGTCTGAGAGGAGGAAAGGGAATGAAGGAATGAGAAATGTTATGGGTGCACTCTTAAATTTTGAATATGAGTCAACTCTATATCATGTACTTTAACTAATAGAAATAACTGATGGATACTCAAACATTATTCCTTTTATGGCTACTTTATATTCAAGCATTATCTTTAAATTTTAATAAAATCAAATATCTTTAATTATGTATTTGGAGTGAATTATTTTAGCTAATACTCAATGGCTCTCCCAGCAATTTTATCCATAATATCTATGCAAAAAGTGAGTGTAACTATTTTCCCAAGCATTAGCATATATCCAATAACAACCTAGTAGTATGATCCTTACTAGAGTCATACTATATAGAAACTGAATAGACAATTTGTTGAAGAAAATGCAGGGGCAACAATTCCAGATCCAATATTAATCTAGTAGTTCTCCACTAGCGCAAAATTCGAACCAGAAATAAAGTGAATTCCACCCCGAAGAAAAGATACAGCAGTTTCACCACCATGAGCAGAGAACATCGACCAAGTGTACTAACATCACTTGGAAGATCAAATGGATCAAAATTACCCTTTTTGACTTATCAGGAAGCAGAAGTCAATGCTTATGATCTTTATGGCAAAAAAGGATCTACATTACAGTATAACAATTTGAAACTATGATACATGTTACTCAAGAATGATAATACGCAGATGTGAACATCTAAAGACTATGATTGAATATAGAGTCATAGACAAGGGGAGAGATAGGGGAGTATCACCACAAGAAAATGGATATATAACCTGAATAGACCATTGTGGTGAAAAGGTTTGACAAAGACATACCGTATGAAAATGGTCACCCCTCCTTTCAATGCGTGCCTTCGAGTGTTTTACTAAATGAATTCCACGAGATTAGTAATTTCATCATATAGTTAGGGCCTGCTTATTGTATAACATTGTAATCAGGAGCATTTTTTTACAAGTATCACGTTAAGTTATAAAGTTACCATTCCCTTGAATAGAAGATTAACCAGGGAATGGAATGAATAGAACCCCACTCTTGTTTGGGATTTAACTTGCAAAACTATTTTTTAACTCCATTTTAATTCTTAGTTCCATCATTTTACCTCAATTTTGGCAGGCATAAATATTGGGAGTTGAGAGGAATAGTTCTATAGAGGGAAAAGAAGAAAGCACAAGATCAGGCATACATTAAAATTAGAAATAATTGTTTTCCGGATAAAAAAACCTGCTCCTGTTCTAGTTCTAATTTACTTCTGATTCACATTCAATGAAAAGAGTTCTAAACAAAATATGGGTCACATGCTGCCCCTCATGAAAGAAAAAGTTTAAACCTTAACTAAGAGAAAATCCATAGTTACTCCAAGTCTCCAACCTAATAGATGTAACACCGTTTTGGTTGCAGAAAATGTCAAGTTTTACACAGACAGTAGAACAAATTTAAACTGTTGCAATTTAATGTGCTTTGAAAAATGATTTAACATATAAAAAATGGGTTAACATTTGATCCATTGTCAATATAAAGCTGTTCACGCTAGCAATAACGAATATCATTGCATATCATTCTAGTAACTAAAGGTTTCCACTTAATATATATATATATATATATATATATATATAATAATAATAAATAATAAATATTTGGCACCATATTGTTCATGTAAAATATGAAACTCTTTCCAATAGGAGAAAAACTTGTATGGAAACGTATACAACACATCATATTTAGAGATAAGTGCATTTATGTTTGTTGATACTATCATTTAGGACTAAATTTTAACTAGAATTAAATTTTCTATATGATGTGTTACCTTGTTCTGTAATTCTGGTTGAATAGATTTACATCCAGGGCAAATTTTGTTCAAGATTTTTGCAATCTCGGGCATAAAATATGGATGGAGTATGACAAAAGGAAATTTGATTACTCCATAATGACCTGAAGATTTACCACCGCAATTTGTGCACTCGGAAGATAGATTCGGGAGTCCCAGCTCAGAACAGTTGACCTGCCCAGCTGCATTTATCTCCAAAGCAGCCATTTTATCCTGTAGAGATTTATAATTGACAAACAAGGTTGGTTCCCTAACCATAATTAACAAAGAAAAACAGTAGAATCAAAGAAATCGATCTGTAATGAGTGGAAAACAAACGTACATTGCGAAAACAAGGTCCAAAAACATCTTCATAGTTGATTTTGAATAACTCACAATTTTAACGTATTATTGCACTATAAACGAGTAAAAATGTCCTGAACCATTGGCTGCGGTCCATCCAAAAAATTCTCACAAAGCAGGGTTTTAGAACATTTACCTTGTAAAATATAAACTGAGGCCTAAGCAATGTATGCAATATGCATTACCTTAAAATAACAATTGCATTGATCTAAGGTACTATAGCTGCAGAGTCACCTACATTCTTCTCTAATGGAGTTATGGTACATAAGCCAAGTAGCCAACAGTCTCCTAAGCACAAGGTTTGGCAACACATAATCAAACAAATGACACCTTAAAAAAATTATGTAAAAGGGAAAATTGAAGGTTGATCCAGTATTGAATTACATCTAATGGCTCAAAGCAGCATAATATCACGGCTATTGTTTGTAATTTCAAGATAGTGGAGCATATTCTTGGATAATAGAAGCCGTTTTATTTCGATCTTCTTCTGTTTTCATTCGGATCAAGAATGTACTTGCAACAACACTATCATTATCTCCACTCCCACCAGCATTACCCTACAAAATCCCCAAGGTTTATATTTGTTTTCTGTTAGCTATTCAATCATAGTAAAGTGAGGTGAAATTGCCCAAAAATAAGAGAAAATATGAAGAAACTAATTGAAGGGAAGCTATTAATATAGAAAATATGTTTCTCCCACACCTCTTTTGGCTTTTGGGGTGCATGGGGGCAATAGGAAGAGAAAAGAGCTGTGATTGCTGATGTGATTAGGAAGGAAGAGAGAAATGGAAAGAAATATAAGGTGTAGAAAAGGTGGTGTATGAGAAAAAAAAATGGTAAGAATATCATATTACTCATCCATATAACAACCTTTGAGCAACTAGGTATAGATTTTTAAAAAGACCAATGAAGATACTAATAATAATAAGGACAACTATTATTATTTAATTTATTATCTTTCTCTTAAAGAAAAACACTTCAATAATTGATCCATCATGAAAGAAACAATAGGGCGATTCATTGACAGAACAGATAACTTTACATTGTTATCCTAGAATTTTATACTCTCAACATATATGCCTTACCGAAGTATGAAATATTGCAACAACAGAGTTCTTCTGCAGACTTGTCTTGATTGCTGAATACAGCAAAGCATTGAGAAGAATTTTTCCAATAAAAATAATTAACTAATTTCAGTTCTAACATCATGAATAATAAAAATACTTTCCCAATATTGAATATTTTGTGAAAATAAAACAAACCCGCATATTTTTATTTAAAATATTATTATTCATATGTTAGAGGTACCAAATTTTGTGAAGTTTTTTAAATAATATTCTGATGAAGCCCACTTACATGTACCCGAAATCCTTTTGACTTATGATAGATGCTTCAATATAAATTTTCTCATGTTTGTAGTCAATTGAAAAAATGCTTCCTAAATAAATAGTAAAAATGTTTACTCCTCTCCTCTCCTCTCGATTCATATATTCTTTCAATATTAGAAGATTCACTAATTTTGTCAAAAGAGCTGAAAGATATTTACTCATTTTGAATATATTGTTTGACATCTTTTATGATAAACATTTATCTTCGAATTATTTCAACATATGTAATTGTTTCTTTATCTTTTAATCCTAACCATCTAAATAAGATACAACAATCAAAATCTAATCTCTCAGTTATAATACCCCAAGAATTCTCACCTAATATGTTCTCCGTGTATTATGCAAATGAACATTAACAACCATCATAAATTTAATGGAAGGGACAAAATAAGAAATGACACTAGTCAAACTGTAACAAAAGCATACCTAAATAATAAGGACAAATATCGTACATGCTCATAGCTATTGAACCAGAGTCAATGTTGTTTAATGTTTCAACTCCTTTCCCAAGCATTAGCTTAGTACCTTGCATATTCAATAACAACCTACCTTAGTATCTTGCATATCCAGAACCGTCTCCCTAACCTCTTGGACATTCATCCTTCATCTCCAAGTATGTTTAAGCCTAAAAAGAAGCACCCAAGTTTATATTATAATTCTCCCAGATGAAAGTTTATATTATTCAGTAAGGAGAATCAATAAACACAGTGCTTATACCTAATAATATAGGTAAAAAAATTAAGATACCATATAAAATGGTTAATAGCAAACATTTGCTTACGGATCCATGATTCTAATGTTATAGGCTTATAGCCATGAAACATTCCACCAACAACTTAATATGAAACAATGTACTATCACAGTTAACAGAAAAGGAATGAAACCCCTCTATAGTCTATTATATAAATATATAAAAAATGTTCCTAATGACATATGTCACTCTCATAATCAATATTTTCCTCCAAAACATGTTCCCATGTACCTTTCCACATTGTATATTCCTCTTTTATATATTTTAATAATTTAATATTAATAATTGATTAGTCCATTTGTTTTTAAAATATATCTCACAAGATTTGAATCTCCTTTCACATTTCATTTATACTTCTTTCTATCCAGTTTTGTTTCATCTTCCTCTTCTTCTATCCCCCTCTTTCATTTTTAAAGTTAGGAACGTTGGTTGATTTTAAACATTTGTTAAAGTGTGCTCTTAATCATGTGACAAAACATTATCGCACTGTGCATATGCACAGTAACTTACTAGTTAAAAGTGAAGAAGTTGAACAAATCAGAATGACCTATGGGAGCCAATAATTAACAGAAAAGGAAGTGAATGGAAATCTGCAACGAAAAATGCAATAAGGTTGTTCAGCAAAAGTGAAACAAGAAAAAAAAACATACAGCATATTATGCAGAACTTTTTAGCAGAATGCATATATGAAACATAAAATTATATTTCCTTTATCTCTTTCTCTGGCATATACTTGATGAAAATAGAAATAGGAAAAAGACTTGATACCAAAAACTTCCATATCAACACTATCCTCAGCAGCACTCTGGGTGCACCCCACCAATCAACTCCAACCAAAAGGCTCCACCAAAACCTGTTTTTGTTATAGATGCTACCAATTCACGCAAACAAGATAAAATAGACAAATCACAACTGCACAGTTGAAAAATTTAGAAGCTTTAAATTTACAGGAATGTTAAGAAAAATCTAGGATGTCACATACTAAAAAGGATCCGTGATAGCAATTACACACTCCCAAGTATTGGCTTTTACTTGACTAGTAGGAATAGCAGGAAAAAAACCCGGATTGTTTTCAATGTAGTATGATCCTTACTAGAGTCATACATACAGAAACTGAATAGACAATTTGTTGAAGAAAATGCACGGGAAACAATTCCAGATCCAACATTAATCTAATAGTTTCCCACTGGCGCAAAATTCGAACCAGAAAAGATGTGAATTCCACCCCAAAGAAAAAATACAGCAGTTTCACCACCATGAGCAGGGAACATCGAGCAAGTGTGCTAACATCACTTGGAAAATTAAATGGATCAAAATTGACCCTTTTTGACTTATATCAGGAACCAGACACAGATACCTTTTGCACATCAGTAGTTATTCTAGGTTCGTAAGGACAAGCAAAAACAATGTGAGAAAAAAGAAACATATTGATATTCTTAAGTCAATGCTTAAGATCTTTCTGGCAAAAAAGGATCTACATTACAGTATAACAATTTGAAACTATGATCCATGTTACTCATGAATGATAATATGCAGATGTGAACATCTAAAGACTATGATTGAATATAGAACCATAGACAAGGGGAGAGATAGGGGGGGAGTATCACCACAAGACTTTAAAAAAAATGTAAAGAAAACTTGAACACAGCACCAATAGGAGACTCGTAAACCATGTACCAGAGACACCCCCGATAGCCACTTCATAATTAGGTAGTATCACGGATTATATTAGTTGGTCCCTGAATATACAAATTATCAGAAATGTAAGCATAGGACACAAACAAATTTTTGCAGTACAGCAGCCAGGAAAAGGGGTAAAGGTGCATAAATGATCAACTATCTAGCAAACATTGGTACTAACTGATAAACCAGTTACATTAACTTTGTTGAAGAGCTAAGCTATAAGGCATAGCTAAGTCTACCTTCTATGATGTGATTAGAAAAACCACCTCATTGACACATGAGGTATGAAGCCTGGGCAAGGACATTCATATTAGACTAAAAACTCCCAAAACATTAATTGCCTAAGAATTACAATTGGGTACAGTAGAGTTACCTAATGAAATTAAGTGTTTTTTTAAAGAGGTGTACTAATTATTGTTAAGTTAAACAGAGAGAAGTGTATAATTTGCACCAAATTATTTAATGCAATATTATTTTATCAACTTTGGTGTTATATTATCATCACACACTTTACTATCACTATCTGTAAAGTAACAAAAAAGCTTACATTATTGGCAGCCCCACCCACAAGGGCCAAGCTACCACTACATTTTGTACCCACTTTGTTATACTATACTACTATCCTTTTGCTGAAAAGAATATGGGGATTATTAACTTGGCACTTCTTTGTTCTTGTTGTTTCAATGCATACGGGATTAAAAAGTGTAACATCCCATTATAGATTATCGGCTTATCATTCACCTATTCAATCTGTTGCTGAACACAACAAACATAATTTGAGTTTGAATCTTGAGATTCTTAACAATATTTTCAGTAAAGTTTGGATAATTTTTTCCCGTTTTGAATGAGTTTTTTCTTTCTTTTGACGATGTTTTGAATTAGTAAGGATACAATCAAATAATAATAATCTGGAACACTGTAAACTAAAGTATTAGAAAAAATTAGATATAAATTAAGGTATTAGAAAAAATGTATTCGTATGAATTTTATATGCTATTATTGCATCATCTATTATTTGTATTTAATCATACATTACATGGATGACATTACATTCATAACATACTAGACATGATTTGTGGATGAAAGAAACATGTGAAATCTAAGTTTCAAATAAAGAAGTTGGGAAAAAAATATCCGCACCTAACCTTGCTTATGTCTTAAAAGTAAAAAATCACATGCCTTCACACCTAACATTGTATCAATTTCAAAGAAGACTTTGGAACAAAACTTCATATTCTAATTTATAGCATCTCAACTCTGAAGACATAACGTGATTATACTAACAATTTCTTTTTCTCTCATCACGGTAAGAGAGCACACGCCAAATTACCGAAATAGAGTATGTTATGACATAAACATTTGCATTTCCCAGTTACCATCGTCAGCTTCATGCCGACCACAGAAATAGATAACACAGAATTAATTGACAAATAGGTTTTCTGTGTTCCCATGCAGCTAAAGATAAATTCCATTTTCCTCTTTCCTAGAGTAGAGCTCATAAATGATGCTATAATATTTGACATTCATCCCAATTCCCACATGTGCGAATAAGACACGAAATCTATCAATGTACAGAAATCTAACCTGTGATAGGTGCCAGGCAGATATCTGAAACTTTCCTACAAAAACATCCCTGCACAGCTATTTTGCGGTTTTGCTTTCTTCAGTGGTGATAAGAATAGTTGACCTGCCCGGCTGCATTTATCTCCAAAGCAGTCATTTTATCCTGTAGAGATGAAACTAATTAACATCCAATATATGGTTAATAAATTACACATTGGATGTGCTTTTAAAGCCACACACTGTTCTTTGATTAAGTGTTACACAGTGAGTGTGTGCCATTTGATCTAATTCCATTGCTGTAGAAACAATGAACTTAACTAATTGGAAAGCTGATATAGATATACAAAGAAGAATATACTTATCTATATCTGCCTCATTTAAGACATCCAACTTTATTGCTTTTATGAGACCATGTGACAGTTTCTGCTCTTTGAGCTCAGTAACCTTGCGCTGGGCAGAAAATTTCCAACAGCCTGTTCATTTGCGAAGTATCAAACTATCAATAGAGTAAAGTAAATGAGCTCAAAGAACAAGTGAGTAAAATGATGCACACCCATACTGTCCAAACCTGTTGAACTGGTGTTTTACTAGATTAGTCTAGGTTGCAAAACAAAATCTAAAAACAAAGGTAAGGGATTCAAACCTACATACCACAAAGTTATAAGGAGACAACGAACAATCAAACATTTAAACCATAAGATAAATAATTTTTCTTGACTTTCAAACTCCATGTGTTCAAGAAAATTCCATGAAGCAAATACATTGCGTAACCATTCTGGAATCAAGAAACACACATAACTGCTTATATCATCCATAGAACTGAGAATCAAACAAGGTTGGTTCCCTAACCATAATTAACAAAGAAAAACAGTAGAATCAAAGAAATTGATTTGTAACGAGTGGAAAACAAACGTACATTGCGAAAACATCACTTCGGAACCAAAAAAACACCCATAGCTGGTTATATAAACCAGAGAACTGAGATATCACAAAGGCTGGTTACATATCCAAATAAAGAAAGAAAAACAGCAGAATCAAAGAAAATGATTAGTAATGGTTGAAAAGTGAAAGCGCATTGCAATTTTAGAACTTTCCAGAACCACGATCATGTAACATGCAGAAGCCGATCATGCACATAAAGAAAACGAAACCGATAAAACGAGTTTCGAATAAATAAAAAATAAAAAGATTGAGAGAGAATTTTTACTGTTAACTGTTGCTAGCGGTACTAGTAGTCTATCATAAGATGATGTGTGAATTTTTTTTCCATCTCACCATTAGCTAAAACTAACACTGTTAACTGTTGTAAGTCTCTTTGTCTTCCTCATCAACCATAACAGTGGAAACACCTCTTCTCTACAATGCCTTTCCACAATCATTAGCAACTCTATCTTCGAAGATGAATTATCTATGAACTCATCAAAGCTAACAAAATAAGGACATACCATAAGAGGCAGACTAAGATACAATCAAACCAAAAAGTAGTAGTTAAACCCTTGATTTCCAATTTATATGCCAAACCAACAAGTTCCCAAAAATTCCCATGTTAAACAGCCAATTCATGCGGCAAGAATTAGCTCACAAACTAAACCAAAATAAGGTTCTAAATGATGTTGAAGATAATTACAATAATTGTTGCATAATAATATAAAGTAAATATATAGCTTGTGATATGTGTTAAGGTTAAGGATCACCATATCATGACAATAGAGTCATGATCCCATACAATATGATATCATTAATTGTAGGATGTTTATTTTCTCTAACTCCTCATCTCAAAATGGAGGTGAGACAATCATTCCAAGTTTGTCTCTCGACATGTTGAATCTTGTGTTAGCAATTAACTTAAGAAGTGTCAGGAAGATTTATCTTTGCAATTGTGGCAAAAAAAACATTGGAAACAAAGGAGAAGGTCACAATCAGCAATCAAGCACAGTACAAAAACAGGTCATGTGGGATAATCAGTATATGCATTGAAGTGAGATAGCAACGGGAAAAGGCTTCAAGTCCTCACCACCATCTACATCATCTGAAGCATCATGGTTAGAGGGAGTTGAACTCTGATTTCCTAAAATTAAAACAAGGAAATTTAGCAGCCAGTCAAAAATAGTGGCATAAGCTTCTGCCTGAATTCAAGGCATAGCGTTGAACTGGATAAATAAACTGCAGGAATGACAAATAAACATGTAAGTTACCCCGCTAATACCCGGTGTTACTTTTCAAAATTCTTTTACTTCACAAATTTATATGCAAATGCATTACGAAGTTTCGGTCATTATATGAACATCTGCATTGAGGATGACGAAGCAGCTTTGCTTTTAAAACTGGAGAACATATCACAACAATAGCATATTCTTTACAAATCTCAAACTTACTATGCCATTCTAAAGCCACTGTGACATAAGTTGCATGGACTCTAGTCTCTAACATATAATTGTCACCTAACCTCACAAAGCAAATTATCCATAATACAATAAAAAAACTACAGCATTCCAGATTAAAAAAAGTTAGATTTCAAGTTGAGAATGTTAAATTCAAGAAATAAATGGAACCAGTGTAATGTACACCAATTTGACCCCAGTATAGAGTTACTCTAAAACGTAGACCCAGTTTTTTTAATCTACCAAATGTAAAAAGGTTTTGACTGTTCGGCATAGACCCAGTTTTTTCTCCAAGGCTGTTATTTTCTTTGTTTGTTACTTCGGACAAGATTTTTTTCCCAGCAAAAGAAGCCCCGGCATCAGCAACCAATTTTTCTCCCTTCGTGGCATTTGCTTTGAGCCAGTTTACAACATCACTAAATTTTGCCTGATACAATACAAGGTTACTTTAGTCAAGTCTGTAGATGTATAACTTACAACATTATTTAGTGTGCATAAGCAGCTACATCATCCACTATCGAAAATACACATGCACACTAATAGTGAGTAGTCTAGTACTAGCACTGAGCATTCAAGATGCAAGAGGCCAAGAGCAACAGGTAACAAGTAACTATATTTCTCTATAGCTTATGCTGCTACCCTACCAATTAATTGAAAGAGGGAAATGGTGAAAGTATTTGTATTATAGGGTACCCAAAACAAGAAAGCAATTATATTTGCCGTTGCTGACAAGCTTCTGAAGCCGAACCTCAGTATTTTCACATATGTAGGTATGCCGGTTAGTGCACATGCGTCTATTGTTTTCATTGCAGCATGCATACATGATACAAGTAAACAATGCTACAAGATATCAGAATGGTAACTCAAATAAAATATTACTTGGATACAGATAGTAAAACTTTTTAAATTACAAATAAAAGTGATATCTGACGTTAGAGCAGTAAATTATGTGGAGAATTACCATAATAATTGAAGCATGATCTAAGTAATCTCTGAGACCATCTTCCCAAAGCTCATCAGGATGATTCTTTAGTTGTGTTTGAACCCAGCTGTTTATAAGAAAGACAGTTAGCATACCAATAAAACGGTTATGCAGCAGCCAATGTGGTATTATAATCATAGAAACAAAAAGTCTTTTAACATAGATATTAATACATGATGGTGTACAAAAATCACTAACCGACCCCAAACTATAGAAAAAGGCTAAAGTAGAGCAAATCCAAGTATCATAACCAACCCCTTAACTAATTTACTGAAAATATCAATATAAGACAAATTGAAAAGCACAAATTGAGTAAAAGCATTTTCATTGATATAAAATAAAAAGATGGACCTTGCAAACTGGGTATTTAAAGCTCTCACATGCTGCTGTGATGACCCAGCCTGTTTCATATCCAATGGTGGTGTTGTCACCATTGGTTCTTGGTAGGGCTCTGCCCTACGAAAATCAAAGAGAGAGCCTTCCATTATTCTTTTATTCCGGAACTGCATCATGGGAAAAGGGATATAAAATAAGCACCCACAATATGGTATTTAATTCCACACTACAATTCATCTTTCCACTCACCATCAAATCCTTGTTTCACTTGTTCCTGTAACATAACCACATAAACAATTCAATCATTCATCAATTCTATAGCAGACTTGAAAATCAGGAAATGCAAGTAACAGAACTATTCAAATAAAAGAAGATACTGTCAGCTCACCGAGTCACCGGGCTAAAATCTTTATGCTTCAAGCACAAGCCAAACATGTTCCTCACCCAGAAGCATATTCTTTCTGCTTTGTTCCAATCCGAACCCCAGCATCTCCTTCCTACATAGTTGCTACTGCCTACACTAGTTTCATCCAAATGAATTCAAAAAACTAGAAGATTGCTAAGAAGCTAGAAGATTATTCTGTCTCATCCAAATGAATTCAAAAAACTCCAAAAATTGCATTACAGACACAATGTCAAATCTCTTCCTCGGAGAAAGCAATTCTTGCTTGCGCTATAAATTTAATACATAGAAATTGCCCAAAAACATCGCACCTATCAATGGGAAAAGGTTATAAACAGGGACCAAAAACCCTCTCAACATTGGAAGTGTGATAATAAGAGGAGAACTGAAATAAAACCAACAAGAACAATTCAAATCAGAAATTATTCATTTGTAATTCCAAACACTCACCCTCAACACAATACTAAAACTAATGACTTGAGAGACAGATTCGAAATGATTGTTAATAATCCTAAGCATATTTGAAATAAAATAGTTTTGTACTCTTCTCCGATTCCAAATACTACTGCCCATAAGACACTGCCATCAAATTGCTCAATGCTCCAAAATTTGAAAAGAGTACTGAAACAGTTTAAAAAAAGTATTTATATGCTAAATGCTTTGGGGAATAACCCAACATATATGCTAAATAAAGCTTTGGGGAATAACCCAACATATATGGTAAATAAAGCTTTGAGGAACAACCAAAGAATTAGCCACTGAAAGTAAAATGTAAGAGAATTAAAATTGAAAGAGGCATGAGTCTTTATTCATCTAATTCACAAAAGCAGGGCCACTTTCCCCCTTATAGTCAACACTACCATTTTCTCCAATAAAGAAAGTTGGACATATGTTTTCCAATTTACACTAGGCTAGATAAAGTGAAAAATAAACAAGTTAAAGTAGAAGAGGTATATAAAAATAAACAAGATAAAGTGAGAATAATATGCATTGATGGAAGAAACAACGAATATCTCCTTAATCTATATGACTGTTCATTGGGACTGGTTTGATCAGCTTCATTTATTTATCTATTGTGTCACTATAGAGTATATAGACATTTTACCCATCTTTGTTCATCTGTAAAGAAACAAAGGAAAACCTATCATTGTGCATATTGGGAAATAACATGTGAAATATCATGGGAAATATCATGGGCATAATAGAAGTTCCACTGAAAACATAACAGAGGTAAAACTAGAATTCATCTTTCCACTCACCATCAAATTCTTGTTTCACTTGTTCCTGTAACATAACCATATAAACTTTTCAATTATTCATCAATTCTATAGCAGATTTGAAAATCAGGAAATGCAAGTAACAGAACTATTCAAATTAAAAGAAGATAATGTCATCTCACCGGGCTAAATTCTTTATGCTTCAAGCACAAGCCAAACATGTTCCTCACCCAGAAGCACATTCTTTCTGCATTGTTCCAGTCCGACCCCCAGCATCTCCTTCCTACATAGCTGTAGCTGCTACTGCCTACACTAGTGGAATCCATGTTACTTCTGACTTAACCACAGCTAAAAGTTGGTTTTGCAATATCCTCTACTTTTCCAGGAGCAGGAATATTAGGTTGAGGCTTATGTATATTTGTATCAGCAATTCTATTTGCAACCCGTGAATTGCAGGGAAGTTCTGTCCATCTAAAGTAACAGCAGAGGAGCAAAAATGGCATAACCTATGAAGGAAAATGACAATGCCCAATAAGCCTATTTGCTGGTGTTCTAGGAAATGTTCCAGTATTAACGCTAATAGGCATAACTGTTAAAGCCTGAAAGCAATTAGGGTAGGATAGTTGATCATTTTCTATGATAATTAACAAAGAATCACTAAATCCATGCTTCCAAAATAGATCAGCAAGGATACTGAATGAAACTAAATCACATTCAAAAGAATGGATCAATAAAAATTGTTATTATCTTTTGGATGAACAGAATGGTAGTATGGGAAAGTTCCTCCAATAATACTAATCGGAGGCTCGTAGTGAGGATTACAACCAAAGATTTATTTCTCTCCATTAAAGGACAAAGGAGGCTACTTGACTAGGCACAATGTTATTTGATAAAAAACAGTATATGGCAAATGTTATACCTAAAGAGTGAAATTAGTATGCAAGTCCCTATACTTTTTAGAGCTTTCAAATATGTCCCTATAGTTTCGAAAACAATCAACAGGACCCTCGAAGTTATTTTTTTTAAATTGTAGAAACCCATTCACAATTTAGACTATGAAGACTATTTAAAAGTTCCTAAAAACCACATAGTAAATGTAACCAGAATCAGTAGGAAACAAACAAAAACAAATAATTTTAGCATATTCAAGAAAATGTTACCCAACATCAATTTTTAGTAATCTTTGGCCATATCTTGAACGCATGGCATCTTCAGCAAGTTTTAGGACAAATTTTCAATCCCATGGACCTGATGCCAACTCCAGAAAAATGAGAGAAATATGGGTAAAACTTTCTACTAATAAATTATATTGCTTTTGCAAGAGATTGGTTGGTCTTGGATTTCTCCTTGTTAATTCACCAAGTCCACCAGATGAATAATACTTGTGAATATACTGACTTTAATTTCTTGCAAGAAAAAGACAGTAGTTCTGATTTTAATTTCTACCAAAGGAGATATAAACATATTGCTATTATATATCAGTTTGGCAACCAATAATGTCAACCAGAAGCTAAGTCTAAAAATTAATGTGAACTTAATACAAGATGAAGAGTCAAGAGAGTAAGGTTACCTGGTGTTTGTCCATAAGTTAGACGTAATTTTATTTTTGAAAAATCTAAAACAGAATATGGTCTTAAGCACTTAATGTTATGAGGAATTTAACAAGTTATCCTTCTTGCAGCGAAATATCATACGTGACCTCAACACCAAAAGACTTTTCACAGGTGACATGAAACAAGTGATAACTTCCAACATTCAGATCATCTTAATGGTTAAATAGATATATAAGAAGATAGTACAAGGTATACACATGATTACAAAATATTTTACCTTTGTCTCTAATTTTTCTATTTTTGCAATGGCCATATCATGCTCCTCCTCAAGCTCTGTGACTAGCAACTCCAAACATTTGGAAACTCCAGTTTCTAGCTATAGAGCAAATCAATACTTACAATTATCTCCATACACAACTTAGGGGAAATGAAATGTATTATGCAGATAAAAACCTGTAATGAAAATCAGTCATCTTATCATTTAGGGAATATGATATAGTTATAGAATGGAAACTAGCCTGCCTCTCCCTTTGAAAGGAATTCACAACTCTTGCAGGTAGGGAGATAAGCCCAAATGTCCATGTTATAGTTCCCAATATTATGTTTAAATGGACGAAAATCGTAGCCCTGATCAACTCAATCCAAGCATAAGTGACAATGAATGCAGTTCTGATCCCAATCAAGTATGCCAGTTTAAGTAGAGAGAAAGGCCTTGTCACCAAGAGTATCATGGTAGCCAATAGCTCGGAAATCAATGCCATTGATGACAGCAATGAGTGTTCTTCCTCCTTGGTTGTTACATGTTTAAATGGTCCATGCTGTTGCACTGATATAGTTTATCACTGCAATATCAGTAAGTCCACATCAAAATTATTGAAGATTGAGCAACCATTGTGAAAATAAATACGTAGGAAAAAGTTAGCTACATAATTAGATAAAAATAGAACTACAGACATGCCTTGGGAGGCAGTGGCACAACTATAAGGCTCTATTAGATACAGGAAATCCATCTCACAGTACAAGTAAATAGCTTCGGAGAGGAAAACTTGATGTGCTTATCACTAAAACAAAATTTATTGAAATTCAAATTTTAGCAACTGTTCTTACCAACACTTGAATCAAAACATAAATACCAAATATCTAAATCAAGATTAGATCATATTGTAATTGCATTTCAAGATTAGATCATAACACTAGGAATTGAGGATTTAAATTGTAATTGCATTTCGGGTAAGTTTGAATATCAGGGTCCATCTGAATTCAAAATTGTAAGCAACTAGGGTCAAACATAGCATCAAGATTCATCCTCACAATCATTCATCTTGCATGCAATACTCATCCTCACAATCCAAAACAACCACTAAAATTCAGATTCATCAAGAATAAATGCCTTTGAATGAGATCATAGAAGCATATCAACCATTTACAAATTATGAATAAAGAATTCATACTACAAGTATATTATTTCAATCAAACCATCTATCCATTGTGAATAAAGAATTCATGTTGCAGTATCATTTAGGACGATCAACCAATTAGCGTTTAACTCATCAATATCCAAATTTTAGGCAACAATGATCCAAGATACTAAACTCTTTTCATTATGTGTACCAATCATAGAGGAATGAAAGGGCACTCAAAAAATAAGTCAAACTATTCATCAATCTTTCTTGATTATAGTACTTGTATGTTTCTTCACCCACTACAAAAAACAACAGAAACGAACATGATAAAAAAAGAACTCAGATATTAAAAATTAAAGAAAAGAAAGAAAGGGGTGGCACCGATAAAGGATGGGGAAGTCATAAAATAAATCAAATTTGATCTTTTTCTCATTATCAACAGAAGTTCAAGAAAATCACATATTATCAGTTGAAAAGTTCAAGAAAATCACATCATTATCAGCTAAAGTTCAAGAAAATCACATATTAGTTGAAAAGTTCAAGAAAATCACATTATTATCAACTGAAGTTCAAGAAAATCACATCATTATCATTCGAGGATCAAGAAAATTGCAATATTATCAGTTGAAGTTCAAGACAATCACATTATTATGAGTTGAAGTTCAAGAAAATGGCAATATTATGAGGTGAAATTCAAGGAAATCAAATAATTATGAGATACTAATAAGTTGGCTCAATAATCGTAGTAATTCATGAAGAAGATTGGAAATTGAGATAGAAAGGGTGGAAATTGATTCTCTCTTGCATGCATCAAACACGAAACAGTATGCATCTTTCTCTTTTATTCATGTTAAATTTCATACCTCTCTCTCTGTCACCAAAAGTATATATGACAATTTTAAGAGTACAAATTAAAAATGATTGAAAATATTAATATATGATAATGATGATAAAGCTCTGATGTAAACAACAAATATTGTTTATAAGGAAGCTTTCCAAAACCTCTAACATTAACTTTTACTTTAAAACTCAGACTACAATATCATTTTTCTTAAACTCTAATATGTCATTTATTTCAATTTTATGAAGTTAAATACATATTAATAACCTCCAATGTTACATATTTAACATAAAATATGTTAATTATTTACAAATTATTACATCATAAGAGAGGGTTACACGCCACATTAAGTTTCATACTAAAGAACATAGATACAGTAAAAAATAAATTAAAAGAAAAGTAAAAAAACACAATAAAATAAAAACAAAATATCATCTCTGATTTTCCCCCTTCAACTATGCAATTCAAAACAAAGGTTACCTGGTTTGACTTCACCTTGGGGTTACCTGAGTTATACTGACATGGGTAGAGCTCAATTGATAGGTTTAAGACTCATCATAGGATGACTTATTTCTTGAGGATTCTCCTGAATCAAGGAAGAAGCCTGGAGCTGTAAGTTGCTTCTCATTGAGCCGGGTTTTCTTCGATAACGTAAGTGGTCTTCTGCTTGTATGCAGAAGAAAGCTATACCTTCATTTACCTAATTACTTCCTCCTCCAATAGCTTCCTTCTTCATGAAGTTGCAAGCCTGTTATTGCAAAAATAATCATCATTAAAACAACACACACATCTGGAATCATGCTAATGGATTTGGAACCTCCACCAATGTGAGTATGAATATAATTTTGTTCACATCATAGACAATCTCACTTTAGATAAGTGAAATCCCAAAATAAATATAACACTCAGAACAATCACATCACTTTTCAAGTGACTTTTAAGGTAGTTATAATAAGAATCATGCATTCAATACTCAATTGATTGATAGCAGTGTGAAAAACCTTTAACAGTGTTATTAATTAAATCCTATATATAATGATAAGATTTCATAGGTTAAACAGTATTAATTTCAGAGTTGGAAAACATAAAATGCGTGATTTTGCAAAGTAGTAACAACTGAATATGGGAAACTGAAAATTACATGCCCATTCCAAGAGGAATTTCTGTGACGCTCCCCAATTTGCTCGCGCACTGCTTTTGCCACTAACTTCTTCAAGAATAAGAAAGCCAAAGATATATACATCAGCCTTCATGGTTAAAGCCAAAGCAGGGTTAAATGTTAATCAGTCCCATAGAACAATTACGGATGGACCAATTTCAAAATGTATGATGTGTCTAGTCTAGAGAAGCAAATAAATGAGAATATAACACTAATCCATTGAAACGACCTGCTTCCGATTTCTCTTTTTTGAACAAATTAAAAGTAACCATAAAAATTTTAAAAACATTCTTCGGGTATAAACCGAGGACATGCCTAAAGAGTTCTTAAGGGCCCATTTGTGAGTTGAATTTTGGAGGGAAAGAGAAGGAAAAGGAAGGCTTCAGAGCTATATGACAAGTGTATTTTATGGCTTCTAAGCCTTCCCTTGCCATTCCATCCCTTTCCATTCCTTCCCTTCCAAAATCCAACTTGCAAACAAACCCTAAAAGCCAAATCAAAAGATATTGCTGTGTATTTAAAACAAGAATATGAATGACCAATTGGATACAAACGTGTATTTTATGGCTTCTAAGCCTTCCCTTGCCATTCCATCCCTTTCCATTCCTTCCCTTCCAAAATCCAACTTGCAAACAAACCCTAAAAGCCAAATCAAAAGATATTGCTGTGTATTTAAAACAAGAATATGAATGACCAATTGGATACAAACGTCCTTGTATTGCTATCTTCTCTCCTAGTTCTACTAGCATACATACCGAAATAATGAATATGACCTCTAAATAGAATAAGAATAAGATCCTTTAATCCTACTCCCAATAATATTACACTAAACGGGAGGTTTAGTGCATAGGTCTTCCACCTAGTAAGATTTGGGGAAGGTAGATGTATGCGATCTTACCCTCACAATCAAAGAGGTTGTTTCCATATTTGAACTTGTGACCTTCAGGTCAAAAGGGAAGCAACATTCTCGGTAATACTACACAAATTAATATTTTTCCTACATAACTGATATCACAACAACAATGAAGCCTTAGTCCCACTAGGTGGGGTTGGCTATTAAAGACTCATAACAACTATTTAAAAATTATGACTTCAAATCTTCCATGGCTATAGCAAAATGAAAAAATAAATAAATTATTAAGAATCTGAAATATAACATACTTTGTTCCAGCAATTCTCGTGCTAATGTGAGTGATGTTATCTGGAAATAATTTTGCCAACCCAAAATCTCCTATTTTTGGTCTGAAGTCTCTGTCAAGCAGTATATAGCTAGCTTTGATGTCTCTGTGCACAATATGCGGCACAAGTTCTTCGGGCAGAAATGCAAGACTCTTGGCATTACCCATGCAGATACCAACTCTTTTTCTCCAGTCAAGTCTGATGATAGAAATCCATGTGCCTACAGAAAAAGATGAAGAAAAAAGAAGATATATATTTCATCCTCTGATCTGCAGATCTTAATTTCCAACTTCATAATTCACACCAAAGCAACCGATCAATTCAACAAGGTTTGGATGCTTAACATGTGATATAGTATTAATTTCTGTCAAAAATTCACGAACTCCCGGCCTTGACCCAACTGAAAGGGTCTTCACTACTACTACCTGTCTCCGATTTTTTAAGGTTCCCTAGCAAATGTGTAACATAAGTGTTCAGTGATTTGTTAACAATAAATATCAGCATAAAATTATAAAATGTGATGGCATTATTTATGGGTACATATGAGACAACTCAGCTTAAGACCACACAATGACTTCAGACATTATGTTAGAGATATGATAGTCATTTATGTCCCTTCAACTAACTGTTTAAGCTTTTTGATGATTTGGTTACTGACATGGTATCGCGGGTTTGATGCATACGTACTAAGGGGGTGAGTTGGAGATATATTAAAGTTATTCGTGTGCCTTTACCTACTACCTTAAGCTTTTGGAATATTTGGCTCAATATACTTTAATAATATCCTAATTCATTTTTTCCTATGTTGTCCCAAAGGAATATGACCTGGTGTGGGGAGGGGGTATAAACTGGAGGCAAACAAATTTTCGTTTTAGAATTTATCTCATACAAAGGGATGGAAGGACTTACATTGTTAGTGCTAAAGTTTTATAAAATTGAAGCATTCACCTAAATCAGAAAAAACATTCCCTAAACCCTGAATACAATCTTAACTCAGAATCAGAGAAAGATAGAAACAAAAATAAAAATCAGAAATATCAGTGGGTCTATTATCATAAACTCCTCTAACAAATCATTTGGTAAGTTCAACTGGCTAACATACATATTAATCCCAAAAGTTTACAACTTATGCAAGAACTGTAAGGTTATATTAATCCCAAAAGTTTACAACTTATGCAAGAACTGTAAGGTGTACCCGGATAACAGTCCAAAACCTCCTTGCCCAATCCTATTGCTCATATTGTAATTGTCAGTGGTCAATCTCTATTCTTCATCAGAGAAATGCCTAACTTTATCAGGTAGGTATGCTGAACAACAAGAGAATAGATGTGTTAAAAAAGAGTACAAGACATTAAGTATAGTGATAAATATGAAGAAACTTATAGCAGCCTTAATATCATGAGTGTCATTGTCTGAGAGGTTATATAAAAATGGCTCCACCCCAAGCCAGTACACGAACACTTCACCTACACACAATAACACCAAAATCCATACATTTCTTAACTAACAAGGATACAAAAACCACTACATGCAAAGTCCACATTTGTATAAATCTTCAATTGTTATTCAATTGAGTTTTTATATATGCAATATATAGTGTTCAATATGAACATACTATATATATATATATATATATATAATAAGTTCATTGGGAGGTTCACCTTGAGATTTCTGCTAACAAAATAAGTAAGGGAAAACTATGGAGTATATACAATGGGTGAGATTTGAGGACAGAAGTGAAGAATGAACAATGTTGCCATTATATCTTTCTGCAAAATAACGAAGGCTCATTCCAGTTACTGTCAACTGGCAGGTCGCACCTCCCATCTGGGGGTCTCTTCAATCTTCAAATATTCCCGTGACAATAATATGCATTGGGACTGGTTTGATCAGCTTCATTTATTTAGCTATTGTGTCACTATAGAGTATAGACATTTTACCCATCTTTGTTCATCTGTAAAGAAACAAAGGAAAACCCGTCACTGTGCATATTGGGAAATATCATGTGAAAGATGAATAGAAGTTCCACTGAAAACATAACAGAGATAAAACTACAATTCATCTTTCCACTCACCATCAGAAGCTTTATCCAAACCTTAAACATGGTGCTGAAATGATTGTTCTGCAAAAAAAACACACATCTCACGCTCTCCCATGAGGGTATTATAGGACTTTGATTCTATTGCATTTGCAGTATCATAATCCTGGCTCATGTGGGCATGAAGATTTGGATATCTCAAACAAAACACTAAATATAAGAAATAAACCACACATCAAATAAGAAAAACATACAGCCAAAAGTTTGATTAGTATTATTCAAGGATGATCAGTCGGCAAATTTATCATTTTGCATGAAGTGGGAGGGGGTCAGTATCATTTTGTAGATAACAAAGTAATTAGTGGGCGGAAAATCTTGCATTTACCGAAAACAAAGGAATATCCTTAGACTAAAATTAACATTGATGAGCAAAACTATGATGTATTTGGGTTTACATATAGCAACTCTTTCATGGGAGAATTAGAACTTGACTGATATCGTGGCAAGAAAAAATCCTCTAGAACTTTCGTTCCCGTAATTCATATAGTATCCTAATAGAGGTTAGTTCTACCATAGTTATGCTAAAAGAAATTTAAATAACCTAACGATATCCTGAAATAATCACTAATATAAGCACACACAAAATCATAAACTCATGATACCAAGTATTATCAATTAATGAGTAGAACAAAATGAAGTGATCCTAACAGAACATATTTAGAACCACGGTATAGAAATAATATCATTACAGTCATATGATAATGCAAAACCAATTAATCTGGGTTGAGGGTAAACAAAATACCTGAGGATCAACATCCATCCATGATATAAAGGGATGTCCAGCAGATCAAATATGGCACACTCTCGAGTGAACTCAATATCATCTATTCTGCAATCAATATGCATTTTTTTATCAGAACTTCAACATCGGTGATACATGCACATAACTACGAGATGAATAGTAAAAATGACCTCCTAAATTTTAAATTTACATCAATGCCAGTAGCAAGCCTGGGGAGCAAAGCAATTGCATCAGCGATGTTCTGTTGTTGATTTTCAACATAGCCAACATCTTCGTTCTGCAAGACAATAAGAATATATTGTGAGGTTTGCTTGCATTATGAAAGAGTGATTGCCACAAACAAATAAAAAACATGCAACCCTTACATTAAAATTAGAATTGGAATCAAGTAGTCTTTCAAGCAACCAATGAAAGCAATTTCTCCTGAGAAACTTCAGCAATATCTGGACTCAAATTTAAGTTGTTTCTTAATAGAAGAACGTTACCCGCGGCAATGCAATATATAAACAACAACCGACAATATACACAAACTCAGCAAGACAGTATGCCATCCATCAATAGCTCTGAAATCTGTAAATCTTTCAGAACTATAATTTTCATAATAATAATAAGGTTTGGGAAAGGAGAGTGATTCAGGAGTTTTGCATGCTCAGATAATTTCCTCTTCATGAAGTTTGCTATTTTTTTTTTTTGTTGAAAAAATACCATAATCTGTTCTGCAATTATGAGATAATGTAAGGTACTGAAGAATCATGTTGAGAAATAATGACCAATGGGGAAAAGATGCTCCATAGGATAGGAGTAATGGTATAGCATGTTGGGTGTTACTTATATATTTGATATATTTTGGGAACAAATAGAACACATGATGACTCTTTGCTCTTTTTTCTTTCACACACCAAGAGGCTAGGTATATGCCATATTTTGTAACAAATATGAGCACTATTTTGTGTTAATATATGTGATACTGTTTCAATGACAAGAAATAAAGATAATAAAGAAAATGAAACCCTAGATGATGATGGAAAAACTGCTCCTTCTTCTTCTTGATCCGTTTTAGGCAACTAGAATTCAACTTGCATGCACTATGCAGCTTTCTTATAGCCCAAATCAAACTCTTAGGTTTTTAAAGTCAATTAATGAGCTATGCATATGCTGCTTGCGCATAATCACCAATTTATTGACTACAACATGGGCTTTTGTGATTTTAACTTAATTTTACACCTTTCATCCACACATGTAACAACCTCATTTTGAACTGAACTTGCAGCTCACTGAGTCATAGCTTGGGACATATATGACTGCAGAAAATGAATGGAAAAAATTAATATTAGAGAAGATACAAAAACAGTTAAGGAGAATTCTTTTGAAAAAATACCATCTCTATATGATTCCATTGTAAGAGGGGAGGAAATGAGCTTTTGAGAAAGTGAATAATGTCCTTCAAAGTTATTCCATCCACTGCCTTCAAGAAATGTTTGGTAAGTTTCCTGAGAGTAAAGGGAAGATACCTTTGACCAAGAGACACTATACTCTCAAATTAATGTACGCTTAATACAAGATTAAGGTTACCTGGTGTTTTTCCATAATCACCAATGTGACTATACTCTCAACTACCTGAAAGTAATGCATGATCACTTAATACTCATCCTATCAGATGAGGTTTAAGAAAATCACGATATTATCAGCTGAGGTTCAAGAAAATCACATCACTATCAACAGAAGTTCAAGAAAATCACATCATGTCACCAAAAGTTCAAGAAAACCACATCATCATCAGATGAAGATCAAGAAAACGACATCATTATCAGCTAGTTCAAGAAAATCGCAATATTATCAGCTGAATTTCAAGAAAATCACATAATTATCCGCTGAATTTCAAGAAAATCACATAATTATCCGCTGAAGTTCAAGAAAATCGCAATATTATCTGCTGAAGTTCAAGAAAATCACATTATTATGAGTTGAAGTTCAAGAAAATAGCATATAATGAGCTGAAATTCAACAAAATGATATTATCATGAGTTATAGTAATTCATGAAGAAGATTGGAAAATGAGATAGAAAGGGTTGGAAATTGATTCTCTCACACACTCTCGCATGCATGTCCAACACGAAACAGTATGCATCTTTCTCTTTTATTCATGTTCAACTTCATGTGGAATGCGTAGAATGGTTATTATTATGATCTCAACTTCCTGTGGAATGATTCCACATATACATCTCTTTCTGTCTCGCTCTCTCTCTCTCTCTCTCGTTCTCTCTTTCTCGCACTCTCTCTCTCACAGACACACACGTTCTCTCTCCCTCTCACACACACACACGTTCTCTCTCCCTCTCACACTCTCGCATGTTTCTGAAAGAACTTACGCAAAAACATCCAATGAACTTATCTTTATATAGCAGATTAAACACCGACTCTGTAAATAAAATCTACCTAATGGGCCTTAATGGGCCTTGTTAATACATATTTTATGTTACTTTTTTTATTTATTTTTTGAATTCCTTTCCTTGTAGCTAATTTAATCAATTCGATTTCTTCTTCTTTCCCTTACCAACTTTTAATAATCAACTTAGTAATAATATATATTTATAAAAAATATTTCAATAAAATTAAAATTATTATGTATAATGCATAATTTCAACATTTAATTATAAGCTAAAAGTTATGAGTTATAAAAATTATTATATTTAATAAGGAAATGAGGAAGATTCAATAAAACCAAAGTTTTAATTTTTACAAAGTAACAAAAAAACAACAAATTTATATTTTTGCAAGAAGAAAAAAAGAACAAAGGGAATGGGTCTTGATGATTAAACAAGGCAGAGCTGAGAATTTAATTGAAGATTATATTTGATGAAGAAACATAATAGAAAATAGAAAGAGAAACATACCTTAGTAAAGAGAAGCTGAAATAACATTGTTTGTTTGGTAAAATTGTAATGGTAAATTATTAACTGTGAAAGAAAAAAGAGAATAATTGTAATGGTAAATTGGTAATGGTGTATTTCATGTGTGGACTGCATTTAGAAATAGCAGAATAAGAAAGAGAGCAGAAATGGAGTTGTTGATGAAGTGAGAGAAAGAAGTCTCCTATGCAGTACTTTGAATCTGGGCCATTCAATTGAGTGGATCCTGGCCCCGTTTGAGCAGTTGAGATTGATGTTTTCAATTGAAATGATAAGTATTACATTTTTTATATATATAAAACATGTTCTACAATATATATTTTTTAACAATTTATATAAATAAAAATAGTTATTGTCTTGAATTTTTAAACATTAATATTAGTATAAAATACACGTATTTGACTTTATCAGTGTGCAGTTTAATAAGCAAATCACTAGTCGAATCACCATATCAATACAATATTAATAACATTTGTTTATATTTTGCATGTTGGGTTTGTATAATAAAGTTGGGGTTACATTTGCTTAATAATACAAAAAAAGAAATTGTTTTTATTTTTTTGAATGGATTAGATATATGATATATCCATAAATATACTCTACTAGAACATTATTACATTATTTCTTTTATCGATTTTACGGTTACTTTATATTCACCCATTATCTTGAAAATTTTGTAAAATCAAATATCTTTAATTATACATTTGGGGTGAATTATTTTAGCTAATACTCAATGGCTCTCCCAACAATTTTATCCATTTTATCTATGCAAACTCATGTAACTCTTTTCCCAAGCATTAGCATATATCCAATGACAACCTACCTTAGTGTCAAAGAAAATGATTAGTAACGGTGGAAAAATGAACACACATTGCGATAATCACCGCTTTAGAACTTTCCAGAAGCACGATCATGTAACATGCAGAAGACGATCATGCACATAAAAAAACAAAACCGATTAAACGAGTTTCAAATAAATGAAAAGTAAAAAGATTGAGAGAGAAGTACATTTTACTTACTTGTGAGAAGGGACTGAATGCGCTTCAGATAACGGAGAAGTGATCGGAAAGTGCAGGTTAGAGACACTACTGATGAGGTAAGCTTCGAAACGACGCCGTATGAGTGCGTAAATCGAGTGAAATAGATGAAGAGAAACGAGAGAGTATAAGGTTAGTGAAGAGAGAATGAAAGCTTGAAGAGAAGATTAATGAGGACCATGGCCAAGAGAAAAAGGCAATAGCCCTTGCTTTTTGGTCTTTATTACGATGCTACCCTATGCAGGAACCCATCCAGAATTTCTCCCAAGGGCCAAACTATCGGTTACTAAATTGTTGCGTTGGATTGGAGTAAATAGTGTTAAATGAATGAAATATCCGCATTTAATTATTTTTATTGTTAAAATTAATTTTTTCCGGTATTCAATAACTTAATTGATTGTATGTAATAAAGTGATTCATTTAAGTCCGTACAATTATGAACGCATTTATTAGCATTTAATAAAAATAACTAAAATATAGTTTCCGTTTTGAGGTGTTGTAATCATTGATGTATGTTGTTTATGTCTTTTACGCAGGCTGGCATTTCCTTTTTCTGTTTTTTTCTTCTTCAGGGGGGTGCTTTAATTCTCTGATTTTGCATTGATGCAATGTATGCAATATGCATTACATTCAGATAACAATTGTATTGATCTAAGGTCCTATATAGCTGATCAGAGTCACCTACATTCTTATCTTATGGTACATAAGCTAACAGTCTCCTAAGCACAAGGTTTGGCAACACATAATATAACAAATGACACCGTAAAATTTTTATGTAAAAGGGAAAATTAAAGGAGGATCCAGTATTAAATTACATTTAATGGCGCAAAGCAGCATAATATCACGGTTCTTGTTTGTACTCTCAAGATACTGGAGCATATTCTTGGATAATGGATGCCAGTTTATTTCGTTCTTCTTCTGTTTTAGTTCGGATCAAGAATGTACTTGCAACAACACTATCATTATCTCCACTCCCACCAGCATTACCCTACAAAATCCTCAAGATTTATATTTGTTTTCTGTTAGATATTCAATCATAGTAAAGTAAGGTGAAATTGCTCAAAAATAAGAGAAAATTTGAAGAAAATAATTGAAGGGAAATAGGAAGAGAAATGAGATGTGATCGCTGATGTGATTAGGAAGGAAGAGAGAAATGGAAAGAAATATAAGGTGTAGAAAAGGTGGTGTATGAGAAAAAAATGGTAAGAATATCATATTACTCATCCATATAACAATTGTTTGAGCAATAGGGATAGCTTTTAAAAAAAGACCAATGAAGATACTAATAATAATAGTAAGACAACTATTATTATTTAATTTATTCTCTTTCTCTTAAAGAAAAACACTTTGATAATTGATACATCATGATATAAACAATAGGGCCGATTCATTGACAGAATAGATAACTAACCTAAGATCAGGTAAGCTAAATACACCTGATCTGGATTCATGATCATCTTGTTATCCTAGAATTTTATACTCTGAACGCTTGTCTAAACTAATCAAAATTCCTTTCTACTATCATAAAATTCAAGAAATATTTTCCAAGACAGTTGGTTTCTATGTTTAGCTATATTAAACTTCCCCCCACTATCTGGAAGCAAGTTTTATGTAGCTATTTAGCTAAATATGCAACTTCCCAACATATATGCCTTACCGAAGTATGAAATATTGCAACAACAGAGTTCTTCTGCAGACTTGTCTTGATTCCTGGATACAGCAAAGCATTGAGAAGAATTTTTCCTGACTATCATTAGCAAAGGTAACAAAAACTGAAGGTCTCAATAAAACAACTAAACATTACATTTAGGCCAAGTCCATTTAAACATACAAGTATCTAAATACTAAGAAAAACTATAAAAATACTGAACCTCATTGCAACAATAATTGTAGGTTTTGACTCTTCGGTAGCCTTGGGGATACCCTCTTTGCATTTAATAGACAGCTGGCCCATCCCTTTATCTTTCCATGCATCCTTATCTTCTGGATCACTTGACTGAACATAGAATGGTTAAGAGACATTAAACCATTGGGATGGACATGGCAATGTAAAGTTGAATTGAAACATGAACTAGTAGAAAAATGCAGCCCAAAGACAATAGTGACCTAGATACCAGGTAGTGCTTGGCACGCATATAGTGTATGGAACGATATGTTTTGTTCCATTCTCTTTGATTCCACGCCATTCAGTAGAACAAAAATGTTCCACATTTTAGTGTCGTGTTCTTTCTACTTATAACATATACCGAACACATGGAACAGAACCATATAGCCTACTCTAATCCGTTCTAACACGACACCAAACGCTACAAAAGTATAAATTTACACTGGAAATTTGCATCATATAGAAAAATACCTTCACATAAAGCTTGCTCTTCACTTCATGAACAACCACTATACCTTTCTCTTCTGACTTCTTCACTGATGGACTGCTAGGGTGCTCCAAGTCATTTTCTAAAACCAGATCAAGAAGATTTTAGTCATCATCCTAACCTCTAAGAGAAGTTATAACTTATCATTGCCATGAATACTGTTAAATGTAACTCCATTAGGGCCCTTAAGAACAAAATTGTGGCAATATATAAACATGACAATTGAAAAGCAAGACTACTGATGGCTTGCATGATGTTCAGCCATAATATAAAGTCACATTTAAATTCCAACATTATATAACTAGAGTGACATTAGAAACTCAGCAATCAACATAACATGAACAACCAAAAGAATTAGCCACTGAAATGTAAGCGAATTAAAATTGAAAGAGGCATGAGTCTTTATTCATCTTATTCACAAAAGCAGGGCCACTTTCCCCCTTATAGTCAACACTACCATTTCCTCCAATAAAGAAAGCTGGACAGATGTTTTCCAATTTACGCTAGGCTAGATAAAGTGAAAAATAAACAAGTTAAAGGAGAGGAACAGGTTACTTTTGCTCCAAAATTAACCTATTCCTGCAACCTTTATTTATGCCCATGACCAAGAAAAGGTCACCGAAGGTTCTTTTGTTTAAAGAAGAACAAGTTTTATTTATGCCTATTACCAAGAAAAGGAAGCAACCTTCAATTATAATCAATTATTCAAGAAAAACTTCAACACTACTTTATAACTTATAAGTGAACTTGCTCTAAGAAAAGGTCACAATCAGCAAAAAGTGAAGCACAGTACAAAAATGGGTCATGTGGGATAATCAGTATATGCATTGAAGTGAGATAGTAATGGGAAAAGGCTTTAAGGTCCTCACCACCATCTACATCATCTGAAGCGTCATGGTTAGAGGGAATTGAACTCTGATTTCCTAAAATAAAAACAAGGAAAATTAGCAGCCAATAAAAAATAGTGGCATAAGCTTCTGCCAAAGTTCAAGGCATAGCGTTGAACTGGATAAATATACGGCAGGAAAGATAAATAAACATGTAAGTTATTCTGCTAACACCCAGTGCTATTTTCCAAAATTCTTTTACTTCACAAATTTATATGCAAACGATTACACAGTTTTGGTCATTATATGAACATCTGCGTTGGGGACAAAGAAGCAGCTTTGCTTTTAAAACTGGAGGACAGATCACAATAATAGCATATTCTTTACAGATCTCCAATTTACTATGACATTCTAAAGCCTGTGTCACATAAGTTCCATGGACTCTAGTCTCTAATATATATTTGTCACCTAATTTCACAAATCAATTTATCCAGAATACGATCAAAAAAATTCAGCATTCCAGATTAAAAAAATAGATTTCAAGTTGAGAGTGTGATAAATTCAAGAAATAAATGGAACCAGTGTAATGTACACCAATTTGAGCCCCAATCTAGAGTTACTCTAAAACGTGAGAAGAAAACATGTTGGTGATATATCATAATAAACTAAAAGAGACCTACCAAATGTAAAAAGGTTTTGACTGTTCGGCATAGACCAGGTTTTTTCTCCAAGGCTGTTATTTTCTTTGTTTATTACTTCGGACAATATTTTTTTCCTAGCAAAAGAAGTGCCGGTGTCAGCAATCAAAATTTCTCCCTTGGTGGCATTTGCTTTCAGCCAGTTTACAACATCACTAAATTTTGCCTGAAACAATACAAGGTTATTTTAGTCAAGTCTGTAGATGTATAACTTACAACATTATTTAGTGTACATAAGCGGCTAGATCATCCAGTAGAGAAAATAGACATGCACACTAATAGTGAATAGTCTAGTACTAGCACTAAGCATTCAAGATGCAAGAGGCCAAGAGCAATAGGTAACAACTAACAAGTAACTATATTCTACTATAGCTTATGCTGCTACCCTACCAAAGAATTCAAAAAGAGAGAAATGGTGAAAGTGGTTGTATTATAGGGTACCCAAAACAAGAAAGCAATTATGTTTGTCGTTGCTGACAAGCTTCTGAAGTCGAACCTTAGTGTTTTCACATATGTAGGTATGCCCGTTAGTGCACATGCGTCTATTGTTTTCATTGCAGCATGCATACATGTAAACAGTGCCTCAAGATATCAGAATGGTAACTTGGAGAAAATAGCACTTGGGTACAGATAGTAAAACTTTTTAAATTACAAAGAAAAGTGATATCCAACGTTAGAGCAGTAAACTATGTGGAGAATTACCATAATACTTGAAGCATGATCTAAGTAATCTCTGAGACCATCTCCCAGAGCTCATCAGGATGATTCTTTAGTTGAGTTTGAACCCAGCTGTTTATAAGAAAGACAGTTAGCATAACAATTAAAAAGGTTATGCAGCAGCCAACATGGTATTCATAATCATAGAAACAAAAAAATCTTTTAACATAGATATTAATATATCAAGACATGATGGTGTATAAAAATCACTAACCAAATAAGTAAAACCCAAACTATAGAAAAAGGCTTAAGTAGAGAAAATCCAATTATCATAACCAACCCCTTATCTAATTTACTGAAAATATCAATATAAGACAAATTGAAATGCACAAATCAAGTAAAAGCATATTTATAGATATAAAATAAAAAGATGGACCTTGCAAACTGGGTATTTAAGGCTCTCACATGCTGCTGTGATGACTCAGCCTGTTTCATATCCAATGGTGGTGTTGCCTGCATTGGTTCTTGGGATGGCTCTGCCCTACGAAAATCAAAGAGCGAGCCTTCCATTATTCTTTTATTCCGGAACCGCATCATGGGGAAAAGGATATATAATAAGCACCCACAATATGGTAATAGTTATAATGTGGAGTATAAAGGACTACTTAATTTTAACATACCCCAACCTAGTGCCAACAACAATTCAAAAGCCACTTTAGGTGAGTTCATTTATTGCTAAGAAGCTAGAAGATTATTCTGTCTCATCCAAATGAATCCAAAAAACTCCAAAAATTGCATTACAGACAGAATGTCAAATCTCTTCCTCGGACAAAGCAATTCTTGCTTGGGCTATAAACTTAATACATAGAAATAGCCCAAAAACATTGCACCTATCAATGGGAAAAAGTTATAAACAGGGACCAAAAACCCTCTCAACATTGGAAGTGTGATAATTAGAGGAAAACTGAAATAAAACCAACAAGAACAATTCAAAACAGAAATTATTCATTTGCAATTCCAAACACTCCCCTCACCATAATACTAAAACTAATGACTTGAGAGACAGATTCTAAATTATTGTTAATAATCCTAAGCATATTTGAAAAAATTAGTTTTGAACTGTTCTCCGATTCCAAACACTACTGCCCATAAGACACTGCCATCAAATTGCTCAATGCTCCAAATTTTGAATGAGTACTGAAACAGTTTAAAAAAAGTATTTATATTTACTTTTCATGGTTCAAAATTAGCAGCATAATTCTCTTCTACAAAAAAAAAACAAGACGTAAAAAAACGTTGAAGCTAAAGTATATCAAATCCGAAAAAAGTGACACATACCGTCGTTTCGTCGTTGTTATCGGATCGGTTGGGTTCCGAGGTAGCTACACGCTTGGAACCTTTCAACATGACACAAATTTTGGGAATTGGGGTTTATGGCAGTTTAAAAATTGCAGTGGAGAAAGGTCTCTGAGACTCGAAAGGAGAAGGTGGAGTTAGAAAGCGCAAAAAAGAAGTGAGGACGAAAATAAAAGGGAGAATATATTGAATAAAAAATTCGTAATGTTCTTTTTCTTCTTCTTTTGAATATTAAATGCGTCAATTGGATCCGTTGATCAGGTGGGGAATCCAATTTCAATTGGGACCGTCCGAGGGGAATGATAAGGGTTGCACTCGAAATTTCTATAGCATGGAGCAATGGAGTTCGTGCAAATCTGCCTACTACCGAGCCTATCTGTTATCTCACACTTTTGTGTCCCCGTATCAATTTATAATTGGGTTTGAAAAATACTTGAATATATTTTTTCTGATGAGTTCATATCACATGGAATGAAATGACATGTGGGACAAATGTACCTTATGCAACCAAGTTCTGATTTTTTGAATTAAGGGTATCTCATACTATTTCTTTGTTGCATGATTATTTATCTTCCATTTTCAAGAATCAAATCTTTTAATCTTTTTTAGGATTATGTGAGATCTTAGACTATTAATCTAATGATTTAGAGGATTAGAATAAATAATTTAAATTTGAATTCCAAAACACTAACTTGGAACTAAAAGCTTTTTTTATTGGCATACTTGTCTAACGTACATTTTTTTACAGATATATAAGTACAGTGTTACGTGTGTATTCTTAATACCTTGGTAATTCTGTGTATGTGCATATAAACAAAGTTACATATATGTTTAAGATGTAACACATGTGGAATGTAGAACTAAATGACAGTAGAATATCTCAAGTGGAGTACTCTACACTAAGTCTAATTCATTACAACCAAGTTATTCTATGTGTTGCATTGAATTATCCATTTTGGTCTACTAGTTTAATATATAGTGGTTGGTTATGTGTATTTGGTATTATAGGAAAAATTAGATATTATTATATTGAGTGATGATACATTTATTCTAAGAGTAAATTTTTTAAAATTTATTTCTCATCCTATCTATCAATTATAGTGAGTAAGTGCATCCTATATATTTATCTATGATTATAATTTGTTAGATTATAATTTATTCAAAACTCAAACAATTTTAAGCTATTTTTTTTTTAATTCTGCATAATTTTTTTTATAAAGAAACTACCAAAAAGGATATAGAATTATTTGTGTATCTTATGAATATTTGGGTTGTTTTGTACATTTTTATTTTAAAATTAAAGCTTATCATCAGTATATTTTATTATGAAAAAATGAATGATTTTTTATGATTTTTTTATTTTTCATAATAATACTAAATAAAATTAAAAATATTAATATAAAAGAATACTCAAACCATTGTTGGTATTCTCAATATTTTTTTATAATAATCAAGGATATTCTCTCACTGTCTATCCTGATAAGTGTTTCTATCATAACTGAGATTTTTATTATTTTAGTGATAATAATGGGGCTTTGTACGAGATTATTATTTTTAACATGTTGACAATTTGAGATTTATGAAACACACTAAAAAACATTTAAAATATGACCATAAATTTTTTATATTTATTATTTCTATAATTCTCGCTGTCAGAAAATAAGAAACATTTATCTTGTTAAAAAATTATTTTTATTGAAAAAATATCAGAATCTTTAGTGAGGTTTTTGTGTTTTGTTGGAAATGTATTGAATTTGCACCCAAACTAACCTAGGATTATTTTAGCACATTTTTTAAGTTTAGAGGCAAGTCACGGATTATAGTCCATTAAGTATATGTGGACTTTTCCACACAAAAAATGCATGGTATTTTTCAACCATGATATATACTAAAATAATTTAGAATACTTACCATTACAACCAATTAAGTTATCTGATAGATAAAAAAATATAATAAACACTCGAACAAATGTAAAAAACCTATTGAGTATCCATTCAAAAGAATCTATTGAATATTAACATATTGTTCATCCCACTTCAAAACAAAGACACTAATCCAAGCACCTTGACCTTTTTTGTTTTTTATATATGAAAATGATGGCTTGTCTATTTGCTATAAGCTCGACGAACAAATCTACAAACTCTAGCAGATACTTTTAACCACGATATTATCCCAATCTGCAATGATATAAGAACGGTTAGAAACAACTCTAATGTTCTCATTCAAAGAAGTGGACAGTTGAGACAATTGTGGTAGTTTAGAATTTTTCTCTTGAAGATTAAAATGCAAAACTGAGTACGATGAAAATCTTAATCTTGTAAGAGCAAGTTAAAGATTTTGCTAAAAGGGTAAACTTGAGGGAATACATATTGGTATAAGGAGATATAAGAGCAACTACTTACCATAACATCGTTGTCTTCAGCTCCCGTAGTCCTCCAAGATAGCAATCTCTCTGCATGAAGTGAAAAATATGTTGATAATTCAGAGTTAAATCTTACTGTTTTCTCCCGCATGTCGCTCATTTGTATTTTAGGCTTTCATTTGGAAATAATGTCAGAAATAATTGGATAAAAAAAACCATATTTTGTATCTTTTTCCTGATGGGAGAGGGATATTATATCATGTTATAAACTAATCAAGTTAAAGTATAATATAATCACAATTGCATTACCAAATGGTTGCACGAGTTGTCTAGATATGCTAGCCACAGAGTCACGCCAAAACCACAGGACCAGCAATATGTATGTTACGTACTACAAGGCACAACCAAAAAGTATATCTCATTAGCTTCCACAAAGAAACTCTGTAAAGTTCAAAGCAAAAAATGTTGTATCCGAAGAATTAATAAAGATAACCTTTGAGATGAGCAGCAACTTTGTATACAAAACATAATCTTTGTTATGTAGATTTTTATCTGCAGGTAGGTTTAAAATGATTCTCATAATGAATGCCGTAACAAAATTAATTACTAATCAATTAGTATAATATGGAAAATCAAAAAATGAAAACAATTCGTAATAAGAAATAGACTCACATTTTGCAAGTTCCTTCTCCTTGGCAGCTGCTAATCTTCTGAGCTTCGCAGCTTGTGCAAAGGTTGATGGCCTAGTGATTTGCAAATACATAAACACATGCATTTGCAAATTGCAATCACATTTTATATCTTCTTTTTTTTGTCTTAGCCCATTTAATTTGATCAAAATGACAATACTTGATCAAATCAAAGTGGAAGGAAGCTTTTGACGTAATCAACAACAATAAACATAACAATAGAATCACCATACATATGAATTTACTTACTGTGATAGTAAACCTGCCTCCTTCAACAGTTGTTTTATTTCTCCAACCAATTGAATTTCTTTGGCATGATCAAATTCGTCCTATAGAAACAACATATGACTAAAATAAATGAATATCAATATCTAACCATTAATGCTATTGGGTTGTTGCATGCATTCCTACATGTAAATGGAACATCGTACAAGGTTTTCTTTTCTGGGTACTGCAAATCCGAGTCTTTAATTTAGGACTACATTGTATATGCAATTGAAGGACACAACCGGCATTCTTGGTCACAATGCACCACCTTTGACAGTGGTCGGAAATTAATGCTACCAGCAACCTACCTTATATAAATACTATGATAATTAGAATTTGGAAGTCAAATTCAGAAATTAAATCAATCGTTATTTTTAATTATGTTTTTTGTCTAGTAAATAGATACTGTAGTTTTTGGTTTGGATTGCTTAATTAATTAACTCAAAGGATCATACAAAAACATATCACAACAATGTGTTTTGTTGATGTTTAGAATCAATGCATCATGTCAAGTTGAATGTTTTTGCTTTCTCAAACGATTTTAATTCATAAATAGTTTACGATCGACGAGAGTTGAATATGCTAAATTAATACTATAATTAAATTTTCAATTTTTTTACTTGATTGGTTTATCATGGAAACAAAATTAGATTCTCGATCATATGATAGTTGATGTCTGAATTTATTATCATTATTACGATGACTGATATAACTTCTTTTTTGGTTGTGAAATATTGAATTTTGTTGTTAGAACGAAAGAAAGAGAGTGATACCTTTCTCAAATGATCAAGCCAATAGTATGCAAACTGAAAAGCTGCAATGATAAGAAATATGAAAGGAGCTATTATCGACCTTTGATGTTCTTGTGTTGCTTTCTCTCCCATAATTCGCTTTCTTCTTTGATTCGTTTTTTAAGGGATTGATGATTTACAAAAATGGATTTCAATTACAAATATTTGTTTTTTTCCTTCTTTTTTTAGTTACAAAATACAAAGCCTTACTTATCGGCCTTCTACAATATGCATGGGAAAGTAAGAAAATATTACATTTTTTTCAATAATATCTTATTCTCTGTCTCAAACCAATAACGTATTGATATATGAATAAAAAATATTTAAAAACAAAAGGTATAAAACAATAGCATTTTAATTAATTTGAGATAAATAATGAGACACCGTTTAAGACAAATGATAATAAATCTCCTTTATTACATCACCGTCCTTCTGCCACAAGTTAGTGGCCTTCTGAGATTATTTTGTTTACTTTTCCTACTGAAATAATTTTAAAGATTTACATAGACACAGGAGTATTGTTTTCTATCCTAATAATCCCTAAGCTTTAGAGTGTTTCTGGTCTATATTATCAAAATTGAAGCTAAAAAATGTTTATTTTCACCCTGTTTGGATTATCTTGATTTGAGGTTGGTGAGCTATGGTTTCAGCAAAATGCTATTAGAAGTTTGGACCTATCCTACTTCATGTCCAAAAAGAAAATAAGAAAAAGAGTGTAAAATATGTGTACTAATAGTGTAAAGATTTATATACAGTTCACCATTCATTTGTAATATTTTTATTTAAAAGTCAATAATAACAAAAAAATCAACAATAAATGATATAATAATAATGTCAAAGAGTTGGTGTACATATATTTTTCCTTAAGAAAAACGGGTGGATGAGCCCAAAAGCATATACCAATTACCAAGAGAATATAACACCCAATCCAAAAGCGTGATTTTTCAGAAGAAAAAAAACATCCATAAACATGATTTTACCAAGTTAACCTTCAGGTGAACAACCCCAACTTCGCGTGGCGCGTTCATCACAATTCCGCGGTATTTTCGTAAAACAATGAAATCATTCAAGCCCACAATCGTCATTCAACCAACGGAAACAAAAGGAAATACAATTGCGAAGTGAGGCAAGTACAAGAGCAAATAAGACGTGAACACATGGATCGATGACATGGCATAAGATTTTTTGTTATCCCGCGTAAACCTGGACTTGAACCTATTCCCGATTCAATTTTAATTTTCATATTTTGGTGTTCCCCTTCTTATCCCTCCCCAAAGCTCAACGCAACCACGTTCTCTCTCTGCTTATAACATTCCCTCTTTCACAACCCTAACTCAAACACCGTTTCTCAACTTTTCCCTATCGATTTTCTCAACGATCACAATGCCGAAAGCAAGTTCTGATGCCAAGCCCGCTGATAATCTGTGAGTTTTCTATCGTAGTTCGCGTTTTTTGTAGTTTCCATTCCCTGCTTTTCTTCTTCTTTGTTTTCTTAGATCTGATTCGTTGTTTACAGTTCCGTTTGTTGCGTTTTGACGTTTGTTGATTTGTTGTTTATGATTTTGTTAGGTTGAAGCGCAAGGGCGCTGGAACCGGGAGGAAGCAAAAGAAGAAAGCTGCTAAGGATCCAAACAAGCCTAAGAGGCCTCCAAGCGCTTTCTTCGTTTTCATGTATGATTTAGTTCTTTTAAAATTATTCGAATCCTTTTTTACTTATTCCGATGATTATCAATTTCTGATTTTTACTTTGTATATTGTTGTTGATGCAGGGCTGAGTTCAGGGAACAGTTTAAAAAGGAGAATCCAAACAACAAATCTGTCGCCGCTGTGAGTGATTTGGTTTTGTGCTACTTTACATTTTTCCCAAATTTAGAAGTTCATTTTAAATTTTATTTACGTTTTTTTACTGTAAAATTCAATTAGGTTGGTAAAGCTTGTGGTAGCAAATGGAAAGCAATGACTGATGCAGTAAGTACTCTTGAATCTGATTTCCTTTTAAAATTATAAACATAATATTCTCATTCAATGCTGTTGTCATTAATTGTAATTCAATTCATGAATATTAAATCAAACAGTGTAATTTAATTTAACTCTTTTTTGTCTCTCAGGACAAAGCTCCATACATCGCTAAGGCAGAGAAGAAAAAAGAGGAGTATGAGAAGACTCTTCGTGCCTACACTACTGGATTGGTAGTTGTTTTTTCTTATTTCTCATTACGTTTTGTTATTTGTACCATACAACTTGATTTATTTGGAACTTCATTTTGATTGTATTTATTTGTTGTTGTTGTGTTAGGCTACCGGCAAAGATGGAGAGGAGTCTGACAAGTCGAAGTCTGAAGTGAATGATGATGATGAGGTAGATCTTTGTCAATACTTGTATCTTGTGAACTTCATCAGTGTTAGATTAATGATTGATCTTTTTTTATCTCTTGTAGGATGAAGATGATGAGTAGAGAGACTAAAGAAAGAAGAAGCTTATAATAACCGAAATAAAATTATCATTTTGGACAGTTTAGCTTAGAAGTAGCCAAGTTAGTTGGCGATTCACAGTTATTAGTTGTAGATTAGTTCCTAATTCTAATTAGGTTTAATTTCACGATCCTGTTAATTTCTATTTTGAATATCAAACGTAGTGGAGACTCAGTTTGCTATCATACTTCTACATCACGGATGAAATGTTGGCATTGTATTCAGGTTATTTTTAATACATCACGGATGAAATGTTGGCATTGTATTCTGGTTATTTTTAATGAAATGCCATGGATCCTGAATGTCCGTTTGTATCGTGATAATTGTGTCTGTTTTTGTTGATGAAATGTCATTCAATTGATCCATTTATTCATTGATTATAAGAATTTATTGTCGTTGCCCAGAAATGTGTCATGTTATTTTTCATCTCCTTTTTGCATCACTAAAATTCAAACAAACACCTATCTTATTATGTACCAATATAATAGTCAAGAGATTAGTTTCAAATAATGTCTCACTCCCAATTCAATCATAATGTTATTTTTTATTACCTTTTGTTTTTAACAATTTTCTTTTATTTATTTATCAATGTATGATTGATTTGAGACAGAGAATAAGATATCATTGGGGATCGAATCATGAACAAAACACCCTATCTTATTTCTTCGCTACATCTATTTTTGTGTGGTGGTTGCCGCAGTTGAGCTAATGATAGCATATAATCGTAATAAGGTTCAATCATACATGTCTGTGCTAATTTTTTGAACAATATTGCTTATCAATAAAAATATAATGTATAAGATAGTTTAGACTTGTAGTTAAACTACATATGCATGATAGGGTTCAAATGAACACTTAAAAGTTAAAAGTACAACACCAAAATTCTTTATCAATTAACCTTATCCATGTATATATAAACAAAAGATGGATGTGTTAAAAAGAGAGAAGAGATTGACTTACTCCTTATTCTTCATCCTAAATATTAATTCTAGAGAAATCTAATGGTTTGAATTAGTAAGTAGAATTTAACCGTCAGATATCCATAAAATTGATGGTTAAGATGAAGAATAAGTTTAAAAAACTTGTATCTCTACTCTTAAAAAACACATAATCAACACAATGTATATTTTTTTACACATGAAAATTTATAAACATAGCTTGAGGGTCAACAGAAAAAACCTACAAGATTGCGTAAACGGGCCAAAAGCCTCATAGGAAAAAAATGAAGGCGAAGTGGAATCCAACGCCAATAAAGTTCACTCGGGCCTGCGGCCTAGTTATAAACCAAATGGTCAAGTTAACTATCCGGTGCAAGGAATATTGCTAGACCAACAGATGGGCCAGCTAGCTCCCCAACAACACTGAAACCCTGTCCCAGAAACGGCGCTGACAAGTAGAGGTTGGAACATGCCATATTACCTATTACAAGTTTATTATCTATCCTAAGATAGAACAGGTCAAACCAATTCTTTATAAATAAAGCAAACTAAAACTTTAGTTCATTTGAAAGGTTTATTTGAACCCAATTAATCAAAATATTTAATTATATTATGTAATTATATCTACATAAAACTAAAATTATTATGTATAAAAATATATACAAATGTTATTTAATTGTTTATGTTAGATATACTTATTTAAAAACATGTATATTTGTCTATTTTAAATAGTAAAATAGATTTTCAAACAAATTTACATGCCAAATTTTTAAATAGGTTAGATATAAGGCTATGTTTCTTTTTAAACCAGAGGCCCCATAGTGTCAATTGACACGTCCCTTCAAAAGGCCCTCAAAAACATTAAGAAAAAGGTGTGTTCCTCTTAAGAGGAAAAGGAGGTGGAAGCTGGTATGGAGGCACGTGAGTGTTGTTAAAATAAGCCGAAACCTCGATGGTCCTAATTTGAAACCCAAATCATTCATGGTGATGGGATCATAACACATTCACTAACTCATTCACTAACTCATTCACTCGTCGATAAAGAGATCCCTTTACAACCTAAGAGTAATCGGCACCATCATCACCCCATGAATTGTAGGAGATACTTTTGCCTTTTTCATAGGGAACCACACCCCTAAGAACCTTGTTCTTCCTTTTAGCATATGCACTTTAATTTAAGATGGAATAGAACCCCATCTATGGGCCACCCTCGGCTGCTGAAGCTATCTCATTAGAAAAGTTCATAGCTTTTGGAATCGAAGTAGTTTCTCGATATAACAAAAAAAAGTAGTTTTTTGATTAGGTACACCTAACACAATGGATAAAAATAATTGTTAACATAATTGGTAAGTGGATGTGTTCTTAGTTATGATGTTAAAAGATCAAGTTTTATCATTGCAGATGAAAAAACATGACCCTTAAAGGAACGTTAAGTCCTCCTTTAGTTAATAGAGCTACGAGACATAAAGTATAAGGACTGACTTTAAACTTTATTCGCCCCCAATTTTTCCTCTCCCCTTCTCTAAAATATTTTGCCTCTAAACAAAGTTTAAAAATAATATCAAGTTGATTGTTTGTTCTTCTTTTTAATAAACGTGTAAGTTTTTTTTCAAGCTTCCGATCATGTTGGAATGAATGTTATGAAATCGGAAGGGGACGTCAAACTGGAAGAAGTCACATATTAGGTTTAACTAATTTAAATAGTTAAATCATCCGGTCTGATCGGGTGATTTCATACATAATTAATAGTTTTTATCTAGAAATATATAATTATATATAAATGTAAATTTTATATAATTAACAATCATGTATAATTATATTGAAGTAACACTATCGGAGTAAAACAAAATATGAGAATAGTATTCTATTTTTAATTTTTAAGTGAATCATCCGATATACTTCTCGGGTTAATATGGTCGGACCAGAATTTCCCCGGTTCAAAACGGCCAAATTCTCATTCAGTTAAAACAGTAAACCATAACTATTTTCAAGTTTGGTCAACGGTCATATTGGTCGGACATTCTAAGTCCAGTTCTGTCAAATGTTCAGTTAATTGTTTGAATAGTGAGTCAAGTACAAATGTTTAGTTAATTGTTTTGCGCCGGTTATAGATGACGTTATAGAAGTAATAATTGAGGTGTTCTCTCAAATCTCATTGATCTCTTAATTAATCACATTCGAGTGGCATAAGCATTTGGACGACTGGATAAATCATATTCTAATTAATACTTTTGATTCCTTACTGTAGAAAAGGTTCTTAAGAATAATAACTTATCTATATGATGTGTTTTAGACTTGAATTATTAGGTGCTCATATGTCTCTAGGTTTTAAGCCTACTACAGACACAATAATATTTTTGCAGATAAGGTTCAAGAATATAAACACATGTGTCCTAAGATTATGTCTGTGCGCGTGAAATTATAATTTCTTAGCCACATGTCCATACAAATTTTATATTTAGTAAAAACCATAAGCCAACAAGATTAATAGCAGCAATGTGATTCAAACAAACGACTACTATTGTTTTTTTGAATAGAATACCTCATAATGCTTCTTTTATTTTCCTTAATTATAGAAGTGAATGAGCACTTCTATATATAACAAGTTTGTTGCTTCAAGAGCAAGCAACTAACTATTAACAACTTTTGGAGCCAAATTAACTCATAACAACCTATAGCAAAATGCTTCTAAGAAGCATCTAGAAGCCAAAGGAACAATAAAAGCCTGTGAGAAACGCTCAATGAGAAAAAGGGCTCAGCCCAAAAGAAATGT
>NC_032014.1:3341250-3341987 GCF_001865875.1 Lupinus angustifolius | reverse complement strand
GGATGAGGATAGGATGAGGAAGAGGATGAGGATAGGACGATAAAGAGGATGAGGATGGGATGAGGATGAGGATAGGATGAGGACGAGAATGAGAATGAGGATGAGGATAGGATGAGGATGAGGATGAGGAAGAGGATAGGATGAGGACGAGAATGACCATGAGGATAGGATGAGGAAGAGGAAGAGGATAAGGACGGGAATAGGATGAGGACGAGAATAGGATGAGGACGAGAATGTGGATGAGGATGAGGATAGGAGGACGGGGATGAGGATAGGATGAGCAGGAGAATGAGGATGAGGATACGATGAGGATGAGGACGAGGATAGGATGAGGATTAGAATGAGGATGAGGATGAGGACGAGAATGAGAATAAGGATAGGATGAGGATGAGGATGAGGATGAGGATGAGGATAGGATGAAGGATGAGAATGAGGAGGAGGACGAGGATGAGGATGAGGATGTGGATGACGATGAGGATGAGGACGAGGATGAGGATAGGATGAAGACGAAGATGAGGATGAGAATGAGGATATGGAGGAGGATAGGAGGAGAATGAGAATTAGAATGAGGATAGGATATGAATGAGGACGAGGATAGGATGAGGATGAGGACGACGATAGGGTGAGGAGTAGAATGTGGATGTGGATGAGGACGAGGATAGGATAGGATGAGGATTAGGATGAGGAGAAGGTTGAGTATGAGGATGAGGAAGAGGATAGGATGAGGAGGAGAATGA
>NC_032014.1:3204028-3341150 GCF_001865875.1 Lupinus angustifolius | reverse complement strand
GGATGAGGACGAGAATGAGGATAGGATGAGGAAGAACATGAGAATTAGGATAGGATGAGGATGAGGATAGGATGAGGACGAGAATTTGGATGAGGACGAGCATAGGATGAGGATAAGCAGGAGGATAAGATGTGGACGAGAATGAGCATGAGGATAGGATGAGGATGAGGACGAGGATAGAATGAGGATGAGGACGATAATGAGAATAAGGATAGGATGAGGATTAGGATAGGATGAGGATAAGAATAGGATGAGAATGAGGAAGTGGATTAGGTTGAGGATGTGGATGAGGATGAGGGTGAGGATGAGGAAGAGGATAGGAAGAGGATGAAGATGAGGAAGAGGATGAGAATGAGGATGAGGATGAGGATGAGGATGAGGATGAGGATGAGGATGAGGACGAGGATGAGNTACTGTTTTGCTCCAAACTTGTAGTTCCTTGCTCCTTTAACTTGTGGGTCAAGGCTCTGGGTATTTGTGCTTTGTTGTGCCAAGTCTTCACTAATTGCATTGTTTATCACGTTGCTTGGCTGCCTTGAAGAGTCTTGTTGCCAATTGGGTGGAAACCCATGCTTGAAGTAGCATGTTTCCACTGTGTGCCTCTCCTTTCCACAGTGAGTGCATACTTTGACATTGTTTGCTTTTGTGAACCTTCCTGATCCTCTGCCTCTGCCTTGATTAGTGCCTCCTCTAGGTGCTGAGTTTCTTGGTTTCCAAGATTGTGCATTGTCACCAAAAGTGCCTTGATTCCTTGAGTTGTTGAACAAAGCTTTAGAATTAATTGCTCCTGGATCTTGTTGTCTTTCTTGTTGTATGACCAGAGAGAACACTTTGTTGATGCCAGGTAGAGGCTCCATTAGGAAGATTTGTGACCTTGTTGTGTTGAATTCTTCATTGAGGCCCTTTAGGAAGCATATCACATATTCATTTTCTCGGTATGATTTCATTTTGTCAAGGACCCAACATTTGCATCTGAATTCACACACACAGTATGGTAAAGGTCTTAATGCCTCAAGCTCTTCCCACTGTGTTTTCAGGTCTGTGAAGTACTTGGAGACACTTCTGTCAGCTTGCTTGATGGAGTGCAAATCTTGAAGGAGATCAGACATTCGAAAGTAATCCCCTTTTGAAAATCTATCCTTCAAGTCTTGCCATAGGTCTTGAGCATTCTCAATGTAGATGATGCTTTCTGATATTTCTGGTGTGAGGCATCTAGTGATCCATGATATGACCATGGTGTTGCAACGCTCCCATGTGTCGTATTCTGGATCAGATTTTCTTGGTGCAGGTATCGTGCCATCTGCAAATTTGTATTTGTTCTTGGAGAGGAGGGCCCTCCTCATGGCCCTGCTCCATGATTGGTAGTTAGAGCCATCTAGTGGTGTAGTCACTAGCATTGATCCTGGGTTATCTCCAGGATGAAGAAAGAATGGATTTTTCAAATCATTGTTGTTGTAGACTGGTTGAGATTCTCTTTCTGATTGATTAGAAGGTGAGTCTGCCATTCTGTTTTGATTGTTTGTGAAGGAAGAAGACAAGGTTTCTCTTTTTCTTGGTTAGCCATAATCTTGGCTTTGTATTGCAGCGGAGGTGGTGATCAGAACCTTCAATTTGAAGGCTCTGATACCATATTACTTTTTTGAATAGAATACCTCATAATGCTTCTTTTATTTTCCTTAATTATAGAAGTGAATGAGCACTTCTATATATAACAAGTTTGTTGCTTCAAGAGCAAGCAACTAACTATTAACAACTTTTGGAGCCAAAAAAAAAACTCATAACAACCTATAGCAAAAAACTTCTAAGAAGCATCTAGAATCCAAAGGAACAATAAAAGCCTATGAGAAATGCTCAATGAGAAAAAGGGCTCAGCCCAAAGGAGATGTGTGCGCCATGGCTCGGTCAGAGCTGGTGCGCCATGGCCAACCAGAATTGGTGCGCCCATGATGCACTCAGGCCAGCAAACACGGTCAGTGCGCCTGAGGCATGGCGCCTGGGCATTCATGCGCCTCGGTCATGATGCGCCTAGATTCAGAAGACACGGTCAGGGCGCCTCGGTCAGAAAGCTGAAGGTGCGCCTCAGGCTGATGCACATTGGGCGATGCACTGTGTTGGTTGAGCTTCTCATTTCTTCGGTCATGGATCATAATTCCTCGGTCAACCTTGGTTTTTCCTCGGTCATGTGGTGCTATTGGTCGGTGGATTTTGAGTTTGGCTCTATGAATTTTGACTTTGGCTTGGTTAAGTTGCGTGGGAGTTTCAGCTTGATGAGGTGCACTTGTTGGTGACTTTAATAACTACTACAACTTTTTCAACACAAATGATCCAAAGTGGTGTCATCTTTTGCAACCCAAAAATAATAATGTGCAAAACATAAATCATAATAAGCATATTATCATATCCAAATATTCCACTGAAAACCATGGATCTCCCAATAAATTTATATTAACACAATCATGTTACACTTTCAGTAAGAAGCAACAAACAAGAGGTTTACAAATTTCTCAACGGAATTAATGTAAGGTAATGCTGCAACTGCACATGGATGATGGAGCAAAAAGAAAGCATGCTCTAGAATTGTTATGGTAAAATGGACCTTTCAGTTTTCATACATATAGCTAATCCCTTGTCCCTATATTTTGTTTGGGTACATCCTTGTACCTATATATAAACCTTTATTATAATAGTAAAGAGTGGGCCAAAGTCAAAGAGACAGTTTATAAAAATATTATTTTTCTTCTAAAAAAGCATAATTTATTAATTATTATGAATATAATTTTTATATATTATATATTTATATATTATCAGTATAAAGATTTATATATTGCCAGTATATCATTAATCATTCTTTTATATTACTTTGTTTTAAAAATTCAATAATATTTAAACATAAATAATAAATGATACAATAACATTATATAAAATTAATGAGTAATGTTATATCCTCATACTATTCTTTATATCCACGAGAATGTAATATATGTAACTTGTAAACTAATTATTAAAAAATAAAGAACCACTTTATGACATATGTCATTTTCTTATGAGTATGAAAATTTAGTAAGATGATAAATCATTTTCCAAAATTAATACATTATGAATGCATATATTTTTTTCCTCTCTCAACAATGTATATAATTAACCTATGTACTATTAAGAAAAATAAATGAGCGTGATTGTGAAGGACAAATAAACTAATAGAAAAGGGAATGTGATAGGTAAACTTTTCTGGCGCCATATGGACTGCAAAAAGCAACTACCTCTGTGTATCTGTCTCATCTCTGAGCTGTTAGTTGCTTGTACTAACTAATCACCTCAATTATCACATTGTGCTTTGTCACTTCTCACTTCATATTTGTTTTATTTAGACTACATTTTTTGCAAACAAATAGTATTTGCATAGAGGTAACTGTGAGATTAACTCTCAAATTAGTGTTATAATTTGAAAATAAATCACATAATGAAATCATTTTTATAAAAAAAATTAAAATCATATAGCTTTTCTTAGCACTACATGTTTATTCAAAGATAATAGTACAAAGATGAAAAGGTTACATGAAAATCATACCAAAGGAGAGTTGAACATGGACAGAGATTTAGTAAAATCTCAGAGGATAATTTTGTAAAAAATATATATTTTGATAACTATCATTTTCTCTCTCATCTTTAAAAAAAAAATCTATCTAAGAAGCTAAAAAATCAGAATCATATCAAAAAAGCATTTATTTTCCAAAAGAATCCGAAACAATCGCAGTCTTAAATAAACAAGACTCCTAATAAGTACTGTAATCGTGTAGCATAGTAATATTATCCCAATGAAGAAAAAAGACAAACCTATAAGAAAACCACTCTAACAGCATAATCACTGCTGGCTTAGCTTCAAATTTTATCACAAAGAAAATATAAAAAGAATTAAAATAGAATGATTAGTTAATAAACAAAATAACAGAGAAGGAACCCTTCGCTTTCCACACACAACCAATTATGATTATTTTTCAGCAATGAATGTCTTCTTCACTTCCATTCAATACACTAACCTCGTAATCTTTTTCCTCTGTCATCTTTATTAGTATTATTACCTTTTCATAAAGTTTTAATCTTTGATTTCTTCCTCATTGTACAATTTCCCAGTTCCAAATTTTCAACCTTTTCATTCGACCCATCTCAGTTTTTTCACCAAGTTCAAAGCTTTGCTGCTTTTCAACCACACCCATCTTCTCCTTTCTCACAATGCACGATTAGTTCAGAGTTTTTGTTTACGTTCTAAACTTTGATACGTTGTTTGTTCTGAAGCTTCTCAAAAGTTATCGGTATGGTGATTTACTCTGTTTATTTATTATTATGTGTTCACTGATGTGTTGGGTTTCCCAGAAAAGCAATGAAAATTTGATTCAGTCAATATTTGTTATACACAACCATGTTCATGATTCTTCAACAACAAAAAAACGTTTGCATTTCTGTTATACAAAGTTTTCAGCATGAAAGTCAAAGTTTTTCAGGTTTTTCTATATTGACCTGTTTATACGAGTCTTCAAACTCTTAATCTCTATATAACACTGAAAGAGATTGGTATGCATAAACCCCATTACTTTTATTGATTGATTTTATGTTATGATAATTTTAGTACGCCCAAAATGCAGTTTCTGAATATGGATGATCACAGCATCCAAAACTGATGTGAATCAACTAATAGTTTGATTCTTCTCAGATTTCTGAATTCTTTTACCAGTCTGCTATACATGCAGTCATTTCATCACTAATCATCTTCCCTTTTTCTCTTTCATATGTAGATTGGTATCTTCTGCAATAGTTTTTGTTTTGGTAAAAAAATTTGGGGCCTCAACTGCTATTGACTGATTTCATTCTTACAGAAGAAAAAACGTTCAGATTAGTTGATTACAGAAATTAAAACAATCTACATATGAAAATATAAGATGCCACTCAATGGTGTTTATTCATTTTTAAGATGTATTTTTTATTTTACTCTTTTGCTACTTTTTAACTGATACCCGAGTAACTTGTGGCATTAAAGGGTAAAAAGGGATTGTGTCATACAAAAGAAATAAAAGATCAGTGCAATTTATGTGGTGTGAGGCATGGTAACCGAGGTTGAGGACAGAAGAGTCTTTTGGTAGACCCATTGTCTTATGGGAGGGTTGTTGCACTTTTTTGAGTTCAATCAGGGGAGGATGGCCAAGAAAGTCCACGCTCACAAGAAAAATCATGGTGGTAAGTGTTGTTTTATATATTCTCAAGAAGAAAGTCACTCTTGCTATGAAAGATTTTCTTTGGTTTATGTACCAAGTACATTCTTAGGAGGTAGATAAACAGTTAAACTATAGGCAAGCTTAATTGTGCACTAACTTCTTATGATTCATCCCTGAAAGTGAAAAACTGCTAGTAGCTAATTTGCTTGTGAAATCTTGTAGGAGTTAATGTTTAAATGGGTATTGGTTGTGCCATTAAATGGGATGAAAAAGTCTAATTGAATAGGCTGATTAATTTGTTACAGCAATTAAGATATTTGAAAATGTCTTGAAAATCATATTTTGTCTGTCCCTTTTAATCGATTGATTTTGCTGATTTTTCTATGATATGGTTCTGGTGCCTCATGCAGGCCTGGCTCCTCCTCAAAATAGACTGGATTCGCAAGCAGAAACATCTCACAATCCACAAAGAGAACTACCAGTAAGTTTATCTCCTTAAGTTATATTAAGGGTCTAAAAACACTATCACATTTTCCTCCTCCCATATTCATGTATTCTTGGTGACCATGGCCATTGCAATTTTGTGCAATATGTTCTTTATTTTCCTTTTGTCAATGGTCTACAAAGTTTTGGGATAGGGCTTGATCATGGCTTGTGTTTTGGTAGAAACTGCACTAATTTATTGTATGGTTGATTGGATACTTTACCAAGCCTTTGTAACATGTTGTCACTAAAAATGATGGTTTCTTGGATTTGATTACTTTTCCCCTTTACTTCATTCAATTGACAAATCTAAAAACTGGTTTTTAAGTCAATCTTCTCATTTCCCCCCTTCATTTTACATTCAACTACATGGGTGACAATAAACTCATGAGATCTCATTTCTCATTTCTATCTACAGCAGTAGAATTTAGTGGTTTTTAACTTTTTCATGACAAGTTTCCCTCTTCCCATTTTTTAATTGAATTGACTCTTAAATGAATTTTCAGTACTCTTATCAAGTAGAAGACTGGTCTGAGAATAATTGTTACTCAAATGTGGCTTCAATGAAAAATTTGATCAATGAGGAGCTATCCAAAGGATCAAGCACCAAACAAAATGTGCCAAGCCTTGTGGCAAGGTTGATGGGGATAGATATGATGCCACTGGACACGAAATCTGCTGTTCCATCAGAAAGAATAAGGGAAAATATGGGGAAGAAACTTTCAAAAAAGGGAATGAATGGAAACAATTCGATTAGTCGGGGTTCCTCCAACTTCAGTTATTCTAAGCAGACGGAATTAGACTCACTTTATGGACACGGATATGATGCTGGATGGAGCCCGAGTTTCCGAGAAGCAAGGTCGCAGGAACATCCTCAGGAAGAGGAACTCCAGAAATTTAAGAAAGAGTTTGAAGCATATCAAGAAGCAAGGTTTGTGGAGTGTTCAAAGGTTGCTGATATTGGCAGTGTGCCTAGACGATTGCGTGCTCAAGAAAACCTGAACAATGAAAAGGTGGCACATAATGCAAGTTCACGGAGAGCAGCAAGAGAGAAACTTGCAGAATATGGTGGTGATATGACGGAGTTAATCCCAACTATGCCAAAGCAAGCCTTTCCTTCAAGGAGCAGAACACTTAGTAGAGACTTTGAGGAGTGCTTAATGTTGAAATCTAAAAACAGATTAGATAGATCTTCTTCTCCTACTCATATAGTTATCTTGAAGCCTGGTCTTGATAGCATTTGCAACAATGAAGAGAGTTGGAGCAGTTCTTCAAGTACTTTACAAGGGAGTAGTATAGAAGAATTTCTTGAGGAAGTGAAAGAGCGGTTGAAATGTGAACTACAACAAGGGAAAACTTCCAAAAAATGTTCAGTGGTTCGAGGAAGTGGAATTGAGACACCTTACACCGAAAAACCATGTGATCATAAACCAATAGGCTGTCATATAGTAAAACCGGTGACCAGAGATACTGAATCAAATTTACTACGTTCCGAATCAGCAAGATCATACACAAGTGAAATGCAGTTCCATGGGCCAAGTTCTCCAGAATTTATCAATAGAGATACCAGGAGGTTTTTGTCGGAGAGGCTAAGAAATATCATGAAATGCGAAACACATGTTGACATTCCTGAAGTGATATATAGAAACTCCAGATCTAATGCATTAGATGATCACAGAGTTAGACTAAATGCAGGAGATATTATCAAGTGTGCCAATGGCATGAGCTACTCAGAAGAGGAAAACGAAATCCAAACAGGATCTTTCAGGCATGAACCAGAGCCAGATGGGAATACATTGCCCCGCTGCCACAGGGATTTGTCCCCTAGGAACCTTGTCAGATCCTTGTCTGCTCCTGTATCAGGATCAGGAACGTCATTCGGGAAGCTTCTTCTAGAGGACCGCCACATTTTTACTGGTGCCCAAATTCAGAGGAAGGTTGAAGCTGTTGAAAACAATTCGGTTGATGTTAAAAAACGGCGAAAAGATAGATTTAGTATTAAAGAAAAGGTCTCCAGTTTTAGATATAGTCTTAATCTAAGAAAGAATATTTTTGGAAAAAGGAATCAGTCGATGGCAGAATCACATGTCAACGAATATGTTCCAATGGTGAGAGATATCAGAAGTGGACCAACAGTTCTCATGAACTATGGTGATAGGCATGTAAGTTATATATATATTTCTACCATTCTCCATCATGACCTTCATTTTTAACTATACTTCATATGTAGTTATCTTATCAACATATTTTCTGTAATCTGCTTTTTAGGAGAACTCCACTGAGGTGCCTCCTAGTCCTGCATCTGTGTGTAGCAGTGTTCATGATGAACTCTGGAGGCAGGTAGAATATTTAAGTCCAATATCAACTCCAGATGTGTCTTCAAGAGACAACAATGTTGTGTCCCATGTTTTCAGAGATATCAGCTCTGGTTTGAACGGTATGACATAATTATAACTTTCATCTCTTGAGAAAATACGGTTAATGTTATCTTTGTTATGGTTTTACTGCATGTGCAACTTTTGTCTTGAATTATTATTTCTTATGTCTGGATCCTTTTTTATATATCTTTTGAATATCATCCTTTTTCTTACCTCTCTCTTCCCCCCTCTTTCTACTGCTATATGATTTTTCAATGCTGATTGATCAGTTTGGTTGTTGATTTGACAGAGGTAAGGAAGAAACTCAGTCAACTTGAGTCCGATAGCGTCGACGAATTCATTACGAAACAGGAGGCTGAGCCTGATGAGTCTGAATTAGTTCAAATAGAGGATCCAGCAGAATCATACATAAGAGATCTACTTATTGCTTCTGGTCTGTACTTTGGTTCATGGGATAAATCTTTATTAAGAGGGGACACATTTGCAAAGCCTATTGGCAACTCAGTTTTTGAAGAAGTGGAAGCATCTCATAAGAAATCGGTCAAGGAGAGTAATGATATGTCTACAAAGGACCACAAGGTTTTACTTGATTTGTTGAATGAGGCACTTTCACTAGTTCTTGGACCACCTTTGACATGGTCTAGATTCAAAAGGAAGTTATGCAACACTTCAGTGATGCTACCACCTTATGGAAAGGAACTATTGAAGTTAGTATGGGACATAATCCGTATCTCTTTACATCCTCCATGTGACATATGTCCTTATTCACTTGATACTTTGGTGGCTCAACATTTGGAGTCTATCCCTTGGTCTAGATTAACATATGAAGAGATGAATCTATTAGGAAGAGATATAGAATGTCTAATAACTAGTGATCTTGTTGAAGAAATCACAAAGGATATGCTCTAAAGATTTTTAGTGTGGAGTGTCATTTTACATGACCATTAAAAATGTATGCATACTTGAATCAAGGCTTTACACATATAACAGCATAACATATTTGGTGTGAATGTTTGTGATACAGGAAGCAGCTTTCAGCATTGAGGTAATATATATTGAACGTGAGTGGCATATATTATTAGGTTATTTTTTCATGCATAAAATTGATTGATTTTATTTAACTCATGGTAATCTGTTATTATAAATAGTTATTATTCTTTTGAAAAGTCAAATATCAAGGGAGGCATGTAGCTGCACCAAATATTACGAATCAGAGTCAAAATTTGTAACACTTTCTTTAACATAATAATAATAATAAATAAAGAAATCACGGGAACGGACTTGTTTGGATGTTCAGACATGAATGTAACCTGAAAATGTTCCACATGCTACCATGTTGCGTGTGTCCATCTGGCATACCTTTTATATGTCAAATCTAATGTTTGGGTTTTCATAATCTGCCTAATACTCCCAAAATAACTGATGGCTTAATGTTCTTGTCTTTTACATACACATACATGAGATACATGTTCTTTTCTTCAACTGTCTTTTGATTTTTAGAAGGATTTAATTAAATAATTATATTTTTTTTCAACAAACATAATAACATATGCAAAAAAATCAATATTTAAAGCAATAATTATTATGATCTTAAGGTAGTGTTTGGTTTTGAGCACCTAATTTGGCAATATAGTATGACTTGCTCGTTTGGTAGAATGTTAGGAAAGAAAAAAACAGCGCAAATGTGAATGAGAGAAAACATATTCTTACCTCCTTTTTAAGCTATAATGCTGGATTTTAACACGGATTTACAAATTTGGGAGCAAATTGAGTTTCTTGCTCTTTTCCTTTAATATTCATATTTAATTCTCTCATCTCCCTTCAATAATATTTTTTGAAAAGTTAATCATATTTTTATGATGTTTTTTATCTATCAATTATATTTAATTATATTCAACTTTACTTGTAATTAAATATGTGAATGAACGTTATCCAAACATTACATTCTCCAAGATATATTCTAAGATAAAAGGATGTATACGTCATACACAACTCTTACAATACCTATTGGTGGATCTCCATGCTCATTATAAATTATGTGTATAACTGTTCATAAAAGTGGTTGTATTAGCAGCATTGCCGGTGAATTTATCATGAGCTAAATTAGATGGAATAATATTTGTTGTACAATCAATGATTTATTTTTTTAAATCAGCGAATTATATATGTTTTGTTAACGACAACATTTTATGTCAAAAAAAATATATTATTTTATGTATTATTTTTTCTGATTAATTAAAAATATATTTATTATTAAATTTTAAATTTAAATATATATTTATTAATCGATCAGATAAAATATCATATCAAATAATAAACTCTTTTAGTACAATAGATATTGACCTGTTTTCCTAATACTAAGGAATAAGAATTACTTTGATTTTTAGCTATTAAAAGCATGAGATAAATTATGAGATGATTTTTGGATTAATGACTTTAATCACATCTTTACAATTTGAAATAAATTTATTTAACTTTAATCATTAATACCTTATTAATGATGAGAATCTCATTAGATCATTTTTTGTATTATCAAGTTACTCACAATAAATAAAACCTTATATTATTAAATCAACCCTTTATTGCTATTAGATTATTTATATTGTATTAATAATTGCTCAAGGGTGCAATTTGCAACTCATCACTATATAAAAATAAACCCAACCGTTTTTTGGCATAATAGATTATCCCTCTCACGGTCTCACCCGATAGTAAGTGACGTCACTTTCGGGGTACCAAATGGAGATAGAAAATGGAGAAGCAGAGCCAAGCCGGACAAAGGAGAAAAATACTGCAGATTTGTCTCCCATGGAAAGAAGAGAGGAAGGGTGAAACAAAATAAAGCTGGTCAAGGCACTGGCTTGTATCAAACAAAATAAAGCTGTGCAGTCATAATATTCAGATTCAATTGAGTTCACTGGATGCTACCTAGCACTACTGTGACAAAACCTGATAGTTGAGATTCATGTTATTTTTCATATAATACATATGACTTTAAATTTGATGAACGAGACCAATGGGCCAAATTAACAAATTGTGAGGCCTACAATGGGCCAAATTAACAAATTGTGAGGCCTACAATTGGCCCAATGTGCCACTGCTCGGGTCGTGTTTTTCCTCCTTTGAAAGAAAAAAAAAGAAGAATCGCCGATACATTTGTGAACCGGTGTGGGAAGGAGTAGAAAGAAATTGGGGTTGACGAATTTCATCATCACGGTGGCTGGTGTCGGCGCCGTTGTTCTTCTTCTCAGGAGCGACGTCAAGCAATCCACCTCTATCTTCAAACGCAACGTCAAACACATTCGCACGTGGCTCGAAGAAGAAACTGCTAATTCTTCCAAGTGAGCATTTTTTTCTACCCATCTATTGTTAATCAATTATGATTAGTACTTTTGTGTTTAAAAGTTTAGTCTTTCGATACTGGGTTACTTTGGTTCACTGGGTTTTTTTGTGTGTGTGGGAAAGTCATTGTTCTTCACTTAATTCACTGGGTTTCCAGAAATCATTTTCTATTATGGCTTTTGCTATTATTGCAATTGGTATTGATCTTGAAACGAGAAGGGTGTCACTCTAGGTTGTTTTCATTTGATGATGGATTGAGGTTAGGTTTTAGCCATGTAATCGAACATAACCATTCATTAGATGATTACGGATTTTGGGTTTTCATAAATACGAGCATGTGGATAACTGACTGTGTATTTTTTAATCTCTAACGTGGGTAAATTACTCAAAAGGATGATCCAAATAGTGTAAGTAACTAAGTATATAAACCTGTGTGATTTTTCTTTCTGTTCGGAGCTTCATTTTATTTCGATTGTGCTAATCTGCTAGCTCAATACCACATTTTGCTGGTGTAATTATAAGGTATTTATTTTGCTGTATAATCTGTTTACATGCACGTGATTAGATATTCTAAGTCGTAAATAGTGTATGCTAACACTAGATAATATAAGACGGAAAGATTTACATGATTTTGGGATGAAGAGAGCTGCTGGGTTTTGTTGTTTTCTTTTTGAGAAAAGTGTGTATAACACCACTAAGCTTTAAGCTACCAACAAGCTACCACCACAACTTAGATCGTTTAAATTTTATTTTCTATTTTCACATTGAATGCAACATGCATTGTTCTTTCTCTTTAACTCTGTGCTTACTTTGGTGGTAACATGAAACTGTCTTTTTCAAATGAGAATTTAATACCACTTTGTAAATAAGCTTATGGTACACTCGTTTAGTTCTTACCAAACAGAGGATTTAGTTTCTTTCTTCTTTTTTCTTATTAATTTTAGTTGTGGAATAAATGTGGCTTTAAGCTGGAAGATTTTCGATTTGGCTGATTAGGTGAGATTATGATTTGTGAAGGAGCACTGTGTTTTTATTTTTTAAGGTACAATAACATTCTCTGGGGGTTAAATGGTTTTTCATATTGGACTCATGATCTAAGCCATTTGAATTTCAGAAGCTTCTGTGTGTTTCACTTTGGTTTCACATGTTTTTCCCCTTATTGATTACTGAATTGTTGTCCCCTCTAATAAAGGTTGTCGTGGTATGGTGTTCTATGACTGGAACAGTACCTTTTCTAGTGTTTGAGTTGATAAATCTTCCTGTGAAACATGTTACATTGGCACTAATTTGTCTCAAACTTCATCTCCTTTTTGAACATGATTTTTTTCCTCAAACTTAGATAAAATTGGCGGCGATTCCATTTTTTTGGAAGTTATTTCTACGCCATTCTATTGCAATTCCGGGCGTGACAATGTAAGTATGGTTGAGACTATAGTTGCAAGGGACTCAATTCAGTACCTCATTAGCTGTACTCTCAAATTCTTTAAGAGTTTAAGGTTTAAATAAGCCTTGGTGCATATTTAGGGTACACAAATTATTATTGTAAATGAACAATTGGTTATAATTTTAATCACCGAGAATTCTGATTCTTCTTATGGAGTAGAGTGTAAGTGTATGAAGACTTGATAGATTTATTTGCTCTCCTTTGGTTTCAGAATGGTGAAATTCTCAATAAGCAATGCCAGATATATTTATGTGCATGATCAGAAATATCCCTCTGAAGATGTTGACATACACCATATAGTGTCAAGAAAGAGTATAGCAAAATCTCTCTTTGTGTACACCTTAGCATTTCTGGTATTAGCATGTTCCATCTATCTCTTTGTTCTTGAGGTATGTCATCTATTTTTATTTTCAATGACTCAAGGATTTTGAAAAAAATAATCAGTTTCTGTAACACTTTTGCCTCTCTTTTTTATTGATTGATTCCATTCTGTTAACAGGAAAAATCAATTAGCCTTGTCTTTTACAGCTTGCTTTTTGACATATTTCTTGTCAAGTTGTTACTTGGGAAGCCTGTTAAAAAAGGTGAGGAAAAGGGTAACTAGGCTTATGGTTACTCTATGGAAGCCAATAAAATAAATTTTGTAATGTATGTCGTAATTATGGAACTTCTTTTCGTCATTTACACAACGTTTGTATTTGCTCCTAGAGTCTGTTGTGATTATGCCAGCTTTTGGAGTACAGCTTGAAACTCACTACATGAGGTAATACTTTTTTATATTTATTCATTAAAAAACATTCATCATTTTGTTAGAGAACATGTAAAGCCTAATCTTGGAATATATAATTTGTGTTTGAAAGAATAGTGTGCTCTTTAATTGCTATCTTTTAGGAGAGTGGAATGTTCGTATTAGTTTAGGGCCTTTGAGCTCTTCATGCTTAAGAGAAAAAAATGAAAGTGATGTGCTTCCCTAGCTTGTATTTGGCACGGATAATTGAAGTACATTATGGATTTAAAATGAATATATCCTAATTCTTTTTCAGCTAACTGACCTAGTTAATCTTGCTCGGCTTTCATAGTGACTGTTGCAAATCCAGTATGTCATTTTCATACATGTTACTATCATATTCTTATTTTGTCTTCGGATGTTTTGTTACAGTGGAAAAGTCATCCGATGCTTTGTTCCTATTGACAAGATTCTGAAGCCTGTTTTAGTAGAATGTGTGACGGCTGTGACATGTTACTGGACTCTATCCTTAATTGTTCGTGGGGAATCAGAAATGGTGTTAGTTTTCAAGGTAGAATTATTTTCCTCTCATTAGTTTTCAGTTTCTGAGAGCTGTTTCACCTAGATAGAGGAAACAAATTAAAAATGGAAACACTATTGCTAATTTTTTGAAGGCTAATCATGTAAAAAGAGTTAATAGTCTTCTCATAAGGCAATTAACTGGGGATGTCATTCAGATATGTTGTTTGAGATCTTTTGTCTACTTATGAATTCTCTCTGAATTTGTTTTTTAGAGCTTACGTCCACCAGTGAAAATGCTGGTCCCTGTCTGGAAAGCCCTGTGTGCTGCAACTGGTAGTAAAGAAGAGGCTTGTACACATGAAGAGTGAATAATTTACACTTATGTTGATACTGGTTCAGGACCCCTTGGATATAATCTCAAGTTGAAGTTTGGTACCTCTTCACTTCAGCACTGCTGGGCATTCAATTAGAGGCTAATTGACACTAGTTTTTGTACCACGAACTGGGGAAGAAATTTGTATTATGACAAAGGACTATTAGCACAACTGCAGTTCTATCTCACCAAAAACAAACTTTAGGAACTAAAATGTTGCCCAGTTGCAAATATACCACCGATGTATCTATCATGCTGGATTTAGTTGCCAAGAGCATTTATCATTTTCATTTTGAAAGTTTTTTTATAGGGATGATGATTATTATATGTATTGATTTTGTAGCATATAATACTCATAAAATTAGTTTATTTTTTGGCCAATTACAACAAGTGACACATGGAGTGATACACTTTGTAAAACAGAAGATTGTTCTCGTTGATGCACACTCAATTACGAAAAGATTATTTTGCCATAAAAGCATGAATTTTATCAACTTTAGTTTCTCAGTTCTCAACTTCCTCTAGCGGAACATAAACACTCTGTTGCACACTCAACACATATTGTCTATATAGTTTATGCTACATATTATTAGAGCTATCATACATTAGTCCAAGCTTGACTATCTGATTGTTTTTGGTCACCCGTAGCACACTGCACGACAAAACAAATTCCTCAATTTGCCATAAATGTTGCAGTTTCTCTCAACACACACAAACATGAAAACACATATCTTACTTGGAAACAAAGTGATGTCTCATTTAGGCTTTTTAGCTCTTCAACCATAAGGGAGCATTCTAATGGTAGATTGGTAGCCAAAAGCTATTCAAAAAGCCTTTTAAACTTGACAAATCATAATTGTAACAGTATATCTACCTATTTATCCATATAGACATATTGATCTATTTACACCTAAAACTTATTTACCAAGTTAGTTGTCTGGTATAACACAATAATATATTAGTATATAGTTTTTTTTAAATATATATCATAAGATATCTTAGTTATAATTTTTACTCCTTCATCAGGAACAACAATATTATCGAGGGGGGAGTAGGGAGAAATAAATATGAGGAAAGAATGATAATTTTATTTTTTATTGAACTCAATGTTTTAAAATTAACAACAACAAAATTTATACCAATTTTGAGAAGGAATTGTAGCTATAATTATTTTGAAATAGGTTACATCCTCATAACAAATCAGATTAAACATCATCTTGACCATAATAAAATGACACGTATTATCTATATACTTATATGGTCATTGCTATAATAATTAGTTGAAAGCCAGGCGAAAGAAAAGAAGAACGTAATGTTCTTAGAGAAATATTAAGTCATAAATGTATTGGTTAGGAAATTTAAAGTAAAATGTGTTTTATAAGTGATACATTTAAGACTTTGAACTTAAAATATTAAGTGTAATATTTATGTACTGATATCGTAAAGATTTATACATAATCAATACATCATCAGCTTTTTATTTAGATTACTTTTTTTAAAGTCGATGATGATTAAAAATGAATACAAATAATATGATTTCAATATAAAAAACTCTTACACTATTATGTATTCATATTTTTTCTAACATATTATGCTTTTTGATGTACATTTTTATGTTTAGTTTCTTTGACCGTGCTTTTAGATATTCTTTAGCGTAACCCCATGTATCATTATTAGATTGTTCATGTGAAATAAAAGGCACATAAATAAGTGAATTTGATCATTTTGAAGAAGGATTTGACTCCTCTATGAACCTCACGGAAAATAATTTGTCGAAAATAACACTTTAGATAAATAATTTACAAATATTTATTTAAATTAACCCTATTAATTAAGTTCATCGATCCTGCAATCTGCAATGAAGAAAAGAAGTAAGAAGCCATGATAAAATAACAGGGGTTGAAAAACTGGATGCAAAACAACATGAGAATTGAGAAAGAATGTTAGAAATGGTGGAATTTGACAACAAAGAAAAGAAAGGAAAATAAGTTTTGGTGTTAGTTACAGAGAGAAAAGTTGGGCAGTAATTTGGGGCGTGTTTGTAGAAGACCAATCCAAAATTCCTTCACTTTCTGATATACATGCATTTCTTTTAAAAATAAAACCATGTCATAATCTAATACTATCACCATATTTATTATGTAAACAAACAAAGAAAATAAGGGGAAAAAAAAGAAGAAAAAAAAGATGTTGGGTGTTCCTAGCTCTGGAAATTCTTCCATCACCTATTTCTATTTTCTCTCTTCCTGAAACTGAGAAAACCCTAATCATATCTCGCCGTTTATTCTTCTCTTCTCTCTTCTCTCTCTACTTCTCACCAGGATCAGGTACTTTTGGACCTTCTTCCTGCTTCTATATTCCTTAACTCTCCCTTTGAATTTGATCCATAATTTCATTTCATTCTTCTTCTTCTTTGCATAATTCTCCTGAATCCAGATTTAACCAGTTTGGATAGTCCTTCGTTCTTGATTCATCTTTTTTTGAAATTTGATTCATGACGTGTTTAGAATTGGATTATGAATATGATTATGAAAATGAAGCTGTTTTGCATGAGTTTGATGCTTGGAATTCAAAGTATTTTTTTTGGCTTTGATGTATTGTTCTTTGCTGAATTATGCATCTATGGCAATTCATGTGTCTGAATTATTGAAAGATGAAGATTTACAAGTGATGTTTTATGCTATTCGGTTTTTTCATTTTTAAAGAGAATCTAATTCTGATAAAGTAAATCATATGTGCTAGACTGATTTGACTTGACTTTGATCTTCTTCCATTTCTGGTTAGGAATCAAATCGGTGAAATGGAAGGATGTGTTGGCTATGAATCAAATTTATTCTTATCTCCGGGTAGGGTTTCTGACAACCAAACAGAGGATGACACCTCACCTAGGGTTTGAGTTGGTCTTAGGTTTGTGTAGATTTTGTTGAGAATTTTTTTAGGGTTTTCAAAATTTTCATTTGATCACGGTTGTGAATTGGTTGTTTGAGTTAGATCAGCTAAAAAACATGAAATCATTGTCCCAATAGTGTGATTCGGTTGTCTACGTACTTGAAATTTAGTTTATGCGGAGATTTGTTCATTATTTTGTGAGCATTGAATTGAATTTATCGGAGGAGTATGGACAACGTGTGTGATGTCAATCACTTGGATGCTGATGTTCTTTTGCCCCCTCGGAAGCGTCTTCTTGCTGGATTGAAAAAACAGAGCCCAGATGGTCATGCCGCTGCCTCTCCATCTGTGGTTGTTGGTTCTCATGTTACTATTTCTGAGGCTGTTTCCTCTTCCTCGTCCTCCTTTTCAAGTGAGTTTGAAACCCGGCTTAAGAATTTATTGAGTTCTCATTCAAATAACCCTAACCTCACCCCTGAGGAGGTCGTGGAGGCCTCAAGATCAGCAGCAGTGGCTGCAACCCTGGCTGCAAAGGCAGCAAGAGCTGCAGCGGAAGAAAAGGCTGAAATAGCAGCCAAAGCAGTTGCTGCAGCCAAGAGTGCGCTAGATTTGGCTGCATCGATCTCTGGAGAGGGAGTCATCCAGGAAAGAAATCTGAAAAAGAACAAGCTGAAGAAGCATATCCCTGTTCAGCTCTTGTACAGAAAAAACCAACGGATTGAAAGTTGTGGGACAGATGAAGAATTGGCCCGTAAGTTACATCGAGCCATGAACAGTTCTCCTAGAATCTCGAAGAATTCTCCAAACTCAAAAGGCAGCAAGCACAAGAAGCCTAGAAGCTCTTCAAGTTTTGAAACAACTGAAGGCTCTGATGGCGGTATGGAATCTAAACAAGATTGCTTATCTTTGAACAATGGGCATGCAATAGTGGGCAAGATTGATTCTGAAGGCTCCATTCAAGAAGTGTGCTCAAGTAAGGAATCTAGGAAGTGGTCTAGATATGATAAGTCTAACCAAATGGAGATAGAAAATGGAGAAGCAGAGACAAGCCGGTCAAAGGAGAAAAATACTGCAGATTTGTCTCCCATGGGAAAGAAGAGAGGAAGGGTGAAGCTAAAGAAGTTGCCCTTAAGCATTTGTACCTCGAAAGATAGGGCACAGCCAAAAGAAGGTATAGGAGCTAGAAGTTCTCCATTGACTGAAATGAGACAAAGCAATAATCACTCTGCTGATAATATACCTTTGTTTCCAGCGGAGCCATCCACTGAGAGAGCGATGCCAATTGAGGCTACATCAATGCGGAAATGCCAGGAGTTCAAGGCACTGGCTTGTATCAAACAAAATAAAGCTGTGCAGTCATAATATTCAGATTGAATTGAGTTCACTGGATGCTACCTAGCACTACTGTGACAAAAGCTGATAGTTGAGGTAGAAATCATTATTTTTTTACATATATGGCCTTTATCTTTCTTCTTCTTTGGTTTTGTAATGTATTTGCACTGACTTTAATGTAAATTTAGATTTAAAGTTGTTTGTAAGGTTAAGCAAAGCATGAATTTAGATATGTGAATGCAATGAATTCTTGAACAGCTTTTTTCATCATGTGGTATATTCCAGCCCGCATTTGTGTTGAGAATAAAAACAGGAAATCTCTTGGTCTTTTACTTATATTTTTGCTTAGCTATTGATGTTCTTTCCCCTCTCCTTATCTTCAAATGTTTTATTTGCTGTGTTATTATTATGTGGTACATGATTAAATGATTCATGATGGTGACTTGTTGATTAGAAATTTTTAAGCTGCTCAAGATATTCTATTTTCACTTTAGCTCAATTCAATAAACTAATTGCACCATGATTATCTTTTCCTTTAAACAACCAATATATGTTATAAATGAAGCTTACTAGTTACTTATGTTTTTGAAAAAGAAAAACAGTACAATTCCAGCAGTGAGCACTACACAATTGATACAATCCTGACCAAACTCTTTATTGACAATACATCTAACTATCAAGTATTAATGTTTCTGACATTTTATTTTAAACTCTCAAGAATCAATGTTTCTTACATTTCTTTTAAATTAAGAATCCATTGAAGGAGGAGCAGAACTAGAAGGTTTTCGCTGAAGAAGTTAAACATGCTAGTCAATTAAGTGTGGCATGACAAGTGTTAATACTGTATTTACTCCTTACATAGAGTTATAGTAATAAAACTATTTAAAAATAAATTAGTGATATTATTAAATGCAGGATTAATGACAGCAGAAAAAAATCACAAGTTAACGTTAACATATTGTGTTTATACAAATATTATAAAATGCATAAGTTAATAGAAAAATAATTGAATACTTCTGGTCTAGTGGTGTAAGGCTCCAGTGGATCCCTAAGGTCGAAGGTTCAATTCCTGGTAGCGACACTTGTTGGGAGTGATAGCTATTAACCTTAAAATGGTTTAATTCCTTACCCAAAATACGAGGAGATGCCTATAATACAAAAATACAGGAGTTACTAATGGAGCCTTCCTGTTATTGATTAGGTAAAGTTAGATCTTAGATATCAAATGGTATAAGATTGATGTTTGCTTCTAGTGGAAGGAATAACCATTTTATCTTGAAGGGCATTAGTCCCTCATCAAAAGTGTGGGAGGACTCTCGCAAAGACAAAAAAAATTATTTATTAATTTATCAACATTGAGTTGATATAGTGATTAGCAAAACTAGATATTCATATATCTTATAAATCTTGTAAGACTAAGAAAGAATGATATCTCAAACCAATACTTATAAGATAAATAATCATAATATCCAAAAGAGATTAGTCCTCATTCATGGTATGAATTATACCCTGACAAGAAATTAATGACTATCAAATTTTCTTATTTTAATGAAAATAGCCTTTTGTATTGAAAAAATTCAAGATATTAAAAAATACTTAAGAATAACAGGAGGGAGACAAGAGTAAGTAAATTTCGGTGCACAAAAAAAAAACAAATAGCATGTAATTTTAGATTTTGGTGCAGCTGAAAATATATATTTTATAAAATTAATTTACACATCTCATGTAATAAGAAAAGTAATATATATAATAAATCTATATTTTTATTTATTAATGATTAATTTAATATAAAACGTGTTAGTTGTGATGGAGTTAGGAAATGCCTTTGTTTCGTTGGTGTGAAGACAGGTAAGAAGTAGTAAACTACATTTTGTGAGCAAAAGCAAATGACAATGTAACAACTTGCTACATCCACGTGCAATAAATTGCCGATTCAGTCACTAGTGGACCAACATTGTAAAGTGCTCTTTCTTTCTCAAAGGTGTCTGTGCCTTTACTTCTTTGTCTTTTGGGTAAGGGAATCTTCGGCTATGGACTAAACCCTAACCCCTGTCATAGATATTTTACATAAAAAATTATTTTAACCATCTTTTATAATTTTGGTTGTCATTTAGTTTTTTGACATAAAAGATGAAAAGTAAGTAAAAATATAGATGTTTTGATCTATTATATAGTTTCGGTTCATTATTTATTTTCAGATACTTAAAAAATATGGGAGGTTTGTGTAGGTGTAAAAAAATGAGGTGTGGTTTGTATAATTTTACTAAAACTCATAGAAGGTGTCAGTGTAATTTATTCTTAATTATATGATCAAAAAAACTGTTGCCGACCAAATTTTAAGAATCAGCAAAGACCAAAAACAATTTGACAAATAGGTCAGTAAAACATTTTAAAACCTATATCAACTAATATTTTTCTAGTTGGTACATACCATGTTTTATAATTAAGAAAACTTCTCACAAGTTGGATTTGCCTTCAATGCTTACCAAATATTGTTAATACAAGATTAGGTTAAATCAACTGCCTCACCTCTGAATAAAGTTTGACTAGGTAAATATGAGAACATAAGCATAATATGGGTAGGATGAATTTCTTGACCAGGTCACACTACATTAACTCTAATTTTTATGTTTTATAAATAGTAGAAACGTGTCACCTTGAAAATTCGACTTCACTTTCATTGAAAAGTAGATATACTTATGGGTGGGATAATAACATTTTCCAAAAAGCTGTAAGTCACCCTTCATCCATTACATTGCGTATTGATTAAGTATAGCAACAACTTGTAGATAGGAATTACGACATGTTCTTAACATCGAGTCAGTTAGGTTGATTAAACGCTGTAATCACATTTAATTTTTCAAATGTTATTTAATTAAGTTATAAAGGCATATTTGGTCTACTAGGATTTTTTATTATTCTGTCAAGCAAAGAAGCTAACAGAATAGTCTTACAAAAAGATACTAGGGCAATTTTGGTACCAATAAATTATACTCATATCCACTAAGTTTTACAAATTATCCATACAAACTCCCTAATTTATATATATATATATATTAACTAACACTAAGAGAGATAAATGTAGTCTTTTAAATAAATAAGAGTCATAACTATAATTAAGTAAATAAAATATAATATATTATAGAGACGAATCCAAATGGTACATCAGCCAACATTCCTTCATTATAATTACATTGTTACAATATAATATAAGAATGATCTAAATAGTATCTCCTTAGAAGTATCAATGTATTGTGTAACGAACCGAAAATAATAAAGCGACATTGACTCTATTTTAACTTATTTTCATATTATAACATATTTTGTTTAACTTAATTATCTTCTTCACAATTTTTTGATAAAACATCACATTTATTTCTCATACAGTAGTTAGTATAATATATGTATATAAACAAATATGGTTTGTGTAGATAAAAAAAAAGATGAATAATTTATATAATTTCAGATTCAACAACATTGTCCTCCCAAAAAATATATAGATATAGGTAGAGAATAAAATAAGACCAATTGGTTAAGGTAAAGTATCTGTATTTTTTTTTATCTTTACATGATTTGTTATGTTAAACGTTACATGAAATAATTCATTCATAAAATGCATCAGTATTGCTACTTTTTTATTTTTTCTCTCCTAATCAACATCAAAAGTGTAACATTATGACAGATAACATGGATCTTACCAAAATGTTGACATTGTAAAGTTCAAAAACAAGTATGGCCAGTGGTTTGTCCACCAAAAACAGTAGCAACATTAGAATCAACGAAGTCATTTATTCTGTCTCTGCAATCTTTATAATTTTTATGCTGAGTTGTGACATCATTGGGGAAAAGGAAAAAAGAAAATAAGACTTGACTTGCATGAATATCATCACTTACATCATGTGAATAATATACATGCAAATTCTGTTGTCAAATATCTCTGAACAAAAAAATTGTTTACTAATTACATCATTGTAGTTAATAATCCAATAGAAAAGAATCTTAATAAACTGGAACCAAGCAAACATGACTCAAAATAAAAAAGGCATTCATTTGGAAGGAGAGCTTAAAAATGTGAATATGCCAAAACACATCACTCCCTTTTCCCTTTCCCACCTTGATTTTAAGGTTACTCATACAAATATTCACCTTTTCCACACTAGTTTGATTTCTCATTTTATGTGGAGTTCACTCCAAGCAGTTCAGCCATGGGTGCTGCAGGCATTGTTCTGCAGTTGGTCGCTTCTCGGGTGCAAAATCAAAAAGTGGTAAAAGAAATTCAGAGAACTCGCGAGCATCTTTCTCTGAGAACTTGTACCTATCAATGAGTAATTTGTCAAGTGGCCAAAATTTCAGCCTTCTAATCCTTTTCAGGTCCCCATGTCTGTCAAAGAAATCCTTCGATTGTGCACCAGCAATAGCAATCTGCAAAGCATTCACAGACATTAGAGATGTTAGAATAGGCACTCAAGTAATGTGCAGAGATAGTAGAAGTATACTCAAGGGTGAGCCTCGGCACAACAATATGGTTGTTGCCTTGAGGTTATAGATTCCAATCCTGGAAATAGTCTCTCCGCTTACGGGTTAAGGTTGTGTACATTAATCACCCTCAAATCCTAGAAGGTGGATGCCTCGTGCACTAGGTCACCCTTTATAGTGGAAGTGTACTTACCTTCCGGGGCATCTTTCCAAGGAGTTCCATCATCAGGGCAAGGTGATCCTGAAATCAACACAATGAGGAGTTTTTACAATCTGAAATATAGAGAGACGTGGATCCAACCCAACAAGTTTAGGAAATCAGAGACTATATACTTCCCACTTAAATGCATGATCGAAGTGAATATTCCCCTCCCCTTTTTGCTGAATAAATCAAAGAATAACTCTAACACCAGCAATTTAGTTATACATGATATAATAAAAGCATCGAATTCATAATGCAAACACCTATATCTCGATCATTTCTTTTCAAAACGGTCACCAAAGAACAAACGTTTAATATCAGAAAGGACGACTTGATAGCTGCTTTCCTACTTAAACTTGACAGCCGCTTTCCTTTCAAACAAACATATAAGCATAAGATTTTTTCTAAGGCGAACAGTTCACGCTTGAAGGTTTATCATAAATTATACATGCATAAGATAAAGAATGCAATTTAACCATAATAGTTTATTAGAAAAAGCATCATACCTCATCCTCACAAAAACCTTGTCCACCACCCTTGGGTGTAAACAACATATCACCAGTGGCAAGCTCAAATGCTATGCAAGCAAAAGACCACATGTCAACAGAAAAAGAATAGCCAGCCTTCAGTATAACTTCGGGAGCTCTGTACTGCCTTGTCTGTATTTCTTCTGCAAGGGGCTTATCAGCCCAACACGCATTTCCGAAATCTACTATTTTGCATCTCACATCAATCCCATCGATATTTCTAGCAGACTTTGGAGCTTCTCCTGCTCCTCCCAATGAATCTCTTAATGATATCTTTGCAACTGCCCTCCTTGCTCTCCTTTTCAACCTTTTCTCAATAAGACTTGTAACTCCACCGTTTATGTTTCCCTCAGGCCTCTCTATAATTGGGGAGAGTCCAGATCTACAAGGGTCTTTGGAATGATCAATGGTTGAAAATAGAAGAATGTTTTCAGGTTTTAGGTCAGTGTGGATTATACCAAGTTCTCTATGCAGGTAATCCAACCCAATCAAAATGCACTTGCAAATCTCCTTAACTTTATTCAATGGAAGGCCTTTGTAACGGTTATATTTGATCAAACGGAGCAAGCTATCACCAAGAAACTCAAGGACCATGCAAAGGTGCTGCCCATTTGGGCCTGTGTGCTTAAAATGTTCAATCAATTGGACAACACACTTCGAATTTGCAGGACCACCATCACCAATTGATGAAAGAACATTGATCTCATGAAGTGCAGCCTGAACAAACTCAGCTGCACTTTTCTGGATCTTGAGAGCAACATACGACTGAAAACCGCAGACTTAAAATTAGAAAATATATAAAAAACTAAATACTAGACCACTACAACAACCAAGCTTTATTCTCACTAGGTGGGGTTGGAAAATAATTAAATAGCAGACCACTAAAATAATAGATTTTATCACTAGTTGGGGAGAAATAAATGAGAATACAAGCATATCCATCAACGTTTTACCTTTATAGAAGTTTATTTAATTAAATATAATACATGAACAAAGGATGATACTTGGGAATAGTTCTTAGCAACAGTGAAGCACCCCCACCTGGATCAATGGACACTGTATGCTACACAAGTTAAGCTTCTTTCACCTACCTTCTAATTTTATTATTTCTTTTGGCTCTTTCTTGTTTTCTAACTTAAAGCATTATGGTGACAGAATACATATAAAAGACTCATTAGTCTTAAAAGTCTTCTTAGCTCTGCTAAATTAGAATTAATGAACTACAATATTTCCATACTTGTATTGTATGTACATGTACTATTAGATATAAAAGACAACAGATATTACAGTTACAAAGCAGCATAGTAGACAAAATACCGAATCACCATTAACCAATCAAATAGGCAGATGAAAGAGGAACATTTATTGCTCCCTGAATATAGACAAATCTATGAAAACACATATACCTGTTTTAGTTATACCAAATTTTTTGGCACTTTATGACACACGTTGAAAAACACATATAGCATTGAAGAAAGAAAAAAGGGATTCCAGTCGCATGTGAAGAAGAAATCAAGTATCAACATCAATAAGCCAAATAAACTCAATTTTAATTTACTCAATGAAATGATGCCAATAGGACAGAAAAGGACAAAAGATATATATACCACATAAAAAAATGAACCCCTATACTCCTATACTACTTTTTGTTATACTATTTCTCACATCTGATTAATTACGCAAATGTGATGATTAGCATTTAGCATGTTCACCACTAACCATGAATATAATGTTAAACAACTCATTAATCATCCAATACACATGATTAATCATGAATATATTCATCATTAATCAGGGTGTAGAAAAGTTATTAAAAGCAATGGCAGATCATAATCTTTGTAACAAAGATACAATAATAAGGTCCTAATGAAAGGAAAGAAGAAACGAAGATCTAGGAATCTCCGCATACCATTTAAAGCAGACAAATTTGAAGAGAGAGAAAAATCACAACACAACTAGCAAAAATGTTCACAGCTTCAAAAACCAATTGCAATAAAGGGACAACAAAATTTCAAATCCAGAACTCAAATCAGAGGTCAAAATCAAATTTTGAAAAGTGGGGTCAATCAAACAAAAAGAGAAAGAGGATTAACATACAGATGAGTGGGTATCATAAGCAAGCCATACGGTGGAGAATTGACCCCAACCAAGCTTCCTCTGCGCTATGTACCTGCCGCCGGCGAATTGATCGGCGACTCTAACGGCGTGGTAGCCTCCTTTCCGGTAGGAATCGAATCCCTCATCATCTTCTTCCGATCCCGATGACGATGAACACGACATCACCTCTCTGATCTATTCAGATTCACCAAATAACAATTAAAAATTATCCTTTTAGTGATGATTGTTTTGTTTCTCTCTCTTTTTTACACAAGAAAAGAAAAATTGTGAATTTTTCTTTCTGTTTGTGTTTTGTTTGGTGGTGATTATAGATAGAGAGGTGACCAAAAATTGAAAGGGGTGTGTTTTATATTTGTGGGGTGCAAATCATAAATAAGGTTCTGTCTTCAAATTCTCTCCACTTTTTTCTCCATGTGCCTTCTTTTCTTCTTTCCTTTCCTTCCTGTAATGTTTTCTATCCTCTCATGTCAATGTGGGTCTTCTATTTTTTCCTCAAAGTAACCTTCTTTGTTACATTTATACCCTTTACACTTGTATTTTGGGAATTCAATATTAGGGTTTGTATGTAGGTGAGGTGGGTTAATCTTACTTTTCAAAGGGTTCTCAATTGATGTCATCTCTTCCATCTAATCTATACATACCATCCATTTATATATTACTTTAAATGTTTGATTAAGTTATGTGTATATAAATAAATGTCTTTATTTTATTTTTATAATGATTTTTATGAAGAAAAAACTGTTTATTTTTTAGATAAAAGTGTTATTAAATACAAACCGATTCCCCCTTATAAAAAAATTGCATCCATTCCAAAAAGATACACACTAAATATATTCTCAAATAAAATAAACCTATAAATCATTATACATCATAAAAATAATATTCATTACAAAATATGGCTTTAAATTATCATTTATTTATGATTCATGTTATTTTTCTTCTAATGTATGAGATATGTAGGGTGGTTCTACAGAGGATATCATTACTTCTAAAGAATAGTAATTTTTTACAAAAAAAACATTGCCTCACATTAAAATTACAATAATAATTAAAAATTTAGAAATTGTATCATGTGGCATATGATTAACTGTTCATGAAAATATATCAAATTATTCATGTAATTTGTGCCTATCTTATTATAGAACACATTACAATGTCAATGTCATTCTATATTGTTGAACTTTTCAACAACAAAAAATTACTATCTATATTAAATGATGAAGTAAAGTTCAAGAGAATAAGATAATGAGATCAACAAAATTACTTCATATCTACTTATATATTACATGTATATTTACCATTAAATCAACTTCAAACAACTTGACTAGTTAGAGTTTTACAAGTTAAGAAACTAGGCGGCAACTTGAATCTAAGGTCATTACAACTTGAGATATATTTTTAAAATGAGAGTAGAGTTGTAGAGATTAGGAAGAGATGAAATGTATGAATTTGTGAACACAAAAGGGCACTCATTTTTAATTGTTTGTGTTGAAAAACATATTGTCTAATCACCATCTATGCAGTTGGTTTATGGCCAATTTGAATGTGGGAGATCTCATAGTTACAGTACAACAACTAGTTGTTGGTAGACTTAAATTTTTTAAACATATTTTTATAGGAAAATGATATTTTTGGAAATAGCTATTATAAGTCTTGTATTCAAACAACAAAGACATTGATCCAATAGTATAAATTATGTTAGATCTCCAAAATAATAAAAAAGTTAAAAATTCAATTTCTACGAGCACAATATTTATTGGGAGAAAAATCATACATCATAAAAGGGATTACTTCGTTTTTATCAAAATGTAAGAGAATATGATTGGTAGTACCAATAAAATTATATTTGTGGATATATAAAATGTTGTGGAACTAGACCAATGGGCCAAATTAACAAATTGTGAGGCCTATAATTGGCCCAACGTGCCCTTGCTCTTGTCGTGTTCTTCCTCCTTTGAAAGAAACTTCATTTTTTTACAACACAAAAAGAAGAAGAATCGCCGCTACATTCGTGAACCGGTGTGGGGAGGAGTAGAAAGAAAATGGGGTTGACGAATTTCATCGTCACGGTGGCAGGTGTCGGCGCCGTCGTTCTTCTTCTCAGGAGCGACGTCAAGCAATCCGCTTCTATCTTCAAACGCAACGTCAAACACATTCGCACGTGGCTCGAAGAAGAAACTGCTAATTCTTCCAAGTGAGCATTTTTTTTCTACCCATCTATTGTTAATCAATTATAATTGGTCTTTGTTGTTTAAAAGTTTAGACTTTCGATACTGGGTTACTTTGATTCACTGGGTTTTGGTTGTTGTGTGGGAAAGTCATTGTTCTTCACTTAATTATACTTGAAATCCCTTTTTCAGAAATCATTTTTTTATTATGGCTTTTGCTATTATTGCAATTGGTGTTGATCTTGAAATGAGAAGGGTGTCACTCTAGGTTGTTTTCATTTGATGATGGATTGAGGTTAGGTTTTAGCCATGTAATTGGGTTTTCATAAATACAAGCATGTGGATAACTGACTGTGTATTTTTAAATATCTAGTGTGGGTAAATTACTCTAAGGGATGATCCAAATGGTGTAAGTAACTACGTTTATAAATATGTGGTTTTTTTCTTTCTGTTCGGAGCTTCATTTTATTTCGATTGTGCTAATCTGCTAGCTCAATATCACATTCTTGCTGGTGTGATTATGAGGTACTTATTTTGCTGTGTTATCTGTTTACATGTACGCGATTATAGATTCTAAGTTGTAACTAGTGTATGCAAACACTAGATAATATAAGGTGGGAAGATTTACGTGTGTTGGGATGAAGAGAGCTGCTGCTTTTTGTTATTTTCTTTTCAGAAAAGTGTGTATAACACCCTTAAACTTTAAGCTACTGACAAACTGGCATCACAAACTTTTCCATTGTCATAATTAACTCCTAAATAAATCTCTGTCAAGTCGTTAAAGGTATGATGACACGGTTAAGTTTAAGGACTAATGGGATAACTTTTGGTAGCACTTGAAAGTGGCCTTAAGTTTATGTGGTTAAATACACTTGCTCCATTTTCTTATCCGGCTCTCCTTTATATTTTTTGTAGTGGTAGACTGGTAGTTATATAAGGTGCATGATGTCTGAGTCTTACTATCAATCTGCAGCTGAAGTTATTTTAGGTTATGTGCATACATTTTAGTGTTGGGGATCCTATTATCCTTTAACCTGTGCAAGGCAGTGATCCGGGGAATGAAATGCATTTAACCGTTCAGTTTAAACTTAGATTTGTTTAAAGTTCTTATCAATCAGCAGCATAGTATGTGAGACTTGGTATACTATTGTCATTTTCTGATAAATTATGAAATACTTTTTCTGATAAAAAGAGGACAGTGTAACATGTAAAGCAATGAAAGCTCTTCTATGGCTCCTAAATGTTACACAGCCCCTTTTATTTTTTTGTACTTTACGAAGTGAGCACTATTAGCTTAAATAAGATGTCATCATCAATAATTGTTTGAGATTTATCAATGAACCATAAACTTGTGTGGAAGAACTAGATCATGCAACATTTCCCTCCTCATTGGATGAGAAACAAGACAACTGGATCTGGTTGGATCCATCCTTTTGTTTAAAAATACAATGCATCATATGAAGTATTATATAAACATTCCAAAGACTTCACTTATAGAAGCTTGGTGATTATTTATGTGGCACTATTTATGTTCTACTTGTTTTAGTTCTTTTTTTGGTAAATCATTTTCAATGTTGTGGGATAATAGTAAATATACACAAGTGGAATATTTAATGGGACAGTGAAAGGGACAGCATGAGGATTAGACTGAGTTGTCTTTAGCTAGTTTAATACCAACCTATTAAAATCATGGCATGTTCATAAAGATGAAGGAACATAAATAGCTTACACTACTTTAAATACATCGTTCAAGAAAACATGTTTGTCGACGAGTCTTTGTCCTCAGCCTGAGGTTAAGAAAATCCAAAAAATAATGTGGGAGGAAAGTGAAGGAAAAATGATTGGGTAAAATTTGACTGCCCCCCACATGGGTGATGCTGATTTTTTAAGTAGATAATTGATAGATTGTAACATGAATTTTACTTTATTTTTCAGGGTAATAGAGAAGTCAAAAGAAGTGGAATCAAAAGTTCCTCCTAAAGATATTCCTAAGGACAACACGCAATAATGTTTTTGAAGATGGCAGGGGTGTGTAGTGCATTAATTTTGTTGTTTCCTTTTGTTTTCTCTCGCCATGTATTTAAATGGATGCATTGGTATTTTACCAAGATAAATCGTTCGTCAATGTCTGTTTATATGATTCTTGAAAGTCCCATATATATGCTAATAAGAAGTCATAGTTATTCCACATTCCCAGTTGTTAGGATGACACTTCCAACAAATGTCGTTCACAAGAATCAAACGTTTTACCTATTAGTCTATTTGAGGATCCAATTAAGTATTATACTACTAGCCCAATGTTGTTAAAGTGAAATTGATATTGTAATACAATAGTTAACAGATTTCATTAGAAATAGTGGCCTGATAGTGAGTTTTAAACCTCAGTGTGGATGTTAATCACATACTATTAAGATAAAATGAAGTTTGTAACACCTATTCAGGTAAACGAGCAAGTTCCTACTTGCCTCTAATTATGTCAAACATGATTAAGAGTTATGGTTGATCTAAGAGGATGATGAGGCATGGGGCCTAGTTGTGATTATTCACGGTGGAGGATGAATAGTTGGGAATGGGGCTGAAGGTGAGGGTAGAGTTACCATTTTTATTTCAGTTTCTTCTCATTTTTTTCTTCTTTTAATCTCAACCGTTATTTTATTTTAACAATAAATCCAATGGTAATAAATTGTCCAACTTTTAGAACATCATGCTCCAAAATTTAACTTGCATCATCATCATCATAGTATATCTCTGCAAAGGCATTCCAAGATACACATATATACTATAAAGTTCAGGTGTTCAAGCACATCAGCTTACCTATTTCTAACATCATTAACAATGATTAATACGAAAATGTTTTATCACTAATAAATCTGGATAGCTTTGGTTTTGTACAACATTTCAGTTATCCAAATTTATTACATATCATTATACAAGTATACATATAATTCCAACCAATAAATATACATGGATGTGAGGTAAAAGTTTTTATACTATCAATATATTAGTTATCTATTATTCATAATTAATTATCATTAGCATATTTATTTCAAATATAAGTAATTCTTATTTAAATACAAGTAATTCAAATGAAAGGGACATGACTCATTGCATATAAATATTTAAACATTCAATAAATTTTACAGTCAATTATGTAATCGTATGTTTTTATTACAACGTTGGTCAAGAATCCATCTCAGTAAACAAGAAAGTGCTACTCAACAACAGCATCAACAAACCTAATTGTTCTCGCAGTAGAGTCTTTGGAGGCAGGAATCTTCTCTATAAAGGAAAACCAGGTTCAGCACACAAAAACATATCCCACATAAAATATCCTCAAATTTATCAAGTACAACAACCTTATACAACAATTCCGAATGTAACATGAAAGCAGAAGGTTTAACTAGGCCTTCGGAGAAAGAATCTCGATTATGGAATACCAGGTCCCAGAAACAGCAATAACAATACCAAAAACAACAATTATCCCATCCGGTACTATACATTTCCAACCCAACTCCTCCTTGAAAACCATAAAATGAAACACAGCAGGTAACACAAAACCAAGAACAACACACACACTACTTCCCACAAGGGACAGAAAATCTGCAAAGTTAGGCACCAAAAGTGCCAGCAAGCTCACCAACAACACCACCAACCATCTCAACCACAAGCAGTGTCTAGAGCCATAGAACCTTCTCTCAACAACCTCATAAACAGGGTTCATCATCAAAGGAAAAGTGAAGAAGAGGTTGATGCAAAGGCCTAATTGAACCAAAGCACTTATCACCCCTGGTCCTAAATTAGTTGTGATTATATCTTTAGTCTCTTCACCAAAAGCAAAATATCCAAGTGCTCCAAAAGCACCAAACAAAACAGAAATAACTGCCATCCCTATACCCAAAATACTCCCAAATTTATCTTTATCTCTGGTCTCTGATTCTAAAGGCAAAACCATTCCAATCCCTTCAAAAGCATACACAGCCGTACCTATACCATAGAAAAAGACAGAGAACCCACCAAAAGCTTCCAAAGCTGGCTTATTTTTCAAGAACACAAACACATCCTCAACCATCACAACACTCTTGGCTGCAATATCAACCCCATCAGCAAAAATACTCAAAGGAGCTAAATGGGTCAAAGTTGGAATTGCATTCAACCCTAATTGAAAAGGGAAACAACCCCACAAAAACAGAACTTTCGGACTCAACCCAAGAAACAAAGGCGTGTCTTCGTTCTTATTTGTAGTCATAAAAGCTAGGGTTGTGGAAATGAATATAAGGTAGCTGACACAAAAACCAGCTTGAGAAAGCACGATCATGAAGTCAACGGCTAATCTACCAATTGGGCCAGAGACTGCAAAACCAAGATCGCCAAAAGATTTGATTTTGGAGAACCCCATGAAGGTTGATTCAAGTTTACGGCGAGTATGAACGAGGAGCATCATGCAGTAGTAGGTGAAGAACGCAACAATGAAGAGCATGAAGAGACCCATGACCCAACCGGTTCGTTTAAAGGAATAAGGGAGACCAAGAACACCAGCACCAACGATAGAGATGAAGATATTAGCGATGGTTTTGAATTTGGAAGAGAGATGGGGTGAATTTGTGACGAGTGGGGTTTCAACATCTTCTTCTTCTTGAGGATAAGGTGGGAGGGAATAGCTTGATGAACTTGCTTGCTTCTCATACACCATTTTCAATGGTTTTTTGTTAAATTTGTGTGATAGTGTATGAATGTTATTGAGTTGTGAATGGGAAATTGGATAAAGAATTGAATATAAATAAATGACTGATGCTGTTGGAGCAGCTGATAAAATACTAGATATGAGGGGTAGGGGTGGTGATGGCTGAATCGGAATTGGTTGAGTTTGTTTAGATTACTAAACACTCCAATGTTGGAATATGAACATTCTACTAATATTATAATATATTTTTGGTTTACCATGCAATCATGTCCAAGCTGAAAATATCTATACGTATGTATGTAGGCTAATTTTCTAGCGAATATTTTTCTATCGAATACTTAAAATGAATTAAACATATACTATTTAAACATTACTTAAAATGAATTAAACATGTATTACTTAAACCAACAGTTTTTGGTTAATATTAGAATACCCATGTGGGAAAAGTAAAGTTTGATATTTTTTAATATTATATTTATAAAAAAATAATTATAATTTGGAGCATTAAAAAAATTCCATATGTGCCGTATGTAAGGATCTCAATTCAAGAATAAGTCATATGTGGTTATTCATTTCCCATTTACTGTCTTTTTTTTGTTTGTTTCTCATAGGTATTCTCGCAATGGAGATAATCTTGTCCGAGCTGGGAATATCCACAGGTATGTGGGGCTAACTCTCTCAACATGCATTTTTTCCATCCACAAGACTCGAACCCGAGTTCTTGCTTAAGGGGGATCAAACCATTTTTCTGTCTTGATAGAAAAAAAAATGACACTTAATTAAAAAAGATTCTAAAATATAATATTGTTTAGAGAAAACACATTGATTAGGGACATAGGACGCCCAAGTTATAAAAAGGTCATCTCCATTCCTAAATTTACCATTAGATCTTTAATAGTACTAAAAAAATATCTCCACTTAATTGAAATACGTGAAGTTAATTAGATATTTTGGTCTAAAAAATGTAAGTCAAATTATTATTTTTAACATTTTTATGATTTCTAACCTACACTAATTTGACTTGTATTCATAGTGAGGAGTATTCACTTATGTTAATAAAGTTGTATCAGCATAAATGATGAATGAAAAACAAGACAAAAACATGTACGACCCTTTCTCCATTAATATGAATATATATTTTTAAGAGAAAATATTTGTTTAAAATAGATACTTGTTATTTATTAGATTTTTACTATTATTGACTTATTTAAAAGAAGTAATTTTTATTTATAATTTTATTGAACTAATTTAATTTAATGAATATAATTGTGGCGCACGAAATGACTTGACACATGGCAACATATGATAAGTTTTGTGACAGAGATGTTTGGGAAATGACTCAAAACGAGACAATTAATTCCATCTAATAAATCATATATGTTTTGCAACAAAATAAAATTATAAACACTTTTTTTTTTCTCTTGAAAGAATAAGCAAAAAATATTAGAGGCAAAATCATAGGATGATTTATTTTTTGTTAACTTATTTTTTTCAATATTTTCATTTTCTATTTTACTCCAACATACCTTTATCTCTCATCATTTTTACTATTCCACCAAACTCATATCTCTTCACATCATTACCCTAATTTATAAAACCATTGTATACAGTTTCTTTTTTTTTTTTTTAAAATAAGCAAAAAAATATGAGCTTCAAAATCATGAGATTATTTATTTTGTGTTAGCTTATTTTTTCCCTAATGTTTTCATTTCATATTTTATCCCTTTCATTATTTTTACTTTTCCATGCTTCACCAAACACAATATCTCTTCACATTATTACCATAACTTATAAAACTTTTGTATAAAACTTTATATTTGTGTATTACATTTTGTGAATTGTTAATTCAAGTTTAACAACTTCTATTTATTTGCGTGTTATGTTATTTTTTAATATTGATATTAGTTTTTATATTGTACTTTGTTTTAATATATATTTTTAGCCTTTGTTACGCAATATTAAAAATTTATAGTATATATATACGATGATTTTTTCTCATTTTTTTCACTTCCATTTTACCACATCATAACTTTATCTCTCATCTTTTTTACTCTTCCACCGAACACCATAACTCTTTACAACATCATTATAACTTATTAAAAAATTTATATAAAACTTTACATTTATGTATTATTTATTTCGTGAATTATGTAATTCAAGTTTAACAACTTCTATTTATTTGTGTGATGTTGTTTTTTAATATTAATATTAGTTTTTATAATGTATTTTATTTTAATATATTTTTAGCTCGTGTTATGCAATATTAAAAATTTATAGTAAATATATATATGATGGTAAATATTAAAAAATGAATATTGAAAAAATATTGTAAAAATAACCAAAATAATCATAACATAAACAAATAACCTCATACATTTTTTTACTATGTAAAAAACAATCTTTCTACCTTAACCAAACAAAACACATTAGTTTATATTCAGTTTTTAACTAAGGTGCCCAAACATAAGCAAATTATAATCTTAATAAATAATAATCTTATAATTTATAAACTGAAACTAAAAACATAATCTACATCATATGCACGCTAAAGAAAGTGCGGTTTTGCACTAAATTAGAGGCATTAAGTTTCCCCCTACTTGTTTGCTTTTTTTTGTACTATCGAGATAATTTTGGCTAAGGAACTAATCTTTTTCGGGATTTGAGGCTATCCCTCCAAATAAGTAGAGCTCTTAGGAATCAGATATTTGACCTTGAAGATCTAGTAAGGTCTTACACTACTAAACTAATACATTGTTGATATGTTCGATTAAGTACGTTTATTTATAATTATATTGAAAACCTTCTCTTTTGTTAAGAGAAGAAAATGGATAGAGAGAAAGAGTGAAAAAAGAAAGATGTGAAAAAATAGAGTGAATTTTTCTATTGTTTTGTAAGAAAAAAATGAAAAAATATTGAAGAGAAGAATCTTCGCCCTTTGCTTTGTTTCATTGAATAGAAAAGTAGAAGTCAGAAACAATGTAATTTTTAAAACATCAATATTACCATTGAAAATAATATGAGATAAAATATATTGATTTTGGATAGTTAGCAAATATTTATATATTACTATATATATTATTTTAACCGATAGTTTTTAATTAGAAAATGTATTTAGTGATAGTATATAAGTTTTATACATCATCACTATATTATCCACTATTTGTACATTATCATCATTAATTCTTTATAAAAAATAATACAAATATGTTAAAAATATTGTACTTATTGTGTATATATTTTTACACTTACATCATATATATATTAGATTTCTTTAATTACTAATCAATTCTTATATCAATTAGGGCTGAAAGCGAGTCGAACCAAAGCTTAGATCGATTTAGCTCAATAAGGATTGTCTCGGCTCAAAACTCGAGTCGAGATCGATACTAATTATTATTTTAGCTCGAATTCGACTTGATTAAAGTTTGGAAATTAATCAGTTCAGTTCGAATGATTCATTTAGATAACTCAAATAATTAATTAAATTTTGAAAAAAATACTACAAAAAAGTTTTATAAATATAAATATAATCTTGTTTATATATATAATACAATAAATATAAAAAAATAATGTATGAGTCATAGTAAACTTAAAAATTAGTTTATATATATATCGAGGTAGCTCATGAACCAAACGAGTCGAACTATGTCCAATTCAAGTTTGACTCATTTATTTAACAAGCTTAACTTTCAGCTTATTTAGTTCATAAACCAAGTTTATCAAGCTAAATAATGAATTCAGTTTCGAACTAATATTGAGTTGGTTTGGTTCATTGTCAGGCATAATATCAATAGTTATTATAAATTAAATAAAAAAAACCTAAAATTAGGAGATTAATTATTGATGATGTTATTGACATATTATATAAAATCCCACTTTCTTTTATCACTTTTGCCTCATAAGGAGAGATAAAGAAATTTTGTGGTCCACTCATATTTTTCTCTCTCTCAATCTTTTATTTCTTTTTTACCTCTACCTTATCAAACAAAGGCTGAAGATAATGATAAGCTATGTTAATGATAATTGATAAGGTTGCTACAAAATCAAGTAACAAATCTTCTTCATCTCTATCTGTAAGTCAAAAATTGATAATCACAAATAAATATCCAACAACCTCATAATTTTTATTTTAATTATTAAGTTTAGATTTTAACTTTTTCTTTAATAATTGTAACAAACTAATAAAAATATAAATTACCATATTAGTTTTTTAAAAAGTAATAATAATTAAAGATATAAATATGTATCCAAAAAAACTGAAGTTTAACAAATTGCTAGATATTTTAACATTATTTAATGTTTTTTGAAATTATTTTTGTTAATTAAAAATGATGTAACAAATTGGTAACTGCTGTGTTTATCTAGTCAGTTTTTTATAAAAAATACAAAAATAAATATAAATATTTCTCTCTAACTTTTGAATTAAAAAACAAGTTGATAACTTTATTTAATTTTACTTATTTTCGAATCTATCTAATAAATAAAAAGATATTTGATTATTATTTTTGAAAAACCATTTTTTAGTTTTTTGAATAAGATTAAATTGAGTGTTGACGTTATCATTTTTATTTTGATGTAATATGATTTATAAGATTCTTGAAATAATGGAAGAAATAACAAGCACGTGGTTATTATATAATAGAAATGTATCACAAAAATCTTCACGGGAAAAAAGAAGTTTTTCTCCGTAAAATTCCAAACCATTTTATGCCAATAATTATTTATTTTTGGTGACTCAAAGCATTTAGCAAGCTTTACAAAGTAGAGGAGGAGAAGAAAGAAGGAACTAAGAAAAAAATGAATTCAAATAAGCAAATTTCAAAGGCAGATGCTAGATTCTATGTAAGTAACTCAAGAATACTAGTTTGGACTGTGGCCATGGAGAACGAAAAGGAATTTACTTTGAAGCTTACAATTGGAAACGGTGAATTGTTCTAAAAAGTTTCACCAACAGAACCTTACCCACCTTATAAAGACATGAGATTTTAAATTAGGCCATTAACAAGACAACAACCATTGCGTATTTGCGTTATAGAATGCAATAGTTGCTGTGTGAAATATGAAATATGTTATGATGAAAATTTGTTTTTAAACCTCATATGATCGATGTAGTTTAATATCGATTTGATATGACCCACTACAGTCACATCACTAAGATTTAGAGGCATACCACAAATCTTCCTCAAGTTTCAGCAAAAAGAGTCTGAACAATCAGAGTTCATCAAGAGATAAATAATTGTTATTACAGCCAATATAAACAATTGTTGCTGAATTTAGATGATTCATCCAGAGATAATCTAAGAATTCTCAGTTCTCACATAAAACCAATAACCCATTTGTTATTAGAAGAGCATCCAATGTAACAAGCAGATGCTACAATTGCTAAAGTGGTATAAACTACCACTGGACAAAAATTGAAGTCGCCATAATCCACCACAATACTAGAGTAGGTCATCTATGTTGAAAATATTCTTACTTTTGAAAGAATTTTCTTGACTCAGACTAAGTAGGAGTGAATTCCAAATGAAATGATCAGGATGAATGCCCTTCTCTACCATTTCTAAAAAGAGCTGCAAGGCTTTCTGAAGGTCACCCTTCCGACATAGCACATCGATCAAGGGACCGTAGGTTTCGGCGTTGGGTACACAACCTCTTGCAGTGATGTCTTCCATGAACTTCAAGGCACTCTCAACTTTTCCTTCACTACAAAACCCAGTAATGATAGCATTGAATGTTGATGGAATGGGAAAGCAATTGTTAGCGATCATTTCATTCATCAGCTCAACTGCTTCTCGGACACTACCTTCTTGGGAAAATCCACGAACAAGGCTGTCATAAACTATAATACTTGGAATTCCACCTTCATCAATCATCTGATCATATACTCTCTTTGCATCCTCAATAATCCCATCCTTGCAGTGCTCTAAAATCTTCAGGCTTCTTTCAACAGCTCTGGGAAACATTTTTTCCATCTTTGTTAGAAATTCAGCTGCCTCATCAAAACGATTTTGCTTGAATAGACCATATATTATACTATTATAAGGACTGATATGCCCTCTAGAGCCTTCTTTGCTTTCCTCCATTAACTCCAAAATCAAAAAACCATCTTCAATTCTTCCTTCTGAACACAAACCTCTAATTATTGTGTCAAATGTAATGAAGTTCCATTTGATCCCATCTGTTTTCATATCATTAAAAAGATTGAGAGCCAAATCTAGCATCCTAGACTCACAAAAACCAGATATGAGTGAATTATAGGTGTCTACATTTGGAAGAAAGCCTTTACTCTCCATCTGCTTCAGGAAATGAACCCCAACTTTCACTTTCCCCGCTGCACAAAACCCCTTTATCAATGTATTATAAGCCACAATATCGAGCGAACCTCCCATGCTCTCAACTCTGTCTAAAACCTCCGCAGCCTCTGTTACGCGATCAGCATTACATAGAACTTCTACCACCTTAGTTACAGTAACAACATCAGGCGTGAAACCCAGGCCAAAGCACTTCTCAAGCATCACAATAGCTTGAACTAAATTCTCTTCTTTACAATACGCAGATATCAAAATATTAAAGGTGACATCATTGGGTTCCTCCATTTCATTCATCAAGCTTCGAGCCCTACCGACTTTGCCATTCTTACAAAGTGAATGTAGCAATGTGTTGTAAATCACAGTGTTTGGGGTAACCCCTCTAGACTTAATAAGCTGCAAAAGCTTAAAACCGTCACCTATCCTATTAGTCAAGCAAAGCCCTTTCATCAAAATCCCGAAAGTATAATCATCACCCTCGACCCCACATTCCATCATACTCTTCCTATAAAACTCCCTAGCTATATCAATATCCTCTTTGACAAGAACATCCAAAATTGAGTTGAAAATCTTCAAAGAAGGGATGGTATGAAACTTGTACACCAAGTCAAGAACTTTGATGACACTACGAATCATACGGGCGCGGGCAAGCCCCCTGATGATGGTGATGAAAATGTCATCTCCAGGGGCAGAACCAATTGAGTCAGGCATTTCGTCGAGCAGTTGCTTGACAGTGTCGAAACGGCGGAAAGAGCATAGCTTGTGGATCAATGCGCGGTATGTAGATTGGGTGTGAGCGAATTTGGGAAGGGAGGAGGCCCATCTAAAAGTTTCAAGAGCCTGAGAAGCTGATTTTTGTTCCAGAATGAGGTGGGAAACATGTTCAGGGCTTGGAAGAGAAGAAGAAGAAGAAAAGGTTTGTGATTGGAATATGAGAAAACACTTCAGAGAGATGAAATGGGTTGAAGACGATGAATATGGCAATGCCTTGCAGAATTTGAGCATTTCATTAAGTGAAGGATGATGCACTATGACAATGGCCTTCTAATGTTACTGTCGAGTGTTTGATTTGATGCATTCAAAGTTTAAACAAATATTTATTATTTTGTTTCTTGCTTTTATTCTTTTCAAGACTTCATATATTATTATTTTTAATTAGGAGGATCCACTTAATCTAAGATCATCAACTGGAAAATCCAGTAATATAATTAATGAGTAAATATGTACATAACAGTAGTGGATTTCTGCCCTTTTTTAAATATATTTTTTGAGATGAATAACAAATCTTCTTTTTAGGAAAAACTTAATTATGTTTTAAGGATACATGTTAACAGTAGTTATTTTTTAATTTCACAAAAAGGAGAGTTTATTTCGAAAATATATAATTGGTGTGTAAAAATTAGATGTAAATTAATCAATATCTTTCAAATTAGTAAATTTACATAGCTCTCAAAACATTTTCATTCAACTCCACATCCTTTACCATTTTACATTACTCAGATTTTTATTTAAACCATAAAGATTCTTCACCAATCGAAAATAATTTTGTTTGAACTTGAAATAATCACCTTAGACAACCTGCATACATTCGTTTAACTGCAATTAATAAACATATATATTTAAAACAATTTCCTTGTAATATTTATGTATTGTATTGTAAAAATTTATACATAATCAATAATATATTCATCATTCATGTGTGTTATTTAATGATAATTAAATATGAATATTGTATGATATAGTAATAATGTATAAAAATCTTACAAAATTAGAATATATATCTTTTTTTCTAATTTTTAAAATAATAATAACAATATAATTATAATCACATTACCTAAGCATGTGATTATGACTTCCATTCATAAAAAGAAAATGGGACGATTGACAACCGACATAAATTCAGAAAAAACGTGAACTAATTGAATAATCAAATCAAATCAATTTTATACAATATCATCTAATACATTAATGAGACAATATATGAAAGCTTAAGATACGATAAAGTATAACTAACTGACTGATATGACAGTTAAGAAAATATTTGGAAATGCAATTCTACATTCACCATTATTCCACCGTGGTGTGTGAATGATATATTTATAAAGAAGCATAACACATGAAATGTATATATAGAATCACATTGAAATTTGATAATGAAATGTAGATCATAGAATATAAGATGTTGGAGTACCACAAAGTTACGGTCAACTAGTAACACACAAATGACAGCACGTGTCACTTTGTGAATCTCCCTTTGAAGCGCTACAATGGCGACCGCAAAAAATGCACATGCCAATCAAGAAAACATATATAATATCCCACTTCTCTTTCCTCTTAACGGTTCCTACTACTCTTTCATATTAATAATTATTATTCTCTCTCTTTGGGTGGGTCTTCGTTTTTTCTACTCTTAATCTTCATCCGTACCCTTAATAAGTAATGCTACAAAGCTCGCAGGAGCTTTGCATGACCATGTGTTTTTTGATTCTAATTCTATTTCTATGGATTAATGTATTACCTAACAAATATTGTTACATTATTAATATTTTGTTCCTTGGTCACAAATGTGATCTGTATTGTGTCTCTCACGTTATTGGGTTGGCTTGAGTCTTAATTTGTTTCTTGGATCAAGTGCAAAACCACGTTTGGAACAGCTGTTTCTTGCTGTAACATCTTCTGGGGTTGTCTAAAAATGGCTTGCTTGTCGGTTTTGGTGGCTGAAATTTGAACAACTTTTCTTATTGGGAAATTTGTGATAATATTTTTGTAGAGATCTTGTTTGATTGGGTATTATGGGAAAAAGATGGCACCAGGGACTGGTTGCATATCTGAGACAAGTACAATGAGTGGTGGTGAGAGTCTCAAGGGTGGGAGTAATAGTGGTGAGTTTAGCATGGAGGATCAGGATGGTGATACATTGGGAAGTTTGAATCAGAATATTGGAAAACCTCCAAGGGATCACTCTTCTATGCGCCATTGTACCAGCTCTTCATGGCTTCTTGAATCGGTTAGTATAATTAATTACCATGTTCCTGTTCTTAGTTCCATTCATTTTATTTTTCCTTATACATTCTATATTCACAAAATCTATTAAGGGAAACATCTACTTTTAGACTCTGCTTACTGCTTAGTTCCATTGATTGATATGTATGTGCACTTGTGCTGCTTTCAAAAGGTTGAGAGCAGACATAAAGCACTTTGGTTAGGATGAATAAGCTGATTGATTTTGAAGCATATCTACTTGTTTGAGGATAAGATTGAATTTCCAAGATGTGAAAGGATTTTATGGATTGTACTTGTCATATTGTACAGTTACAATCTCAGTAAGGCTGATCTTTTGTTGGAGCAAAAAAACAAAAACAAATTGATATTCTGCAGGCCTTCCTAGCCTTTTTTCCTAAGTCAAATGGAGTTTTAACCAAGTACAATGCAACATTAAATTACTAGCTCTCCCTCTTTAATTTAAGTTGCATTCTTGCAATATATCTCAACTATTGACTTATAGCTACTCTATGAGTTTTTAGATGTCTCACCCGAAAAAAAAGATGCCATAGTTGAGATTAACCCATAAATAATACCTCACTATAGCTTCTCAAATTTGCAATTTAGGAAGGCTTAGCACTTATTCCTTAGTTCTTGTTTTTTTATATTTCCTGGACTCCTGGGACTTGTTTATTGTTGATTGTTGTATTGTGAAAGAGGCTGGGATTCTACCAAGTCTGCAATTAATTGCAAAAGTAACAATAAAGTTTCTGATGATTTTTGTAGATGATTTTAGGAGCTGCAGCTTTAAAATAACTTTCTTTGAAATTGGGAACATACTAACTTGGCATTTTACTGTCTGAACTTTTGGATAACTTATTCTGTTTGCCGGTTCAAATATTTATTTGACCAATTTGTTTCAAGTAAAGCGATTAAGCTTGTGAAAGCATGACAAGAGAAGCACAGTTTTGGGTTTTATGGAAAGAAAATGGGTTGATTATTTCTTAAAGTTGTGGTTATACTTTTTGAACTAATACTTAGCTAATAATCATGTCCTATTTACTTCTGTACAGGAACCCGATATTATGATTATAGGCTTGAAACCAACCAGTGAAGAGAAGTCAGAGTTTTCACCTATATTGAGGTCTGGAAGCTGTTCTGAGAAAGGACCAAAGCAGTACATGGAGGATGAGTTCATCTGTGTCGATATTCTTGGTGATTATGTTGGTCGAGGAACAGACCTTCCTTCTCCAGCAGCATTTTATGGGGTATGTTTCTTCATGTTAACTATATATATGCATTGGTAATTGGTTAATTAATGTTATAATGCCTAATCGGGCAGCGATTTAGATACTCATGGAGGTTGTGCACTGTTAACAAGTACAGGTATTTGATGGGCATGGTGGTATTGATGCAGCATCATTTACCAAAAAGAACATCCTTAACTTTATAATTGAAGACTCTCAGTTCCCGTCAGGCATTAAGAAAGCTGTTAAGAATGCATTTGTGAAGGTTGATCACACATTTAAAGATGCTAGTGCTCTTGATAGTTCTTCGGGGACCACTGCTCTCACAGCCCTTGTATTGGGAAGGTGAGAACCGAGTACTAACTCTTGCCTAAGTATTGTTGGTATTTGTATACGAGATTTTTATGTGTACAACAAATCTGAGCAACTTCTCACTCGACTTTACTTTTGCTTTTTAAAAATAAAACTTGTCCGGAAGGTGTCAAACATAGATGTTCACAAAAAATTTGGTGCTGCAATTGTGCTTCTACTCTTCAATCTATCAGTTAAATTATTGGTTGGGTGTTATGATGATGCAGGGGCATGCTAATTGCCAATATTGGAGATTCTCGTGCCGTATTAGGCAAAAGGGGAAGAGCTATTGAACTTTCTAAAGACCATAAACCAAATTGCACTTCAGAAAGATTAAGAATTGAGAAACTAGGTGGTGTCATTTATGATGGATACCTGAATGGCCAACTATCAGTGGCTCGTGCTCTTGGAGATTGGCACATCAAAGGTTCTAAAGGTTCTAAAAGTCCTTTAAGCTCAGAGCCAGACTTGGAAGAGATTTCTTTGACAGAAGAAGATGAATTTTTGATTATAGGGTGTGATGGATTATGGGATGTGATGAGTAGTCAATGTGCTGTTACAATGGTAAGGAGAGAACTCATGCAGCATAATGATCCTACAACATGTGCAAAGGCACTCGTGACCGAGGCGCTTCAGCGCAATACATGCGACAATCTAACAGTTGTGGTGGTTTGTTTCTCCAAAGATCCACCTCCTAAGATTGAAATCCCAAGATCACATAGGAGGAGGAGTATTTCAGCTGAAGGCCTTGATCTTCTCAAAGGTGTCTTAAATGGTAGATGAGTCAAACTTGTTTGTTATTTTATTTGTACATACTCAATTGGTGGGGATTTTTCTGACTAACCCCTATGCTATTAAAGTTGCTTTTTTGCTTAAATCTCAATTATAGCATCACAATTCACATACTTGAATTTGGATGCACCAATCAGATTCATAACCTTCTTCACTTGTACCACATTATAATTACAACCATACTTTTGGCCATGTATAAAATGGCTTCACTTCTGCAAGTATATTTCTTAAGAAACAGTCCAAGGTTTCTGCCAATTTATTCTTTGTCAATTTGGATGCATCTCAATTTCTTAAGTAACGAACTATGTAGCAAGTGTTCTGTAATTTGTTCTCATTAATTCATCATTTACAATTTTTTTGAGCCATTGTAAATTTGTAAGGAACAGTCATTTTTTTGTGCCGATTTGATATATATTTCTTCTGTCAAAATAAACCAATATCAATCACGTTACTCTTTTAATTGCTGCATTAAAAGTTCTTATTTTGATAAATTTTCTACATCTAGATTGTTCATGTAAGTTATACACCTTTTACTTTTGAAAAAGAAATGAGATAATATTTACTTAAAGTAGTAGGTGTACACGCAAAAAATGATTTCTTGTCATATAAATTATATAAGTAATTATTCATGATACACTCATTGCTTTCGAGATAATCTGTGTTGGGCAATAGATGCAACACTTACTTCATTTATTTTTAAGCCTAAAATCAGGTATTGCTGGGTCTTTTAAGTAGTTATTTATAAAAATGAAATACCTGAATGGTGCATGATTAATTAATAATGCAAATTTTGTAATGGTGAACACTTATTTTGACCTACTAAGATGTTTGCAAGTATCAATTTTATCTATTGAAATATAAAAATCCAAAATTTATCTTGAAAATATGTCAAATTATTCTTTTTTGTGACTTGTTCCAAAATTTTGTCAAATTAATTGACGAAAGGAAAAAGTACAATTTCGATTCCAAACTTAAGATCTTTAAACCTGACCAATTTTTGTAAAAAATGCTTACACACAGTGCATAAAATGAAAACTCCACAGTAAAAGGCAAAGACTAATGCTTTTACCACTCAGATAATGATACATGTGGTGTGGCCAATTTCATCATAGTATCTACACATCTCTTTCAAATCGATCCTGAAATTCTATTTCACCACAAGTCACATCCAAAGTTGTCGTTTTTAGCATCCTATAACAGTGGTGAGGCCCAAAGCCAGAGGTCCCCAATTGTATTTGTTGTTGACTTAAGTTGTTGGATTGTGTATAGTGAAAGTTACTTTCTGATTGAAGACAATGTCCCACGTGAGGCTTCAGCTATTGATTCCAAGCCTCAATTTTACCCTTAAAAAAGGACAATGGATAAAAAATATCCCCAGCATTCAATTTGTAAGGAGGACAATTCTCTCACCATTAACATTACCTTTTCAATTTTTTTATTATTGTTTATTAATTTTCTCCACTTTCCTTCAGTGCCCAGGTTAATGATTATTATTCTATTGCTGACTTTTGCTTCCACTGCAACTCATGGTCATTGGATAAAGTTTCTCTTTTTATTCTCAAATTTAACTAAACATGTTTTCTGCATCATTGTGATGCTATATATAATACATGTCCTTTCTTATCTTGTGAGTATATCAGGTATGTTTTTCTTCATATTACAAGTACACTCCTTTTTTTACTAAATTTATTATCTTCACATGTTACTATAAGCAGTTGCAATCTGATACTTTTTTTCTTTATTTGTCTACACCATTTTGTGCTTTATTCTTTCCCATGTTTCTTGGGTTTATTTTATTCACTTTACCTTTATGACTTTTGTGAGCCATACACGCTTGATTTTGGGGCACTACCTCTATGGTCCTGCTTTTTATTTTACTTTCTTCTGTTGGAACTTGGTCTTGAATCCTCGGTTGTTTATGTTCCTTTCCAACCAAGGTTATGGACTTATGGTTGAGTGCTGCAGTTTATACTTAATTTTGCATTAACTCTTTCAATTATTCTTTGTTAAAAAAATGGGGTTGTTGCTTCACTTGGTTGTTGTGCAAGGTAATCACTAGTGGCTATTGTTCTATAGGTAACTCATCCAACAATGATTGAACTTTGGCTCTTGGTACTGATGGTTCTTTCCAATGGATTCTCTTCAACTGGGGCTGGCATGCATAATTCCAGTATACCTGACTCTGTAAATATTGGGGCTCTTTTCTCTTTCAATACCACTGTTGGTAGAATGGTAAAACTTGCGATAGAAGCTGCTATTGAAGATGTAAATTCTGATCCGTCTATTCTTGGTAACACTAAGCTGAATATCTCATTGCAAGAAGATTCTAAATACCAAGGTTTTTTGAGCATTTCTGAGGGTATGTATTACATCATGTTACCCCCTTTTTTGTTAAATCTTAAAAGTATTCATTTTTTCCAAGAAGTTACTTCAATTTCAACTCTGGAAGACTATAATTCTTGGTTACTACAGTATTGCAGGTCATGGCAAGGCACACAGTGGCAATAATTGGCCCTCAGACCTCTACAACAGCCCATGTCATAACACATATTGCAAACGAGCTCCAAGTTCCGCTGCTGTCATTTTCAGCTAATGACCCTACCCTTTCTTCACTTCAATTCCCATTCTTCATCAGAACTGGTCCTAATGATCTTTATCTAATGACTGCAATAGCAGACTTTGTTAACTATAATGGGTGGAAAGATGTTATTGCTGTATATGTTGATGATGACAATGGGAGGAATGGAATCAGTGCATTAAGCGATAAGCTTTCTGAGAGACGTTGCAAGATCTCATATAAAGCACCTATGAGCCCTGGAGCAACTCGGGAGGAAATTACTGATTTGCTTGTTCAGGTGGCTCTAGCCGAATCACGAATTATAGTTGTTCACACAAATACCAATTGGGGGCCCAAGGTGTTTAGTGTAGCAAAGTATCTTGGGATGATGGGAACTGGGTATGTTTGGATAGCCACTGGTTTTCTCTCTGCTATTATTGACATAGGTAGTCCCCTCTCTTCAGATGTAATGGATGAAATTCAAGGAGTTATTACACTACGTATGTACACACCAGATTCCGAGCTCAAAAGAAGGTTTGTTTCTAGGTGGAAAAATCTGGCTGCAGACAATAAAGGCGATAGCCCTCTTGGATTGAGTCCTTTGGGTCTCTATGCATATGATACTGTTTATGTACTTGCTCGTGCCCTTGATACGTTTTTCAAACAAGGGAACTCAATCACATTCTCAAGTGATCCGAAGTTATCTATACTACATGGAGACAACTTGCATCTTGATGCCTTGAAAATCTTTAATGAAGGAATATTGTTATGTAAAAGTATTTATGATATTAACATCAATGGTGTATCAGGTCAATTCAAGTATACATCCGGTGGAGACCTTGTAAATCCCGCTTATGAAATCATCAATGTGATTGGAACAGGGTCCAGGAGGATTGGTTATTGGTCTAATCACTCTGGATTATCAGTTGTTCCACCAGAAGCTCTTTATTCGAAACCAGCCAATCATTTCAATTCAAGCCAAAAGCTACTCCCTGTGATTTGGCCAGGAGACACAACCCAGAAACCCCGTGGTTGGGTTTTTCCAAACAATGGAAGGGTCTTAAGAATTGGAGTACCAAAAAGGGTTAGTTACCAAGAATTTGCAACACAAATACAAGGGACTGATTCCTTCAAGGGATTCTGCATTGATGTGTTTCTTTCTGCAGTGAACTTGCTGCCATATGCTGTCCCCTATAAGTTTATCCCATATGGGGATGGTCAAAACAATCCTAGTGACACTGAGCTTGTCCGTTTGATCACAACGGGTGTGAGTATTGTACTAATTGCTCTTTTGTGGAGTTTGAATATTTTATGGTAGATGCCAATTGTTTTTCTGTAGACATAACTTATGATAGAACATTATGACATTGTTTAATTCATATGACCGACCACACCTGATGAGAAAAGTCTTGGTGGCTGAGACCAGATTTCTTCTTCCATACAGGAATTTGATGGAGCGATAGGTGACATTACAATTACAACAAAAAGAACAAAGATGGCGGATTTTACTCAGCCATTTATGGAGACTGGTCTGGTGGTAGTAGCAGCAGTGAGGCAGTCAGACTCCAATGCTTGGGCTTTTTTAGCCCCATTTACACCAACAATGTGGTCTGTCACAGCTAGCTTTTTCATATTCATGGGAGCTGTTATTTGGATTTTGGAGCATAGGGTGAATGATGATTTTAGGGGACCTCCCAAAAAGCAATTAGTTACTGTTTTATGGTAAGGAAATCTGTTATCCCTCCCCCCATGCCCTTTCGCGGGGTTCACCATCATAGAACCTTTTCAAAATCGAGGCCATGTTAATCATACATTAAAGAATTATATCGAGGTTGCAGCTCTAGATATGTTTTAACTTTTATTTGTGTTGTAATTTGCAGGTTTAGTTTTTCAACTATGTTCTTTGCCCATAGTAAGTGCCAATTGTTTGTCTTATGTGACATCTATGTTCTAAATGGTAGCATCCCTTTCATTAATGAAGTTGCTTTTTTCTAATTCTAATGTAGGGGAAAATACAGTAAGCACACTTGGTCGCTTCGTGCTCCTTATATGGTTATTTGTAGTTCTGATAATTAACTCAAGTTACACGGCAAGCCTAACGTCAATCCTCACAGTGCAACAACTTTCTTCACCTATTAAAGGCATTGAAAGTTTAATGAATAGCAAAGAGCCTATTGGGTATGTGCAGGGTTCTTTTGTTAAAAGCTATTTAGTTCAGGAAATTGGTATTGATGCATCCAGGCTGGTCCCTCTAAAAACACCTGAAGAATCTTCAGAAGCACTTAAAAAGGGTCCCCAAAATGGTGGTGTTGCTGCATACATTGACGAGCGTGCTTACATAGAGCTCTTTCTTTCAACCCGGTGTGATTTTACTATTGTAGGTCCAGAGTTCACTAGAAATGGTTGGGGATTTGTAAGTATCTCCTAACTAATTTCCCTATTCTCAAATAAACATGAGCCATTTGGAGGGTGTTGAATGATATAAAGGGTGGCTAGAATTTAGTTTTACAATATACCATGCTTAATTATTGACCCCTTTATTTGAAGTTATCAATCAGCATATGGTTATAAGTCATGACTTCAGTGTTTTTTCCAGGCTTTTCCACGAGACTCGCCATTAGCAGTCGACCTGTCAACAGCCATTTTGCAACTATCAGAGAATGGAGATTTACAAAGGATCCATGATAAATGGCTTTTGAGTCGCGCTTGCTTATCACAGGGTGCAAAGCTTGAAGTAGAAAGACTCAACCTTAGAAGCTTTTGGGGTCTTTATCTAATCTGTGGGCTTTCCTGCTTACTTGCCCTCTCCATTCATCTTATTCAGATAATGAGACAGTATAGTAAGCACCATTCAGAGGAACTTGAGGCTACTAACCAAAGCTCAGGATCAGGATCTTATCGTCTTCGAACTTTCGTTTCATTCATGGATGAAAAAGAAGAGACCGTTAAGAATCGGTCCAAGAGAAGACAAATGGAGAGGATCTCAAACAGAAGCAATGAGGGTGGATCATCCATCAACTCCAATAATGGATATGCTTCTTCTACCAGAAGTGGTTTTCCTAATGAAACCTGACCAACTGTTTGCCTATCTCAGCATCACTCATCATATTACCTATTGCTACTATCATTGGTTTCTAGTCCTTTTTTTCTTTTATCATTACATATATTTATAGGAAATATAATTGTATTATTGGCCTGAATGTAACTAATGTTCAAACGTGGGGAACAAGCTCCCTACTTAAGGCCAATGTAGAATACATAATGTAGGACTAATAAGATGAAAAATCAATCAGGGGATATTTAGAGATGTCATGGTCAACTTTTCTAGTTTTTTTGGGAGATTCTATTCTCATTTTATATATCTATTATATGTTCCCTATTTAATAAACCTAAAATAATGAGTCACTTTTACTAGGTATGAGTTACACAAATACCAATCAACTCACCACAAAATATTCTCTCTATATTTACTTAATTGAAAATAAATCGATTAACATTAGATGCATGCTTGAAAAAACAAGTCTCATTAGCATCACAGACACTACATAGTACTTCATTGAGTCACATAAGCACATTCATTAGTCAACACTAACCAATTTACAATTTTCCAATTAGTGGTAAAACATGCAAAATTTGATCTATGAAGGAAAGTGCCAGCAAATAATAAGTTTCTTAAAATTTAAAATGTTGTCATGATCTATAAAATTAAGCCTCTAACTTGTTCAAAATTTTACTAAAGAAGTTATTAAAAGGGCAAGGTCATTATGATGATATTTTAAATTTCCCAACAACTTATTTGATAATATTTTTTCAGGACAAAATTTGTGATATTTGCATCTTCAAAGTGTAGGATGAATTGAACTAAAAGAGTAAGTATATAGAAATAATAAAAAAGAACAAAATAACGAATAATAAAATGGGACGGGAGTAGAAGCATGTGAACCATTTGCTTTTTTTTCCAAGTGAGGATCACATACAAATCACAATAGCTTTCAATACCTAATTCTAATTTTCCCTATAGAATAAAAAGGACTAATACAGGGCAATCAATACAAAAAATTAACTAAAAAATCTTAAGTAGCCATTCTTATATCTTCATTTAACCTATAAACTGAAACAAAGTTGTTGAGAGAAATCTGCTGTATAAATGTTCTCAGTCACATAGCCACTATGCATGGTTCTATATAGACTGTGATCTTCTAAACAGTGTTTTGATTGGAGAATATACTTATGACTGCATAGGCATAAAAATCAGATCAGATCATAAAACTGATATGAGGAATGTTGACCAAGCAGTCAGTGTTATGGCTGCAGAAACATATGTCCACAAGAGGATAACTGAACACTCTTCAGTACCTACATCAAACAGCTGAGTCATGATACCTGCACAATATCATTCAATTTTAGTATCAGTTAGGAACAAGGCACCGATACTTCGAAATAGATGAGTTCATGTCATGTTCGTCTAAGATATGTATCCCTATCGGATACTCCTAATTGTATTGTACAACTTCTCATGTCTACTATTCTTACTATTATATCGTCGTAGATGGGAAAGTCACAATACTTAGATAAACATTGACATATTATTAAGCTTATAATGACTAATGTTACCTTGTATTAGTTTTATATCTTGTATCATAGTTGTGTTGTATCCTATTAAAGATTAAAAGCAAAGATGGAATGAATCACTTACTAATATTCATTGCTGGTGGCATGGCATACTGCAACACCAGCACATACTGAAACAAAGGATCCAAGGGGAGGAGGCCTAAATTTGCTGCAGCTTTAACAATAAAGAGTCCAATAACAGGTAGTATGAAAAGTTTAGCTATGGTGATGCTGATGAGGGTCAATGGTTTGACACTAGATGATTTCAAGCCTGCAATTTGAAGACCAAGTTAACAAAACCAGTACTTTACTCCTGAAATGGTAAACTATTCTGAAGATATCTTTGGCAGCTATACCTTGAGCGAGGTTACCACCAAGTAAAAGGGTGATGCAAGGAATTGTCCCATTCCTGCAAAGTAATAAGTTCAATAATCAGATAGCTGTGAGGTTAGTATTGCATCATGATATCATGAGCTAATAGTTAGAATAGAAATAGAAAAAGGGAGAAAAGTTTGGTTCTATGAGCAAAGTCACATACCCGAGTAATACAAGAGAGTCTTGGATAACTGCCAATGGAGCATCGTCTCCGATTATTAGGTTCCTTAGCCATGCAACCGCACCAAACAGGAAGCCAAAAAACTGAATATGGAATTAAGGGTGTGAAACATCTAGGTAACTAAGTCATTTCCACAATGAAATGGAAGTAGGTGAATGCCAGATTGCACCTATTCAGTAGAAACTAGAAATTAACCAAGACACAAACTAGAGCTAAAGAAGGGACTCACACTAGCAATTGCTGGGGGTGACATTAGTTCTTCTACAAGTTGGCTCAGAACTTCTATCAGTCTATGCCAAACGGATTCTTTCCCCTTCTTCGATACACTGGACTGACCTTGTTCTTCAATCTGAAAATTCAGATTTGATTTATAATCTAGCAAATGTTTTAGCATGTTAGAAGTATAATTGTAGTGTAGGATAGATGAACTTCAATTTTCAATTTTGTTACTCGTTAGATTGTGGAAAGTTAACTTCCATACTGTAGGAATGTCAAATTTGTGGGGTTGAAGTATAAACGTGTTACACTTTTATTTTCTACCTTCCCACATTTTAGTTTTACTTATCAAGTTTAGACTAATTTTCAAATTAAAATCTTCACCTACTCAAACAAGTAATAAGTATATAACCATCATAGTTTAGTATTGCATAGGGTCTTACACTTTGGTTTTCAGGGTCTACAATATAATCTGATGTGGGGACTTCTGCCACTATGTTTTCACTGTATTCTCCCTTGAGAAGGAGAGTTTCTGCATTAGCATCAAAATCTTTGTTGGGAATCTTTACAATCTCAGCAGCCTCAAGTGCCTTGTATCGCATAGATCTGCTTCGTATTGTTTGGTAAGTATAGGTCCAAATGAAGATACCACCAAGCTACATTTAAGAAAATAAGATAGTAAGGTATACTATAGAGATTTGTATATATAGCAAAAGCATATAATAGTTAAAAAGGATGCATTACCGCCATAGAGAAAGATGCATAAGAGACTGCATTGTTGTGGCAAATATCACTTCTACCAAATGGGCCTCCCTTTTCATCACATATAGCAGGGATAATTACTAAAGGAAGGTTACCCATATTTCCTGATGAACATGAAGCAATTATAAGACCTTCCACTTTCAAGTTAGGCTTTAGTAATTTTACAAGTATCCATCCTAGAATCCCTCCAATAAAGAAGGTAATTCCAATGTTAACTGGCATAAACCACCTGCATAGACAAGTAAACAAGATATGGTTCAATTAATACTAACAATTAAAACAAGTGAATACCATTTTGTCTCCACAAATTGATACCCTTTCTATCTTCCTGAACTCTACTCCATTTAACAAATGTACTTATGATTTTTACTGCAATGATAAAACAGTTCAGAAATAAACATGCAGCATCCCACTTTAATGATTAAGTTGTAAGTATGAAACATTGTTCTGCTCCAATAAAGATTCTTATAGCTGTTTGGTGATATATTTTTTTCCTAGATTGATAGGATATTTATGAAGATAAATAATTCCTCAAATTGGAAAAAGTTAGAGTGAAAAACTAAACATGCGTACCATGATATCATATCAGCAAGTGAAACACTCTTGGCAAAACTAGCAAATACAAGTGAAGGAGTGAATACAAGGAAGACAACCTACAAAAGTGGTAAACAAAACAAAAACCAAAAGTTACTTTTAGTGTTTCTTTGTCCTGTATTTGTTCTCTAAAGAAAATAAATGGATGTTGGAACAATGAAAAATGTACGTTCATTATTTTAATTTAGCTTCCTTATTATATGAGTTATATCTCTTACTTTGTTCAAGGATTTCCGAAAATCTGGTGAAAGAAGATGATCAAAGTAGTGAGTTGACATCATAGCTCCCAATGCACCAATAAGTAGGACTTGAATAACTGGCACAGAAGCCACCTCCAATAGATTCAAAAAACCCATTTTCCTTTTTATTTTCTTGTGCTGTTCCCCTTCTTCTGTTTGCTACTGCTTAATATAACTTCTTGACTATAATTTTCAGTTCTATTCAATACAATGATTGAACAAGACAGAAGAGATGAAACAGTAAATCAGAACCAATTAAAATAAAGTGTGATGAAGTAGGGACTAGTGACTGTGACCAATGTGATTAGTTATGAATTATGGTGGCAGCCAATATCACTTTTGTTACATCAAAGTCAATAAAGAAGCTCAACAAAAGTGATAAAACAAGAGAAGAAAATCACTAAGCATGAAATAGATTATGGGAATGTACATTCTCTAGTGAATTTATATGGATGCACAGCTAGTAGCTACACAACAAGACGCAAGCGCGTAGGTCACATAAGTTGTCACCAAGTGGAGAAGGCAATAGTGACAATTAGATAAATTTGATAACTCATGTTGCAGTATATTAGGACAGAAAAAGTAGCTAACTTTACAGGCCAAGGCATGTGCTAAGACCAGCGTATTTAAATAGTTGCGTTACCCCTAATCCGATATCTGATTTACAAGTTAAATGAGAGAATCATGTAACTAACTATCTTCTATCTTATTAGGGGTTATGCATGATATGGAACTTTTGGGTGTTTAAATTAAAAAATATGGAGTTTTAATGTGCCAAAGACGTGCACTCCTCTCCAATTTTTTTGGATAACTATTTTTTATTTTTAAACACCTAAAGAACCAGTAAATTGCACTTATAGTTGACATTAAGAAGCGTAACAATCAACTAAGCCTACTTGTCAAGTGGTACAAAATTGTTAAAATGACTGTATTATGATGTGATATTTTTCAAGTTTCAACTGATATTTGCTAACGTTTTTGTACCCCTTCCAAACTTATTGACATGTAACCCACACCACTTCCCACCTCCCCCAAATACGAAGGGATAAATCCCATATTTTACTCTATCTTGTGTCTAATTTCCAGTGTCCATTGGGATATAATTAATTAGAAAAACCAAATGATTGATAGCAACATAACAAAGTAAAAAAGGGAAACAAGAAGTAAATGCATATGAGTATAGGATCATCAAAATAAATAAATAAAAATACAGGAGTTAATTATTTTGTCTGCCAGTATCTCGTGGTAATTGATTGTTTTCACTTTTCAGTTGGTGCAATAATTGGCTAACGAAAAAAATGCTATAGTTATAACAAATAAGAAAAGAAAAATATACCTAGTAACATATTATCAATTTTATATAATATCACTACATTATTTATCACTATATATGTTATAATATTATTGACTCTTAAAAACATAATATATATAAATTATGAATTATATATTAATTGTATATAAATATTTATACTATACATATTACATTCTAATGTCACATAAGATGAAACTAAATGTAGAGTATAAACTTGCCATGTTATTAAGATAATGGTTCTATATAAACAATACTTAAATGATATAGAAGTTATTAAAAACTACAGACTAATTAGGTGGTATATAAATTGGACAATGTTATGAAGAATAAAAGTACCTTGAGTCTGATACTTCAGAAAAGTCATTTTCTTCTTGTTTTGATACATTTTTTTAAATAAATAAAGAAGATAAAGGGTAAGAAAATATAAATAGATGCACATTATAGTCATAGAAATTTTTAAGTTCTTTGTCATATTTTTAAGAATATAGATTTTTCAACATATATTTTTAATGATCTCATACATAATTTTTATTAATATTTTTCACTTAATGACACGTGTTAGACAAATGTACTGAATCTGAAATTCTGAACTACACAACCTTCTTTCCTCATTGATTGGAAGTCCTAGCCGCCAAGATGGTCTTACCATAATCATGCAATATTTTGCAGTACGAATATACCTCAATGGAATATAGTGGTATAAACTTTATAAGTTGTTATTATATTATTTATTGTCTATATTTAATAGTCGTTAACTTTTTTAAAAAATTAATATAAATTAATAGTTAATGATATAATAATTAATATAACTTTTTCCTTGATTGACGCTCCTGATTTTTTAAACTCACATATATTCTTCATCTACGGCCAAAACTACAAAATCTTTACCTTTGCGAACTTCGAAACACACGTTTCATGCCAATCAATGCATCAGCTATCAATAAATTTTTCTTCTATAATATTAGATACAATGCATGTACACAAAATAGTGTTATATTGTCGTCTTTTTACGGTTAAATTAGTTGTACCATTATCTAATGCTATGTTATGTGAAAATCAGGAGCGTCAATCAAGGATAAAAAATCGTGACAAAAAAAGATACAATATATAATATTTATAATAACTTTTTATATATAATAATACCACGTATATAAGACTTATAGGTAGTTATAAGATATATATTGAGAAGGAAGCGACCTACATATACTATTTAGTGTTGAGTAAATGCCCCATTTATTTTGGGAAATTTGTTAAGATATATAAGAGTCATTGTTTAATTTTTACTAATGTCTTTTTAATTATATGTTATTTTTGTTCTTATTATTACTTAAATATTTTTACCGGTATGCTATATTTACCATTTCCTCAATGCATTCTCAGTGAGAACAAAATTGGGTAGGTGCAGGTCGGAAAAAAAAAAGACACTCTTAACTCATTTATGAAAGTAACCTCATTAATTAATTAAACTAACAATTAATGTAAATCTCAAATAAAATAACAACTAATTACAAATTGTCTCACAAATTTGTGACCAAACGGGCTATCTTTATAATATAAAAAAGTTATGTAGATATAAAAGTGCAGAAGTATTAATATTTGGAGTGACCGAAAATCAATCAGATTTCACTCAGCAATTGATTATTATTAAATAGAGGCTGGTAATTAATATATTACTACTAGAAAACGAAAATTGTTTACAATATATCGTAGATTAAAGTGAAAATGGCATCAATGAACAATAGAAATAGAAGATATATATATATATATAATAATAATAATAAAAATAGTGCAGATATGTTGAAGAGAGGGGGTGTATATATATATATATTAAACCTGGGAATATGAGGTTGTGGGATAGTGATAAAATCTTCAGCGAAAGAAGAGATCGAGCTAGTGAAAAGAAAGATTGGGAGGATTTTGATTATATCGTTAGTGTTATATGTTCACGTTGTGTCATGTATAGGTTTATACTTAATTTTATTCACTTTATTCTATATATATTGAGAGATATTATTAAGGTGCAATGAATTGGTATCATCCCCAGTGATGCTTTCAGATACTTCTCTGTTTTTTGTCTAATTTTGACCAAAACCAATTGTACAATAGGATAAATACAAAAATGATTGAATGTTCCTGTTTTCGTCATGCATATGATCATGTATATGCGATCTACTCACGAACACGATGCCTAGTATGTGATATGGTTAAATAAATATTTGGACAAAGTTCACCTCTTATTTTCTAATCTTATTTATAAAAAATATCCTTACCGGCCACTTGGAGCAAAAAATTAATATATCTAGAGACATGGATTGTGTAGGAGTTCAAACTTCAAAGTGTCTCATATATATCTATTGGAGAAAAAATTTGTTAGGAGTCATATATTGAGTAGTATAACAAATTCAATGTGACACTTAAATCATATGACTTCTTCACCTAATAGACTAATTTTTTGGTTTGGACATGTGTTTAATTCCTAACAATTAGTGTCTTTTCATTGAAAATTGTGTCATGGAAAGAACTACATATATGTTGCATTAAAGTACATTAACAAATACTTAAGTCATGAGGCTTTCTTACCTAATATACTAGTTTTTTTTAGTTAAACTCTTTTCATGTGTTTAATTCCTAACAAAAATGTTTTGGCCCAATGGCCTTTTCTAGGCCTCCTTCTCCTTGGCAAGGGTAGATTAGTCTCTTTGCAAATCCTTCAAGTTTAACATAAGTAGGAAAAATATGTAGAAATTGATACCGACACCATCGCATGATACAAATGAAAGAAAACAAAATAAAGGAGCCATGTTGCAGCCATCAATATTTACTAAAATAAATAGACAAGTAAAGTCCAATAGCTGAACTTCGCTTCCCCTCTTGTGTTTTGTTAGATATGGAACCAAGATGGTGACATGTAATGTAAGCAGCAGCACGCCATTATTATAAAATTTGGACTCTAAATCTTTGCAAGAGTTTTATTTTTCATTGGTTGTATGTGTGTGTGATGGTAGAGAAGTTTTGTTTCTCATTCAACAAGTATGATGGAATAGATATTTCTTTTCCTTTTATTTTGTGAACAACTTTAAACATGTATATAATATACCAAGATTATATTAGAGTTACAGATGAACGATTCATTACAGTGGGCAACATGATTTTGATGCTAAACAATAATTTTCTTTATTCAATTAGTAAAGAATTAATCTCTAAGTCTATTTCCAACATAATAAGTACTATATAACAATTATAAAATATAATTATTTCACAAATGTTTTAAAAACAGTAGTAGATATCAATTATAGAATATATTTATAATGGCACAATTTTCACACCAGAATTACTGGCATAGAAACGACAAAATGGAGTAAATCCCACTTATGGAGCAACTGAAATGATTGCTAGAAATTTACAGCCAATCAGGCATATATCTAACAGCATGCTTCAAACTTATTATGGCCTACACAAAATTTATCCACTTTAACCAAACTTGTGACAAGGACATGTATGACTATAAAGTATAAAGTGACTCAATAATGATAAAGCAATTTTTAGACATCAACCATTAAATACATTATAACATTCTGATTTGGAGCATTCAATTTCAATCTCAGCCAATAACAAAAATTCATGCCTGATTGGTGCTGTAATTTATTTACAACGAAGTAAAATATCTAGAAACAATTAACCATTATATATATATATATATAAATAATGGTTAATTGTTTCTAGTATGATCACCACCACCAGAAAAATAATGACATTTTGAGGTTAATGAAGTGATACATTCATATATGGAAGTTTCAGTTTCCTCTTAGTTCACTGCAGATTCATTTTGGCCCTCATCTGTGCAGAAACACCATCTATGGCAGAACTCAGCTGAGCAATTTTCTCAGTAAGCACCTTCTGAGTCTTCTGTTTTCACCACAGCAGAAAATAACAGAAATTAATTCATTGTGATTTTGTATTTTCATCTATTCAAATTCAATTCATTCAATGAATGAAATTCATATTCACTTTCTGCTCTTGATTCTTAACATTTTGTATAACAAAATAACAACAATGAAGGCTATATGGATCAACTCTATAATATTTTATCATAAATAGTAATTATTGACAAATAATTGATCTTTAAATCTTTCTTAATCGTTACATATATGTTTTTCTTAGTCTTTACCTTCCTCTAAGAATTAGACTGCACTTCATTCAATCTACACTCCTTACTTGGGTTTCTACCGATATCATTTATGCATGTCCAAACCAGTTAAGATGTTATTCTACCATTTTATACAATAGGAGTTAGTCTAACTTTCTCTCTAATGCATTCATTTATAATTCTATCTTATCTAGTGTGTCCACCCATCCAACACAACACCCTCATCTCTACTATGTGAAGTTTATTCTCTTGTTTACATTTTACCGTCCAATATTCAATCTCACATAACAATGTGTGTCTTATAGACTTATAGTAGTGCGGTAAAACTTTCCCTTTCTATAAAAGGGGCCCTAGTTTACGAGGCTCTCACCTAGTAGGGTCTAGGGAGGGTAGATCAATGCAACCTTACATTCGCAAGCGAATAGGCTGTTTCCAAAATTTGAACTCGTGATCTTCGGAACAATTTCATATTATAACATGAGTTTATTTGTATGATTCACTTTTCTTCCTGAAATATGGCAACATTCCTCCAGTATTAACCATGGAAAGTGGAAAGAGTTGTATTTTGTGTTTGAAGGGGGTGTAAAGTGAATTCCTTATCCCTTATACTAAATGCAGGCTCATATTCCTCCTATTTCAAAGACATTTAGACACACACAATGAGCATGGTTTCAAATGAATGATAACTGCATGGATAATTTGATTAATTTATTACCTCCAGAGCTTTTTCCTCATCATACATAAATTTTGGAAGTTTCCTCATGAAATCTTTACTGTCAGCTCCAACTAATGCCTTGCTTATCTGGAAATTTAGTAACATAGAAGTCAAACATTTCATGAGCCTTAAAGAAAAATATTGAAAAAATAGTCGATTCATCGTGGAGCTCTCCCTTTTCAAGAGGTGTAAAAGTCCAAAATGGACACGCCTGTTCTGCATACATACCTGAGGTGCATATACACAACCTAGTGTTCCAACAATTATTCCTCCCAATACAAAGCCACCAACAAAGATACTTCCACCATTGGGTCTATCACCATCTCCACTGTACTAGCAGAGAGATAAATAGCACAAAAGAGTTAGCATAGGCCTATAAGTTATACCTGCTAGTTAAGTATATATCATTCTTGTAACAAAATCTAAGACAACAAAAATAACTTCAATGTAAAACATGGCTAACAAGCATAACACAATTTATTAAAAAACAAAAATGAAACAGTCATAGCTGTCAGATGATATTTATTGTTACCAAACAATTTTTAGGTTTGTATGCTAAATAGTCATCAAGTCATGTACAAAATAAATGCATCATAAGGTTATGTCCTATCCTGCTCGAACTAGAAGTGGCAGGTTACGTGCTGTTTTAGCCTTAACAGAGGAACCTGAAAAATGCTCACTGGAGTTGATTTTCAAGAAGTGTTTATCCATCTGCTTTAACGGGGAACCTGACATTAAATAATTTGAATATTAGATTTCCTGGAAACACTACAAATGGTGAGAGGGGGATGTTAAGCTGCTTCAAGTTACCATTCATATGTAGAATAGTAAGTTTTACACAACATACTTAGCCTGAATGCGTTTAGATGATTCATTAACTTATTTTCCAATGGTTAATACAGATACAAAAGCCTTAAAAGCTTGGAAGTGGAGGATCCACTCAAGTACCTTACACAAGACCGCATCTTCTAATATCAGGATTATGTGGTCCAACTATTACATTAACATGCCAGTATGCTACTAGCAATGTGCTAACACTAACTTCAGCACAAATCCATATAAAAACAAAAAGGAAGGAACATGTATCGTGTATGTATCATCCTCCTCCTCAAAATGAGGCCAGAACAAAAACAGGCTGTGTAGAATTTTGGTCACAAGTCACAAACAACATACGAACAATAGCAATGTCTCTAGGCACAAACAATCAAGTCTAGGCACACAACCATTTTTCACCTTCTCATCTTCTACCTCTTCATTCTCACCCTAAATCAAGCATAGTGTGACACGTAGTTAACGAATTCTCGCAGCTACCTTTTGAACTGCGTAACACATACCAACCCATGGTACTTCACAATGTAAAGAAAGTCTTCTAATTATATGACAAGTAACAAACAGCATACTGCTTACCACAAAGTACTGTCAACCTAGTACCTATGGCATGAAACTAACATTTGGCTATTGTTTTAATCAATAATTTCAAGCAAAACATAGCTGCAACAAGTTTGGTTGGTCATTGAATTTTGTACATAATCAAAGGAAGGTTGTTAGTACATCATTCGCTGTTCATATTCACTGCTGAATGTAAGTCATTATTAACCGCTAAATAAAAGGCATACATGAATGTATATGTGCAAAAAGCTTTACATCATTACTCTGTAGGTGCACATTCATTGAACTCTTTAGCAAAACGGTATGAGTCTGATCAAGGCATTAAACATAGCAGGAAGCAAAAAATCACAAACAACTAAAACCATCCTAAAAATCCTTTCTTTTCCCCATTTTATATTAAAGAAATATATTGATTTGGAAATAAATAATACCAGTGAATCATACATACATATAAAAAAACTATAAACTTGATAGACGGAAAAACAGCAGAAATCCATTTAAAACGAGAATGTGCAATTGTACTGTGAGAAAACAAAAGGAGAAGTTTTTGAGTGGTGCACAATGACAGTGATAAATTTAATGAATCAGCTGAAAGAAATTGTGTTTCTGGAGTCTTCACCATAACGATCGAGGTTGATAGAGCAGTAGCAGCCATTTCTTCAGATAAAGATTCAGACCCAAAAATGAGAACCAAATTTTTCTAATACTGTTTCTTTCCTCGTAGAAGACGAAAAACAACAGAAAAAATAGATCGATGTTTTTGGCCTTGCGCTTTGATATTATCAAGCGCTGTCTTCTTGTTTCCGTTATTAACACGTTTACCACGTAACTGTTTTGTTTTGTTTTTTTTGTTTTTTTTGTTTAATTTAAAATCTGTGTACTGTTTTTTATTTAACAAATCAATGGTGTATGATTTAATGATAGTGTAAATCTTTTTTTTGAATAAAAAAATAATTTCCTTTTTCTTTTTCTGTTGTTTATTCTTTCAATTAGTTTCAAATTTTAGTTTTTTAGAATTTAATAGAATATTATATTATTAAAATAAAATATCTCCTTATAATAAGAGATAGTTTATCTCTCTTTAAATCCATTTTTAGTTTGACATGTATTTTGTTTTCTCTTTTTTCAAGAAGTTTTCATTTTAAAATATATTATAAAAGATATATGTCAATTGTGAATAAATTTAAGGAGATAAACTATCTCCTAACATGAACAAATATTTTATTCTCGTGTCCGGTTATCCATGTACATCCCATTGAAGTTGGGTTTGCTTGCCCGAAATTCTTTTTTAGCCCAAAAACAATTGATGTTTTGCATGTCTTATATTTACCATTTTGTCCATTTATTTTTTCTTTTAAGTTTAAAGAATAAATAAATGATAAAAAAAGAAAGAAAAAAAGTTCTTGATGTTTGCTTAATTCTTTTCCTATAAATAATATAATATATATACAATATGTACTAGTATATAAAGTAAATATAACTTTTGTTCAATTTTTTATTTTAGTAATGATGTATTGCTAAAGCTGATAAATGATTGTCACATGATTATTATTATCTACAAAATATTTTTATCCTCTCAAACTTTGTTTTTACATAATATAAAAACCAAGTATCAATGATATTATTTGATCTGACCCTCTTATAAATTTTAATCATTTAATGTTTTATTTATTTTTATTACAAAAAGTCCAACTATTTTTTTTCTAGCATGCCTCAAACAAATTTGAACGACTTTATTAGTTAATTTGAATTTGGGTGAAAACAATTTTTTATCATACCTTACCTGTTGTACGTGCTTAGAAATTCACATTACTGTTTCGTGTGAATTTCGAAAACAAAAGTATAAACGTGACGTTTTTAGAAAAATAATACTATTAATTTTCATTAATAGTTGTAAACGACTTTTTCATTCTTGAATTGTTCTTACATTAATTTTATATTTCCCAACAAGTTAAAAAGTTTGAACCAAAATTTACTCCAGTGATTTACCTTTATTATTTATTTAACTTCTAAAATAAAAAATATTGCGAAATAGAAACAAATTCAATATGTATACACTGATAATATAAGTGATTTTTCACTGTCAACAAATTCACGTCATTCATTTGTTAGTTAGTATTGACTTTCAAATAAAAGTATTACAAATCAATAGTGGATGATGTGCTGATAGTGTAAACAACTTAAATTGTCTGTGCATAGATTTTACACTCAATAAAAACATGTTAATAATAGGAATGCCCCAGTAATAATAAAGGAGATAAAATATATTAAATTTTTTAAGAACGCCTAGTGGTCAAAGAAGCCACTTGCACAAGGCTTATTCAATGGCGCGTTTTGTTAAGCTGTGGTGGCACTATTGTTGGGACTTTGAATTCAAGCACGACTGAATTTGTGAAAGGAACAGGGAGATAAGAAATTGAAGTTGAAGAAGACTTTATTACTGAGTTTGGGTCAATTTTGTTTATAATTATTTTACTCTATAGTACATTATTAAATAATAAGGATTATAAATTTAACACGAGTTTATGCCCATATTATGTTTTAAATTGGTGCATGTTATAACATGAATTTTGAGTTAAATGTGTAATTTTGATATTTTCTATATGAGTGATACTCCGAGTTTCAATTGGATATGAGAGGTGATTGTAATAGTTTATAAATGAAAAAATCAATGAAATCATTGTCTTAAATTTTGATTAAAATCGTAATATCTTACTTATAACTGATATTCTCATGCTCAATACTAATGCGACTATCCAATAATCTGAGGCGCAGACATTGCTCAACAAGTCCAACAACTAAGATTTTGATTTACAGTATAACATTATATTTTTTGTGGTGTGGCTTCTTATCATCTCATGGGATGCTTGACGGGGCCAAGACATGAAATGTAAAAAAAATCGTTCCTCTGCCCTCAAATCTGTGAAGTCAATATTTTGAACAAGCACTTTGATGGACCTACCTTAAAAAACTATTAAAATTATTATTTTACATGAAGGTCAACAATTATATCTCCTTAGGCAATGATTCAGAGATTATGATTATTGATTCGGTGAGTTTTATTATTTACAATTTTTTTCACTCACCATCCGGTATCATTGGTGACTTTTACTTGTCAATCACACTCAAATGTAACCAAAAATTTCCATCTCAAATGTAATTACCACATATTTATTACTCACTGCCCTTAGATCCAAGGGCTGGGATACTCTAAAGTATATTGGAATTGTGAGGCCCAGATTTAATTTTACCATTTATAATAATATTTTGTGTATAAATATTTTAAAATCTATATTATTCAAATCTTTTTAAAGTTATATGTCACAATCTTACATGATTCTAGATCATTCAGACTAGATTCATTTTCTAGATCTACAACGTCTAAGTAGAAACATCCCCCCATGATAGCACTGTTGGGACCAGCAATTCGTCAGGCTCTAACCATCGATGAGCCATATTGCTTTAAGATCATTAGAAATTAAAAGAGCAAAAAGATCCAATATTTAGGAGCACATTATTTTCCAGTTGGGCACTAAAAACAAAACAAAAAAATCTTTTATTCACTTTTCCAATCTCTCTTGAATAATAAATATAATCAAAGGTAAACTCAAACAATATTGCTGGGGACTTCATTTCTTTCCTTTTCAGGGCTTATATTTTTAGTTTAGTTTTCAGTGTTTTCTCTGACCAAAACTATTATTTGGGGCACTCCATTTCTTTTCTTTATACTGAAAAAGGTAGCTTCACTTACCAAACAGGCTGAGCCTACGACTACTTCAACACCACACATCAATAAATTCATGCGCTTCTCAAACTTCATTCATCGTTTTCAAAGCCAACAAAAAATGTATCACATTTGAAAACTGTTTTCTTTGTCCTTTAAACACAAGAAACCAAGATACATATAATACATAATTTAAAATTTTGCACCCCAATTTTCAGTTTTCCTTTGTCTCCTTGTTTTGAGTGTTTGTTTTGTGTTGGGTGATTTTGTTCTCAATTTTTCATATACCAATGTCTAAGTCAAAGTTGAAAAAACTGTTATTTTATGTTCTGTTTTCAATGCTGGTCTGGTTTGGAAGTTATGGTATGGCGGCAAGTGAAAGTAGTGGTAATTCGAGAGAGCTTGATCAGACACCAACTTGGGCTGTTGCTGCTGTGTGCACTGTTTTTATCTTGGTTTCCATTACTTTGGAGAAGAGTCTTCATAAACTTGGAACGGTATGTCACTAATGAGTTGTGTGTTTTTTCTTTTTTTGTAACTAATTCTCTTTTTGTGCGTTTCCCATTAATATAACTGTCCCTTCTATAGGTTTCTTTCCCTTTTCTTTTTTTTGGGTACATTCTTTTCCTTTTCTTTAATCTAATGGCCGTGTTGTGTTGCTCATTTAACCAACCTTCCCAAAGTTGTATAATTTAGGTTTGTAGTTATGTTATTAGCACAATATATTCAGGTGATGTTTGGGATATAAATTTGTATTTGCATATTTATTGACGCTAAAATTCAAGAAAATGAAAGAATCAAATGGTATCCCATAAAATTGTCCAGAAATGTGGGGAAAAGAGAAGATCATTTCTCAATCGCAAAAAGTAGGAAGAAGAAGAAGAAGAAAGATTGTGAAGGCCATGGGGCGGCAATGAAATGAAAGTTTCAGAAAGAACAGAGAAATCTGAGTACAGTGAAGAGTGTGAGAAAGAAAGAAAGAGGAAAAACGATTTCAGAAATATGAATCTTGTTTTCTAAAATGTGAAAATGGGAATAACCCTTCTAATTCTAATAAGAGAATAAAAAGGGAGATAAAATATGGCATATTTCATGAATTTAGTGGTAGAGGGAGATAAAAAGGAGATATTTTAAGTTCTAAAGTTTTGTAATGGACAAAGTTCAATTCTTGTCGTTCGGATTCTTGTAAATTAAAATTGAAATTCAGCCTATAAAAAGTAATTGTCATGTGTTTGTATTTTGTTTTTCAGTTCCCCTGAAAAGTTGAAAATTTTCGTTTAACGAATTCGTAGCACTAAGTTTCACGTTAGTTATCTGTTGCCCACGCATCTCATCATTTTACATAACAGGAAGCCATTTATTTTGTTCTTTCCTCGTTTGAACTTCGTAGAATTATTTTCCCATTAATTACAATTCTGATACAATATTTGAAGTCTTTGAAATATATGAAGTTGAAGATTGGTCTGTTTTGTTGATATCATGATGAGTATTTGTTGGGATTTTCACGTGTTTTCTGAACCTTAACACTTGACACTTTCATCAGTGGCTAGGACATAGGCAAAAGATGGCTCTGTTCGAAGCACTAGAAAAGGTTAAGGCTGGTAAGAATTATTTATTTAATATCTTCATATCTGTTATAACTTCATGTGGAATAAGTAATTATTTTTCACTTTTTTTTTTGCAGAGCTTATGATTTTAGGTTTCATTTCACTGCTTTTGACTTTCGGGCAGAGTTACATAGTCAAAATATGCATTAGTGCAAGTGTTGCGGATAAAATGCTGCCATGTCCATATAGAGAAAAAGGCACCAACAATGCATCAAGTAGTGGAGGGGAACACCGTAGGAAACTTTTTTCTTATGAACGTAGATATTTAGCTGCTGATGCTACCTCGTACAAATGCAGCGACGAGGTAACTAACTAACTGTATTTCCATTTTATTTTCTTCTATTTATTTATAAATGAAACTTGCTTTGGAAAGTGCTATACTTAATAAAATAAATTATGTATTTCATATTACAATAAAAAATTATATTTTGTTTTTCCTTAATCATTGCCTCTAAGGGTAATGGGTAACAAAACAATAGTTATATATGTAGTGCTCTACGTTAATGATCTTGGACATTTTTTGCCACTAATAAATTGGTTTTGCAACCCATGTATCCTCTGATTGCCTTACACCTAGTATTTCTATTTATTTTTTTGGTTTGTTGAGCTTCTTTATATAAGGAGAAACACTGAAATAATTTATGGGGATCTTCGCAACAGTGCCTTATTCACTATCTCAAGCTAATTATATGTTAACACATGGATCAAATAAAAAACAAAATAAAAAGTAATAAAATGAAGTACTCTGATTTACTTTGGACATGAAATGAAACATCGTTTAAGACAAGTGATTTCCATTCCTGAAATAGCTTGCTTTTATTAAAGATTGTGTGTTTTTTGTTTGAAGAAACAGAAATAGAGTTTTTAGCCTTGTTAACGGCATTTTGATTGACAGATTTTTTTCCCCATTCAAAGCACCGTTTATAGGTGTAGGTTGACAAAATAAAAGCAATTGCTTGACTATTACTTGTTCTTTTGAGAAAACAAAACTGAATACATATCTTATCTGTTAGTTTTTAAGAGTACTTATAGAATAAGCTTGCTTGGAGTAGGGGATGATATATTTCACCCTGATTATCAGTGTTTATTGAGATCTTGTCTTTGGTTTTATGCAAATTCTCTGTAAGTTCCACCCCTTCTATAGTTACATTGGTGTTTTAATTTATCTAATTATGTGAGCACAACATCAAAGGTTTTCTTTTTCCACTTCCTGACTTTATTTTCAATTTTGTTTCCTATCAATAGTTGCTAATCTAATTGTTGGTGGTTATAGGGACATGTGCCACTTCTATCTGTGAATGGATTGCACCAGTTACACATCCTCATATTCTTCTTAGCAATCATTCATGTGCTTTACAGTGCTGTCACAATGCTTCTTGGGAGGCTAAAGGTTCATTCTTTTTTTTTAGAATTGTTCAAATATTTGTCCATATCTGTGCTTAAAGGACATGAAATCTTACCCAGCTTATGACATCTTATTGCTTTAGAAGTATGAGTATGGCAGTTTATGTATTATATGGTCATAACTTTAGGTTATGAGACATAAACTGGTTTAATTTCAGACATATATTGATGAAACTAAATGCGATTAGAGTTCTGTTAAAGCACCTATCCTCAGGGAAACACTGAATCCTTAAATATTGTAGTCTCATGTATTTGTTTTCTTTTTCTTTTTCTATTGAGAGAAAGAAACCTTTACTATAGGTGCTAGTGCTCTATAACATGGAATAGAACATAGTGGATGCAGTTGTAAGTAGGGCGAAGGCATTGTATGAAACAATCTAACAATAACCTTAACCCAAGACCATGTCGAGGCTCATTGAATTCCCCATGGAGAAGCAGAAAGAAAACTTGTCTGATCTATGAAAAATGAGAAATCACCCTATCAAGGGAAAAAGGACTTAAATGGCAAATAAACTGCACTTACATAGCCTGATTAATTAGTCCAAATAATGATGATTTGAGTCTTTTTTATTTCTTCAGATACGTGGCTGGAAGGCATGGGAGGAGGAGACTTCAACTCATGGGTATGAGTTATCCATTGGTATGAGTTCCAATCATGTATATGTTTTTCTTCTTCTAGAGTAAAATTTATAGTCCTTCAGAATTACTAATAACTTCTATCAATGCTACTTTAAAATACTGCTATATGAGACCTCATAACTATATTTGGTATTTGATATGCATATGAGCAGATGCTTCAAGATTCAGGCTTACTCATGAAACATCATTTGTGAGAGCCCATGCAAGTTTTTGGACGAAGATTTCAATCTTATTCTATATTGTGAGACCCATCTTAATAATCTTCTTACTTTCCCTTCAATTTCTTATGCTCATTTTAAAGGGATGATGTACCATATCTTTCTCTCTCTTTTATTTCTCCAGGGCTGCTTCTTTAGGCAGTTCTATAGTTCTGTGGGCAAGGTTGATTTCCAAACTTTGCGCAATGGGTTTATCGCTGTGAGTCTTGCAATTTTCATCAAATATACTCGTTTCATTATGGATTACCTTCCTTTTTGACAGTGTCATTATTTATTTATAGGTCCACTTAGCCCCTGGAAGTAAATTTAACTTCCGAAAGTACATCAAAAGATCCTTGGAAGATGACTTCAAGGTAGTTGTCGGAGTCAGGTAACAAACAATCTTTGACACAATGACACAATGCATATGCAGCATTACATTATATTATATAATGTGTTGGTTTTCCTCCTAGAACTAGTTCTAAATGTTTGCTTAATCTTGTCCTTTATCTTGGCAGTCCTGTACTCTGGGCATCAGTTGTAGTTTTCCTGCTCCTAAATGTTAATGGTGAGGAACTACATTCTTCATGGATTCCTATAAGATTTAATAATTCTGAATTTCAAAATTTAATTAAAGGATGAAAGTTGGTTAATGATATATATTTTTTCAGGATGGCAAACTCGAATTTGGGCAGCCTTAATTCCTGTTGTTGTAAGCATTCTGTTGTGTTTGAAATTCTCAAATTGGTTGAGAATGAGATCTACAATTAGTTTAAATGGTTGCAGATAATTTTGGCTGTTGGAACAGAACTTCAAGTCATATTGACAAAGATGGCTCTTGAAATCACAGAGAGACATGCAGTTGTTCAAGGGATTCCTCTTGTTCAAGCCTCGGACAGATACTTTTGGTTTGGTCAGCCTCAATTAGTTCTCCATCTTATCCATTTTGCTTTGTTCCAGGTATTCAACGAGTTTCCTTTTAGCAGAATCTATTCAAATGTTTTCAATAACAAAGTTGAATGTAGCCTTTAGGAAATAAAAATTGGTAATGATATCATACTAATTTTGAAGATAACATACCAGCAAATGTTTTCTCCTCACTCGAATTTGCAAAATTTAAGATACTATGATAGATTTTCTATTATAAAGTGGGTCATTAAACTGCCTATATTAACCTCCACTAGTGAGAGTTTAAAGGTTTATCTTAAAGAGGTTACTATTATTTATTTTCAAATTGAAGATAATAGCCATCTGGTTTTCTTATACTTGCAGATTGCATTCCAAATAACATATATCTTGTGGACATGGGTACTGACCCTTATTTACTCCTTAATCTTGAATATTGACTAATAATATCTTTTTGTTGTTTATATTTCTGGATGATGAAAGAATAATTTCTTTATTTGCAGTACTCATTTGGGCTAACAAACTGTTTCCGTATTGACTACAAGCTTGCAGTTGTTGAATTAGCTTTAGGGTAAGTAAGCCTATGATCTGAATAATATGGCCTGCCTGATTATGCATTTCATACTTTGGTATAATAGCTGGTCCCTTTATATGAATATATCTAGTGGATGGTTATAGACACATCAAGCATTATAATGATTGATTAATTGAAGCCCATAATACAGGACAGTTTTTTTATTAATTCTCATGTTTTGCAGGGTCATTATGCTATGCCTCTGCAGCTACAGTACCCTTCCATTATATGCTCTTGTTACTCAGGTAGCTACTATTTCTATTTCCTTACTGCCATATTATTTGAGACATTTTCTTGCCTGAACTTAGCAGAGACCAATGATACAAGTGTCTTGTTTATCCAAAAACAAGAGAAAGGAGGGAATAAAGACACATTTTAGATAAGAAAAGTACTAAATTACTCATAGTTCCAAATGGCAATAAAACCCTATACTTATCCATTTAAAAAAGTTTGAACAGCTTTTATAGGACTAATCCATTTATGGCCAAGGCCCAAGGTGGAGCTTTCAACCCACTTAGCACAACCCCAATTGGCAAACCCATCTGATATTTGCTCATTGCGTATCATTTATCAGTTGATCACTCTTGATAACAATCTTATCATTATCCCAACTACTTTTTTTAAGTGCAACTCAGGGTTATACTTAAGAACACTACGATGTTAATAGTAAAAATTAATTTTGATAATGCTATTTTCAACATGTCCTAAAACTTTTCCTCACTAATAAGGTAAAGTCATTAAGTTTTGAAATTTGTTTAATTGACAACGTAATTATCATGATAAACATACTTGCAGATGGGTTCAAGTTTGAAAAAATCAATATTTGATGAACATACAGCCAAAGCATTAAGGAAATGGCACATGACAGTAAAAAAGAAGCAGGGAGTAGTAAAGCTAGGAAAATCCACCATGCGAGCCATGGACATGGATGGAAGCACCACCATTGGTTCAACAAAACTGCATTCTTCTCGACCCACACTTCACCGTTTAAAAACTACTGGCCATTCAACTCACACATCAATATATGAGGATGAAGATGAATATCAATCTGATATTCAATTGTCTCCAACATCATCGTCAACGACCTTGGTTGTAAATGTGGATAATGGTCATCAGCAACAAGTAGAAGAAAATACTGAAGAAACCAACATTCAAGGTGACTTCTCATTTGTCAAGCCTAGCCCTATAGAAAAGAACCATGACGTAGAATTATTATAACTTTCATTCCATATTATCCTTTTTTTCCCCTTATTTTAACTATATTTTCACCTTCTTGGTCTATGACACTTTCTACATGTATATGATAATATTTTTAAACTTGAGATGATCAGTTTTAATATTTGTATATTGATTATTGTTTATAAATCACTGGTGTCAGTAATAAAAAAAATTCTCTCGCTCTGATCCATGCTTGAGCAAAGGCATATACATAAGGGAGAGAAAAGAATCTTTTGATATACATTTCTTATATACTTGATGGTCCTGATGAGTGTGATTAGCTACTAGAATGAACCATATCTACAATATTAGGAGCTCAAATCTTAGAACTAGTATGGACTTTATCTAACCACTACCTTAAAGTTATTCTTGTAAAATTACTCAGTTACTTACACTAGTTTTGTCTAAAATGTATTAGAGTTTCTGTTGGTTCTTAGTTTTTAATTTTCTATTGTTGTCAAAGATGAATAGGGATCATGTCACTATATTGTCAAGTAGTGGACAATAATTTGGTATGTAAATGGAAGTGTGATGGTCCATATCTTGTGCGATCCATACCCGTGATTGTTTATGTTGCACATGATGGATGAAACCGAGAAAAGTGGAAAAGGGAGAAGAATCATGAGTAACAGATAATCTTGGCGTATTTGAATTTTAAAAATAAAACTTATTTAACATATATAAGATGTTTATATTCAAGGAATGCCAGGTTGGTTTGTCTAAAGTGCTAAATATTCTTCAACTTATTTAATGCAAAACAACACATAAGTAATTTTGTTGCAAAAGTGAGAGACACATCCAACTTTGGTCAACACTGTATGTACAAAAGCCTATCAGAATGTTATTACTATGATATCATGATATGAAGATGATGTGCTTATCTGTTAAGCTAATATATATTTACCTGCTAGGACTAATCATTGTAAAGCTGACTAACCATTCCGTGAGATATTTTCTTGAACATTTGGTAAGACATGCTATGTCTAAAAAATAACTATGTCTTCCATATGTAGATACTTTTTGAAAGATTCAAAACTAAATTTGGGCCTTCCATATGGGAATTTTGTGTCTCATAAAGTATCCTAATTAAAATTAAGTGTATAGTCGTTGATGAAAAATGAAATTTCTTAATATATATTTATATATATATGAAATGTATATTATTTGTGTCCTATTTTAATTGTTTCTTTACCAATATTTACTTTTCTTACTTCTTGGGAACAATGTAGTTTTATTACTTTAAGAAATGTTAATTATTTTTATTACTTTTATTAATATTTACATTTATTACTATTATTTATTGTTTAAGAAAACAATAAATATTAATTATTTTTCCTTATATTCTGTTTTGTTTATATTGTCATAAATAGCCTTAGTAATTTCAATAAACATTATTAGAGGTGTTTTAGTAAAAATATATTATTTTAAATTGATAGTTTACATGTTTAATGGCTGTCTTAATTTATGTACGTGACCTTAAAGGAAGATAGAAAAATTATACTTTTCATATGTCTTATTTTAATTATCACTTTAGCTTTAGAGGCATATTAATGCAATCATTAAACGTATTATTTCCAATACAAAATAATATATTTTTACTAAATAATTCATAAAAAACTATATTCACACTTTATTTAAGACAATAAAGAGAAAAATAATTAATACATATTAATTTTATAAAGTTTCGAAATATATAAAAAAAATAAAAATGCTAAAATTCTAATTAAAATAAAAACAATTAGAATAATTAGGAAATGAACTTCATCTCTATATATACTTATAGGATATTATTCTTCCCCTATTAAGTTTTAGGATTTTCCGACATCCAAAAAAACTTCATCACTCGTCATTATGACACACACTTTGTGGATTACAGAACATTTTTTTTATACAGCTCCGAACACAGTTTTCTGAGCTGCCAACTGATTGTGAAATATTCTCAATCCCATAAAATGTTTTTTTTCCTTTTTATTTTAGGAATGTTTTCATTCAACATTACTTTAAAGGATGAGATGCTTGTTTTATCCGAAAAGGACCCCAGCTAGAATTTAGAGTTTAATAAAAGAAAAGGTTCACAAGTGTTTTGAGTAAGCGTATTATTTTAAATAGATAAGAAAAAAATATATTTAAAACACATTGAAAAATATGCTTGGTTTGATCTTTTAAAATTTATTAAATAATTTTATTTAACACATACCGGAAACTAAACTAAGCTAACTTCTTTGGGATATAGGAGGTGAAAGAGTGAAATGATAAATAATGGTAAACTGAAAATAAAGTATAAATATAAATTGAGTTTTTAAAACATAATTTGTTTCAAAAAAAATAAAAAAAACTTACAATATCGACAAATATGAAAAAACATGAATTATTATTAAAACACTTAACACTACACTACTTGTAAATTAGTAAATAAGCAAACAACAATTTGTTAGTTTAATGATGTAAAAAAAAGACTAAAATGTTAAAAATTTAATTTATGATAATGACATTTATTGAAAAGAATAATTTGGTACAAAAAAAATTAATTTTATCCAAAAAGAATACTCTAATAAATAATTATAATAGTCCATATTGCACAAGAGTGGGACTTTTTTAATCTTCAAATGCCATTCTGTCCTCATTATGATATCTTTGCATGTTAGATAGTAGATATAGATGTTGTGACCATTCAACAAAACATTCTACCCTTTCTCTACTTGCCAATTTGTTGGATAATGACAAAAAAATATGACCTCTGAATTGGGATATTATAATAAATAAGCAAATTACTTGAGACGAGATTTTATTGGGTGTCGAAATTTATATTAAATAAGAAATACAAATGTTAAATTAATATAAATTCAAGCTATGTACCAAAAAATATAAATTCAAGCCTAATAAACACCACTTAAATATTAAATTATCAGTTAAAAATAGTTTTTATAATAAATACATATGTGTAATTAAATTACTAATTATTCTCGATATAAGGGTGTTATAGTTAGAAACAGCAAACTACGAATAAATAGTAGGCAAATGACGATACTGTAATTTTTAAGAATATTTAGGAAGAGTGCTATTTAAAAAGTCAAAATGTGAATTTTCAAACTACAAAAGAACAATTTTTCATTTATTCCCAAATTTGGAGCAGGAACTCAGTTACGACTAACTACTTCTAGGAAAAGTCAAACATACTAAAAAATTCAAAATTACTTGTAGACCGATCTCTCTAATTGGATGTGAAAGATCTAATAACATTTTTTTATCTCCTAATTAATGTAACTCATTACATTGGCCGTGTCTTAAGGCTTAAGGGGATTAATTAAAAAACGAAATACAGAAAACTTGAATTAAAGAATACAATGTTTTAATTTCGATTTCAACGTCTTCTTTTCTTTTTAACCTTCAATTAATATTATGAAAACACTTCACCCAGTGGCGGATATAAGGGAGGGAATCCCTGAGATGAAAGAACCATTAATATTACATATTTTTAAAGGTACCGCTTACCAATACTCTTGCAAGATTAAAGAATTAAGAAGGAAAATGATGTATTGAAAAGCTAAAATAAACACTTTTAAATACAATAATATCATCATTTCTCCATGAAAATAAGTCTCCTCTTGCACAAGTTGTGATCACCTTAGGATACAACACAGAAGCTTCATTTTACTTTCTCCATGAACTCATCTTTACTTTTTTATTCAATGGCTTCACTTAATGTCTTAATCACTCCACAAGCTTCACTTCATCAAATAGACATCAAATATTATTCAAGTCATCTTCCTATAATTAATTTCTAGTACCAATTAGTTATTCCAAGTCCTTCATCAACTAGTTTTATTATTATAAATATTTTCTCCTTTATATTTTTGAGTAAGTACTCAATTCATTTTAGTCTCTCATATTTTTTGACATTCCCACTTTAGTCTATTGGAAATTGGAAAACTCAAAATGATCCACAAAAACTTTAATATAAATCAAATTAGTCATTTTTAAGATCAAATTAGTCTATATCAGATGTTATAAAATATATTAAAAATAACTAACTTAACTACTATTTAAAATTTTAGGGATCATTTCGAGTTTTTTAATTTTTGAGCGACCAAATTGGTAAGGTCGAAAAACGTAAATAACTGAAATGAGTGCTTACTTTATATATTTTTTTTGTTTAGTTGATATTTAAATCTTTGGCTTTTTTCTATTTTATATTGGATGTATAGAAAAATTAATCTTTTGGTTAAGACTCGACAAAAAAAGTTAGGATCCTAACCTTTATCTTTCCTCAAATCCCTCATGATTTTAACATTTCCCATAGTGTAAACTTTTAAGAAGCAACCACCACCAACCTTATCTAAATAACTACGAATGACACATGCCATGCACCTAGAATGGCAAAAAAGAATACATTTTTTCAACAGTGGCACCTTTCCACTGCCAGATCAAAAAAGAAAGAGGATCATGTTGGCTTCAATAATCTCCCTCAATCATTGATTTGGAGACTACTAGAACATAAAAAAATTGAGACCTGAAAATAAGTTGAGAATTGAGATCCATCCTTCTATAAAAAAAATGAGTTGAGAACTATAGTGTCAGACAGTAGCACATGTGTTGAACTAGGCTATATGGTTCATAATCATGAAAGTGGGAAAAGCCTAAAGTCTTCTAAAGAGTAAAGACGCACTATGCTTTTGGTGCATTAATCCCTCTCCTCTTGACAATTTATTTCTTGTCACTTCATATAAATTTCGTTATCTTTTTTATTTCTTATATTTTTATAGTGTGTAAACATATAGAACCCTTTATGGGGACATTTTCATGAGAAACAAATTCCATCATTATAGTTTCCTTTTTACCCCTTCCTTTGGTTTTTCACGGCGAATAAAAAATAAGGCCTTCGACTGAATGGAAACAGAATTTTGCAGAAAAGATGTGTTAAATTAATTATAAGATGAGAGTCTAGCAAGGAAAATAAAACAGATTTTAATAAAGGGCATGCTCTCAAGCTGCATCAAGAGTCCATGGTTTTCTATATATGAGAAGAAAATTATAAGCGAATTCATATGGTGAGAAACCAAAAATAAGAGAACAGAACTTTATTTCTTGCTGTCGGTATTTCTTATCATCGTCAAATTTGTTTTTTCTCGGAGGAAAATAATTAGAATTTCAATAAATTGGTACACAGTTGCAACTCTAGCCTTTTTCTTCTCTTTATTCTGTTATCCAATAAAGTATCCAATTTCTCAAAAAAATTGACTTAATTATATTTGATATTCCTTTCTATTAAAAAAGTATATTCCTTTTTCTTTTGAAGGAATATAATTACTATCTCTTTACAGAAAGTGAGTCTAACATCAATGCAAAATTTTCCAACTGCCTGTTCTAATTTTTTCAAGGAAAATGTTGTTTATTACGAAATTAATTTTCGTCCAAAATCACGAACAAATGAAACTGTAGAAACCAAAATTTCACTGGTCATCCATTTTTTCTTAGGCTATTAAGTTTTTTTGGTCTCTATTTACCATATGTTAAGGAATTGCTCTATTTCAGGTTGTATAATTATCTTTCTCAATAAATATCATTCTCATAAATCAAATATTTAATATTTTATCATAGACTATTGTATTAGACTAACGCCTTGTTTGTCTTGTGCTATTGGTTTTTTTGTACATTGGAAATATAATAAAAAACTAAGACAAATGAACCCGACAATAAAATGCGCTCTAAGTTTTGTTATAAAATCAGACACCATATTAGCCTCTCTAATTACAAACTTAAGTTGGACGTCTAAAAAAAGGAGAGAAATAATTAAGGATGAGAATGGTAGGTTTTGGATGGTAGTAGTGTAATATTAAGCTGCCAAACCTATGGACCATATGAAGGGACAGTACCCAATTGATTATCTATTTTCCAAGAGACACAAAAAAGGGAAGTGTCCAATTGCTAATATTGGTAACAACTATACTATTTTTCAAATTATCAATATTTGTGGTTTTGAACGCCCCTTAAGTTGGTAACATAGTCAAGGCTGGTAAGTTACTGAGGCAAACACGAAACCTCAAACTCTTGTGGCATAATTGGGCAATTGCCTTATTTTTTTAATGGTGATTGGTATTCCTTTTTCAGAATTAAAAATAGCCACAGTTGAGATTCGCACATTTGATGGATCGGTTCAAAATTCAGTTTCTTGATTTTGAATGATCAAGTCTCACTTTTATTATTTAATTCAGATTTAAAAGATAAGTATAAGGCACGTATAATTATATGATCTGATCAAGTTTCCTCCTAGAATATAAAATTTATTATTTAATTTTTAACATTTTTTCAACTCCTTTACGTTTCACTTTTTCTAATTAATTACACAACCAATTAAACTAACCGCCCCAAAAAAATACCCGTAGGCCGTAGCCACATTAGCATCCCACTAAAATTTGTTTGACTTTTAGTCATATTTGCTTTGTCGGTATTTGTAGTTATCTACCATCTACTATTTTCAAAAGGCAAACCAATAAAATATAGAGAAAATTAATTTTGTGCAATGATAATTTCAGAATTTGTTGCCTTGTAGTTGAATGATTAATTATTATTATTATTGAATTTTAAGTAAATATTATATAAATATTAGATGATGTATTAGATATATAGTTGGTATATCATCTAATAATAAAAAAGCAAACCGATTTTCATTTATGAGAAAACAAAGGATTTACAACAAAAGAAGAAAGAGAGAAAACGGCTAAGGTATTGGACATAGCAAATCAACAGAACAAAATAAACTATCGTGGAGAAAAGATAAGCATATAATTAGTCCCGTAGGTTGGGTATGGCAAATAAGAGGGAAACTAAATTAAATTATTTAGGAATGTGAAATTTAGATAGAAGAATAAATAGTAAACAATGAGAGGATATTATTTTAAACTCCTTTTAAAATCTAATTAATAATACACAAATGTATAAAAATGTAATTATAAATTTTTTATAAGAGCGTTTAGAAAATATTAAATCAGTGGAATCATGAAAATATACCTATAATGAGTTTTAAAGAATTCCAGAAAACTTCTAAAATATTTTCCTATGTTTTAGCTAACTCTAAGGCTCAGAGACTTTCCTTCCTCCAAAAGGACAATATATCGTTCTCTCCCACTTTGGGCCTCACATTACAACTTTGTGTGTTTTTTGTTACAGGGGACAAGCTACAATATTACAATACGACTCCATACTCTATTAATTATATTCTAATAATGATTATTGGGTCTCACAATTTAGAGCTTAGAAGATAAGGATAGAAAAATAATAATTTAGAAAAGTTGAAAGCAGGATACCTTGGACAAGACTTTGGTTTATGTCCAATTTTGTCCCTGAAATATCCACCCACTTGCCCTCGAAATGGGCCATATCCCCCACTCTATTATACCTACCAAACAAACACACACCTCCTTCAATTACCCTCACTCTCAATCTTCCTTATTCTCTCTCTATATCTACCCTATAGGCTTTTAGTTTCAGTCTTCATTCTTGACTCAAGTCTCCTTCTCCCACATCTTATCCTTTAACACAACCACTAAACTTCCAATCAACTACTTATACCTACTTCAATTATTTAAGCTCCCATTTCTCACTCACAACGACCATAACATAACTCTTCTACTTTCTTTTTTTTCCCTCTCCCTCACTTACTCTGTTTTCACCTTCTCTTTCTCACTAACATTTCATCAAACACTTACCCATTCAAAAACCCTCACCATGACACGCGCTCTTAGATTTCTTACCGATAATGTCACGGCGCTGGCAGAGGCTGCGCCGCCGCCGGAGCCGAGAGAATTGGAATCCGATTTCGTTGTCATCCTGGCAGCGCTTCTATGCGCCTTAATATGCGTCGTGGGATTAATCGCCGTCGCACGGTGCGCGTGGCTCCGGCGAGCTACCGGCGTTGGGAGCTTGCCGGCGCACTCTCAGGCGAACAAAGGGCTGAAGAAGAAGGTGCTGCAATCGCTTCCGAAGTTCGCTTACGTGGACAGTAACTCGAGCACGTGGCTGGCGACGCCGGAATGCGCGATTTGCCTGTCGGAGTTTGCCTCCGGCGACGAGATTCGGGTGCTGCCGCAGTGTGGGCACGGGTTCCACGTGGGATGCATAGACACGTGGCTTGGGTCCCACTCTTCATGCCCAACCTGCCGACAAGTCCTGGCCGTTTCTAGGTGCCAGAAGTGTGGGCGGTTCCCTGCAGTTGGCGGTGGCGGTGGCGGTGGCAGCACAACTAACTGTGCGACGGTTGATGAACCGGAGCTAAAGTCAAGAGAAGAGAACAATGCATCTGTTAATAATAATAAGGTCGGTGGTAGCAGTTGTAGTAACATGGAGGGACATCAAAGCCATAACGGTAGCAGTAATTTCCTGCCATGAACAAACACTTTCTTCTAGTTTTTGTAGGTTTTTTATTTTATGTAATTTTATATTATCCAAGTTGAATGAAGAGATTGGACTTTGGGCAAAATCTTCGCTTTGGCATACCCTCTTTATTGTTGCAAATTTGGTAACGTATATATTTTTTTTGGTTATATATCGGTAACATATATTTTTATTTTACTGTATGAGTTGGATTTGATAGAAACCAGAACTCTTATAAAATGCAGTAGGTTGTTGTACCTTAGAGAAGTGGGTAGTTAACTTTAGAGATTTTAAAGTAATTTTTTGTTGATAAAATTGTAAAATACACTTTATTTAAGTGCAAATAAGTTATTTTAATCTATATGTTTTTTTAAATTCTAAACATTGATATTTGATCAATGACTATAAATATTTAGTTTCTGAGAGCTAAGTCCAAAATGTAAAAGAACATAACTGTTTTTTCTTTCACTTTAGTCGATATTTGGGACTACTCCCCATATTCAAAAGTAGTAGACAGGTAAAATGAAAAAAAGTATATATATGAGTTTTGTATAATGTATTGATTGTATATAAATCTTTAGACTCAAAATATAAATATTATAACCATAATTAAATATAGTATTGTTATATCTTTTTGAGAAAGTGATACGTGTCGGATATGTTATCCTTCAAAATATCCGACACGTATAAATTGTATATGTTAACGTGTCGGATATGTTAAGGCGGGTTTGGTCTACTATTTGATATACATAAATTGTATCCGGACTTTTTAGCCCGACCCGCTTTAGCCTGAACCCGTCTGGGTAGCCCATTTTGACACATCTACATAGGCTATACCATATATGATTTTACTTTGTTTATTTATGAGTAAATTACACTAACACCCCTGAGTTTTAGTGAAATTACACAAACTACCCCTCAATTTTCTACATCTACATAAATCCCTCTAATTTTTATACTTTCATTACACAGACCACCTCTGCACGATAAATAAGTGCAATCTTTTAAACAAAAATGTGTGATAGATGTATTAAGTTAAACAAAACATGGTATGGTATATTGTGGAGACAAGTCCAAATAATATATGAGTCGATACCTTTTTATTATTTTGGTTCTTTACGATATAGTATAAGAGCAATTTAAACAATATCTATTTAGAACTGTTGACACATTTTGTAATAAAAATAATAAAGATACATTTATTTGTATATTATTTAGATTTTTCCTCGTAATATACGATGTTTTGTTTAACTTAATTGCATTTATCATATTTTTTTTTAAAAAAAATTACATTTATTTATCATGCAGGGGTGGTCGGTATAATGAAAGTATAAAAACTATGAGATATTTATGTAAGTGTAAAAAAATGAGAGATAATTTCTGTAATTTCACTAAAACTCATGGGTGTCAGAGTAACTAACTCTTTATTTATTTATCTTCAAATTTAGGATCTATTTAGTATGTGTATCAGAGATAACACTTGTCTAAAATACAAACTAAAACCATTCTGCAAAGGAAAAAATTAGGTCTTTGATGTAGTTTAACCAAAAAAATATGTGTTTGGTGTAACCTTTTCATTTATTAATTAAAGGTATCATACAGTACTAATTAACATAAGAGTGAGTAAAATGTTACTCTAATGTACTAATGTAAAAAATATAAAGAGTCCCAAGTTATGGTTTGACAAAAACAAGGATTTATCAACTAACTAGTGTAGCAACATATTAATATATTCAGGTTGATATATATAAAATCTAAATGTGAGCACTGAAGAGAAGCACACAAGTCATAAGCTCTTAGGCTAAGGCTGCATCAAGCATACTATTATATTTCCAATAAATGAATCAATTAAGAAGCCAATTGAAACCTATTAACGAGAATAATTAATATATTGTCATTGCAGATTAAATCAAATGCATATAATTATTAGCAGCAACATGATCAGAAGCTGACAAAGGAGGTAGCCAGTAGAATAAAAAAGCTATAACAGGAAAGGAAGATGAATAAAGAAGCATCACACACAAGGGGCATTGAAATCTTGTTTTGGAAAACGGCTTTCTAAAGATTTTATTTTAAACACATTGCATTGAAATTTCTACAAGCTAATAGCCATGAATTTTCTGAAAATTTAAAAAATGGAAATTATGGCTATTAGCCATGAGTTCTTTGAATTTATCTCGAAGATGTAGTAAATGAAAAAGTTACGCAAAAAAACATAATTTCCGAGTCAAACTACACAAAAAATGTAATATTGTCAATTTTATAAATATCAAATTATTAGAATAAAATTTAATACTTTGTTGTTGAAATGTCACGGTCAAGGAAGTAAAAGGCATCACACCTCATTCGTGATTACATGCTTAGTCACCAGCTTAGCAAATGAGAAATGAAAAGTGTAAAGATGAGACTAGTATATTTATGTTTATATTGCTATTAATTTAAAATTAAATTTTTAATATATTGTTAAGATTTTATTAATTATTTTTATATAGATATGTCTCCACACACGTCTTTCCTAAAAAGAATGTCTAGCATATTAGCCAATCAAGCTCAACCAGCAAGTCCACATTTGCATTTATCCAAACAAGCACAGCCAGCATCAATCCAATTTCCTGTGTGATTCTAATTCCCTCCTTATTTTGTGCATTTTGTTTTTTCTACAACAAAATGATATTTTGACTTTGCTTTTCTCTCTTTGTTGGGTACTAACAATTACCAAATAAAATACTCATAGCATTTGTACAAAATTGGTCATCTAATGAGAATCACTTTAAGCACTTTTGTCAAATATTATTCACAATTACTCCAGAGTGCTAACCATCTCTAATAAAACTTGCACAGTTGCACGCAACTTTCTACATCAAGCTTGATTTCCACTATCCCAGAATCATCTAATCTTCAATGAACAAATTTAATTTTAGGAATAAAATGAAAGGCACAATCATTATAAAATCAAGTTTAAAGTAAAGACAAGACAAAAGAGGGATATAAAGGTAGTTCAATTGATTATTTTATAGGGTTAAAAAAGAAAGTAAAAGTATAAGATTCTCTTTTGCAATATGGTCCTCTTTATCCCAAATCCCATTTACTCCTAACGGGGGAATACAAAGTGACACATCCTTGATGCCCGTAGAAAAAGCTTGAAAGTGATAATTGGTGGCATCTACTTTTTGTTTTTGGTAGGACATGTGTGGCTCCACACATCATTTTTATCTTCCAAGGTTATCTTCTCTTCTCTACTTTATAAATAATGTTACATCTAAATATTTATATATGTACCATCTTATACTATTATAACTTTTATCACGAGTCATATTATTTGTACATTGGAATTTAAAATTTTTCTTACATCTCAAGAAATTTTTCTTTCTTCATATCTTCATTCATACTTTACTACCTACCTCTAATGTAAATATGTGCTTCTAAGTAATGTGAAACAGAAAGAAACCATCAAAAGGTTCTAATCCCTATCCAGGCCCACTTGGGGGTTAGCACTAAACAACTCAGCAGTAAAGTGAAAAGTTGAAACTAAGAAAAGCAAAAAGGCAATATTTGCCCCAAATCCTAAATATACATGATTTGAGAGCACTAATTATGTGAGATATTTTACACCTACTTGTCCCTTTTTAACTACAGCTCTGCAAGGCCACTCTCGTGTATTGTTTATTTTCAACCGAGTTGAGATAAAGACTTCAGCCTACATTTTCATTTTTGTAATGTTAGGCTCCCAAATAATGAGAGATATACAATCTTATCTCTACACTTACTTTAAGAGTAAATAAAAAAATTATTCCACAATTTAGTTATTCTATAAAATATTAATGGTTTAGATTTAAATACTAATTTCAATCATTAGATTTTTATAAAATTAATAATTGAGATATAAAATATCTTTTTTCACTCATTCTTAGAATAAATAGATTCAAATTATTTTTTCAATTTATCACGTGACTTATTAGAATATGACAACTCTATGCAGGCTACGTGTTCGCTTACATACATTTTCTCCTATGACGGCCTAAATTGATGAAGTGGTAGCTAAACTTCAGACCTTATCCTACTTAAGCATCCAACATGAATCATGCCTAAATTGATGAACATGACATCTCATTCTATAATCCATTCTCTTATGTTATTTGTTGTGTCTATTCTCTTATGTTTTAAAACTTTGTAATTTGCTCAATAAATGAAGATTTGTAAACTAATAGCTAAAAGCTAAAATTAATAAACTAATATGCTAGATGAAGATCTATAAAATAATAGGTACATATAAAATAACATGTATGAATTGTTATTTTACAAAATATTGACTTTAGTCACCTTAAATTTTTACGTGTATGAATTTGATCACCAAAAAAATAAAAATCCAAATTAATACTCAATAGTCATAAATGAAAGTCAAAATAGTCTCTATCAAATATCATAAAATATATTAAAAATGACTAATTTGACATACATTTGATATTTTTTAGATCATTTTAAGTTTTTCAATTTTTGAGACATACCTAACGTTTTACTAAAATAGCAAATGAACTACCTGATGGTCTTGTCAAACACACTCATAGTGGGTGCACTAATTACTAAAGAGAGGTTTACATTTATAGAGAGATCCATATGCCAACTCCCTGAGTGTAATTAAGATTGGAAGTGTGAAAATATGGAAGATAACTCATTTTACTTCGACGCTGTAACTTGGGCCTGATGTGTTATCTTTCAAAGATTAAATAACAGAGTTACCTTGTTGAGCACGACTTACATGCTCAGATATTTTATACAATGTTTTTTATAATAAAAGAAATACTATTTGATGAGGGGGCAAAGTAAAGGATTAAACATCCTCATAAAAGAACTAAGTACTAGGATTAAGTGATTGAGTCATACAACACAGCATATCAGCACATCTGCATGTCTACCAAAAAAAGTATCAATAAAAAGCCTAAGTGTAGAACACCAAAGGGATACCAAAACAAGGACCCAATCTCAAAGGAAATCTAAAGACAAAAAAGAGTACTTGAAAATTCTAGTGTTCTTTTCCAACCAAATACACTAAAATATTACACTACCACATAATTTTGGCATCTTTGCAAGAACCAAAATTGATCTTGAACTTGTTCAGGTTTTCTGCAGCGACCAAGTAGGGCATAACAAAAGCATGAAGAAGAACACTGATCCTAGATCAGGGGAAGTTGCTCCCTCCTAAATGCTGGCTTGTAACAAACTAACAATGACATTCATCATCTACTTGAACATTTATAACTGAGTCTCGTAGAGCTAACACCTTATATGGACTCAATTTCCTCTTCAGCATCGCTCTCCCCCCCAAATACGGCAGCCATTTTCATTGCCAGCTTTGCAGCCATTTCCCTCCTTTGAAAATCAGGCATCAATCTTAAGCTTGAACGCATGTTTCCAATCTCAGCCATCATCTGTTCCAAATCATCGAAGTCAAGAATTTTACCCATATCAGGCTTCTCATCTTCACAATCATCAATATTATTGGGTAATACTTCCTTGTCACTCTCATCTTGAAATGCAGTGCCTGAGGTTGAGGTCTGGAGCTCTTTATCAGATTTAGTTCCATCCTCAGGTTGACATTCTGCGTTGGGGTTGCTATGAGGAATTGATCCTCCGGCATCTAAAGAAGGTGCAGAAACCCATCCATGTTCCATATCATCCCATAGATCAGCTGAACCGGCTGATAAAACTTCATACTCCAATTCAAATTCCGATTCATCTGAAGACTCTGCATAAATTAAGATAAACCAGAGTAAGTGCTTAGCTTTTATTCAAAATTACTAATAGTAGAATGCTCCATATAATGAAAAACCAAGGGAAGAAAACAACCTTCTTTCTCAGGCAATGATGGCTCACTTATTCTATCACCAGATTTTAATATCATTCCAGGCCACATGTGAGCAGAGAGAGCACCATAGAGCCGCTCAATTCCTTGTAAGTCACCATCTACAGACAAGCCTGTCAACAGCAGTTCTTTTGTCTCAGTGAAATGTATGGAAATTTTGTAACGGAAAACATTTGTCGAATATTCATCATCATCTAGCCCCCCCCACCCACCCACAAAAAAAAGAAGAAGATTTGAATTATAATTATGACTCATTAATATATAAAACTGAACATTTGTCAGAGCAAAATTCAGAATAATGTGCAATTGTTAGCCAATAAGTCATATTATTAACGCATGAACAACTAATTACAACAACTGGCAGGGAAGGTTTACATTTGTCAAAATCAGCATTGGAAGCACATGCCTCAATGAACTCGATGTTATTCTCTGTGCACCATTCCAAACAGGACCTTCTGATATCCCCTGATGGTTCTTCATCCCCCAATAAACTAGTTCCCTCAGATTCAGATATTCCATACTTAGCAAACTCTGAATAAGGATCAACAGCAGAATCTTCAAGCTTCATCAATCGTCTTCTGTATTCAGCATGAACTGGATGGCCTGGAATCAGATCCACTTTGTTTCCAATGCATAATAATATCTCAAAGTTTTGAATATCAGTGCAAGATACCCAACTCTGAAGTGCAGTTAGGGAAGATAGCTGCACATAATAAGAAGAAAAAAAGATACATCACATGAACATGTTGCAAATGCACAGTTCTGCACATAACTTCCCTGGCGGATTAAACCATATCATCGATCAATTGAACAAACTAACTAAGAGTGAAGTGAAAGGATGCTAACATCATTCATGTCAAAAACCATCACTAAAGCATCCAATTGTTGAAATATGGGCAGACTCCTAACAGAAAAGTCATCATGAAGATTAGCCGTCCATACAGAAACATCGGCAGTATAGTACTTAGTGCTGATATTCCACCTGTTCAATCAATCAAAAACACACTGAGGAATTTGGTTAAAAGGTGTAATCAATTCACAGTGAACATACCCATGGACATTTACTTCAGACGCAGAATCAGAAGCATCTTGAAGATCAATAGAGAGCAATCCTGAAGCATGCAAAATCAAATTTAGTAGATTAAACCTATATCCAAGCCATCAAAATAAAATGGCTATCTTATGCTAAAATATGATTCTAAAACAGTTATATCAGATATCGGAATCCAAACCTAAAGCTTAGAATTAGAATAATTGCAACCAAGCTCAGTGGATCAATCACTAAAGGGGAAATGAAAGACTTAGCTGAAAACCTAAACTTTCAATAAAATCCAATATTAAAAAGAACTCGATTGAAGATATAAGATAATAAGAGGAACTTACGAGATAAGAGGGTACGTTTACCAACGTTGGGAGATCCGATGATGAAGATGCCGGGTCGATTATCAAGTGGAATTGGATCCTTTGGTGATTCGTTAGGATTCATCTTTAGTTGAAAGCTTCAATTGTGATGAATGAGGAACGATCTTTGATTTGAAATTGTTATAACCCTAATTATGGGGAATTGGTCACTGTTAATTGTGGTTTTTTTGCAGACAATTATGATCATCATCTATTAATTACAGTGATAATTCATTGTTTGCGAGTTGCTACTCTTTTTTTTTACAAAAGCTAAAATGCCATTTTTGTTATTTTATCCTTAAAAACATACCAAATTATCCTTAAATATCATTAATTTTTTATTAAAATTTAGAGCCTTGTAGAGATAAAGACAATAAAAATATATAAATGATGATGAAGAAAGAGATAATAGAGAAAGAAGAGAGAAAGAGATGCCAAAATATTCATTTTTTTTATATATTAAACCTAATTATTGATGAGGAGAAAGAAATCTCTTTCAGAAATTTCGTATATTTTGATAAATAATTAAATATAAGATAACATATGGGTAAAATAAAATAATTTTTTTCTAAAAGATCAAATTAAAAAAACTAGAAGAGCCAAAATAATCAGAGGAACCAATTACACGATTATTAATTAGATATTAATTACTTTATGCAATACATACCTCTAACCACAAAGACATAGCTACCTCAGAAATCAGCTACCATAGTATTATCTCTCGTGATATATGAATTGGTCAGCACACCGTATGTAAATTTTGTAGCAAAGTCCTAGCCATCCATTTACTAGTTAAGAAGGTGATATAGAGGGATTTTGATTCAATTGTCATCAAAGCACATCATCTCTTGCAAAGCATGCAGAAACATGAAATGGTAAGGAATGCAAGAGTATAAAATAATACAAGTAATACTCTAAAAGCACAAAAAACTAAAAAGAAACTTTCTGCTGATGTCTTTCAAACTTCAAATGCTAAATAGTTTCAATTTTCTATCTAATATTCTCAACTCAATTTTGGGGACCAACTAAACTTCCAAATTTATCAATGATAAGTTGCTGCTTCTTCTTACACCAATAGTAGCAGGATCAATACCAGGCTTTGCACCAATAGCAAAAAACTCAATAATGATGTCTTCTAAAGGCATTCCCTTGTTAGGAAACAAAGACAAACTATGAGAATGGGTATTGTATAGAGCATTATTGACCTGGCATGAAAAAATACATAAATGTCATTGTCACAAGTAGTAGCATTTCAGTCCAATTTCAGTTATGCAAATCCTTTAGGATACTATTAAAATGCAATCCCATCAAATGCCCAACAGAAACAATATGAAAAACAGATGAAACAATTGTGAGAATATAAATGAAACAATATAGCAGTTGTAATGTTTTGATATAGATAGAGGGTTCCATGCATGAAACAGAAACAAGACCAACATGAAAATCAGGCTATGTCAGAGTTTAAACATACCTCCTTCCAGCAACATCCATAAGCCTCATGGAAATAACTATACAATGAAGCATACAAAATGTTGTAATGACACTTATAAGTAAAGAAGTAGACATTGAACTCAATCCCAAATTTGACAAAAGAGCCCCTACTCCTGTCTGCTCAAGAATCTGGGGGGCATGTATAGAAAGATTGGCAATTGGTACCAAAGGGGGTGTTGGAATCTGGATCTCCCACACTAAAGATACTGTTATCATTATGCATTAGCATAATGCTTGAACCTCCATTGTGATGGAGAGTACTCTCATGCAAACTTCCAAAGAGATTGACAATTGGATCCTTAAGACCTGCAGCAGCCTGAGTTGCAAAGTTTTGTGCTAATCAGCACAAGATGTCAAAATGGTGTTGCAAAAAAATTAAAGATAGCGTTTAGTTCATTAACAAACTAGGATGAAACATAACAAAATAGTACGTTTTAATTTGTTATGTTATTTTTGGTTAGTTGAAAGACTTGAAAGAATATGAAAAGTATGTGTATTTCATTCATTAAATGAATAGAATAATATTGAATTGAGTAGAATCAATTACAAATAAGAACTAATATCTCGCTGTGAGACTGAAGCTTCATTGTTGCAAAATACACATTTTGATGATGTTGTGAGTGTGAAAGAGGTAAGAAATAGAGTATGAACAAAATGTAGATAATTGGTGGTAGGCAAATCAAAAAAAACTCATTCCCACTAATAGTGACAAAGCTTGTTCTTTTCCATCATCATTTGTCTGTTTAAAAGATTTGATACTACCATCAAGATCCTTAAAAGCTACACCTAGACACACCATTTTTAAAGAAAGATATCTCACTTTCAGGCACTACTACTAATCTTCTTTAGAATCTTGATCACAAACATATATCTGGCCTTCCTTATACTGGATTTACTATCACTGCTGCAAGATGGAAAAAATCCATTTTCCACTGAAGTTGCTTTCAATGCTTTGTCATAGGTTCTCTCTCCGGTGAATCTTCTATCAACATAAACATTACTGCTATCGGGGAAAGAATGACTCTGGGTATCCCATTCTTTAAAATAAATTTCCCTCGTTCTTGAAGTGCACTAACTTCTTGTGACGTAAATTTAGCCATTGAAACAGATTTCACTGCTTGTTTGTGGGTTGAAGAATTGAAGAGGAGAAAATCAAAGGAGGGGGAGGGGTGAGGGTCACAAATGTTTCTGAGTTGAAGATGAAGGTTCTTACAATTAAGCGATACGTTGGTGAAATTGTTAAAGAATTACTCAAGAAGCCACGAGATCAAGAAATCAATAACTGTGGCCTGTGGGTTTGAATGGACTAAAAGACTAAAAGACCTATCTATGGATCCTTTTGAGACCCTCTCTTCTTGGTTGCATGCATGTAAAAGCCTTCTTTCTTTGATGATTGACAAGAAGCAGTGGCCGAAAAACAGCAATCCATGCACTGAAGAAATCTGGTCCTGAGCTTCATGAGTTCCTCGCACAATTTTCTGCTGGCATTGCACTTGCGGCCACTGTGGGTTTAATTAATTGGACTAAAACATGGGAGCACTGGTCACTGCACCAAAAGATATGATTGAGAGTGCAACAAAAAATATATTTGAACAATTTTCACCAAAATGTTTTGTTATGTAAACAATAATTTTTAGGTATTTTCCAAAATACTCAATAACAAAAATGTCTCTATAAAATCTTATTCTTAGATGGTAAAAACAAAAAATAACATACAAATATAAGATATATAGGTATAAATAGTTAGACAATATGGACAAAAATAACATCAAATTTTAATATCTATACATTATTGATATAACCTTTTTTACATATTCATCTATTATTTTTACTTAATAGTCAATAATAGATAATATGTTAATAATATTACTCATACTATTGGTGGATACTTACTAATAATGAGTATAAATGTTTAGGTGAAAAAGACAAGTGTGACATAAAAATATAAATCAATGAGTGAAATCAACAATAAGTATGTCATGTAATAAATTTCAATTGCGTGTGGTTGTGAGTGAAGCTGTCATATATAAGTATGAGTAAAAACGCTATTTATTATATGAAATTATAAATATTATTAAAAATGGTTTTGAAAGATTCGTATTTTTGGGTTGACAATGACACGAGTAGGTTGTCCGTGAAGGCCGAAGAAGTTCCAACAATATGGGGAGTTTAAGGTCTTTGTGTTTTGCGTTTACATTTTCTCTTCATAGATTCCGATTCCATTTCCCACACCTAATTTTTCTTCCTTTCTTTTCCTTCCCATTAAAATGAAGAATCATAATAATAATCTATAATTCTATATCTACTCTAGTGTTCACTATTATCTGTTAGAAATAATGGATTAATGAATAGAGGTTGAGTTTCTTGAAGCTTTTTATTTTGATCGTAAATCATAGTGATGGAGAGAAGAACCTGTGAGGAATTAACGCCCAGGTATTATGGCCTTTGTGCCATTGCAGGAATGTTCAGTGCTGCCACTACCCATCTTGCTATCACTCCTCTTGATGTCTTGAAAGTTAACATGCAGGTTAATTTCATTTTACTATTCACTCGTTTTTGTTTCATTCACACTGCTTTACTTTATCACCGTTTCTTGCATGTTTCTTGGTAGGAATTCTGAACAGGATATGCGTTTCTTTAAATAGAATGTTTTGGTTCGATCTTGAGCAAAGAGAGTGAGATAGATTTTTCTGCTGCGCCAAATGTTTGATTATGTTACAAAAGATAGGTTAGTGGGAAACTTGGTGTGAAATTTGAAAATCACTTTGCAGCTTGTTATTATAACAAAAAATGTTGGAAGACTGATTTTCTTGCCGACCCTTTTAGCATGAAAGTGAGATGAGACTCATAATTTTTGGTAGAACACATGAGGTAACATATCATACTGTTTGTTGATATGTTTGGTCTATTCTATAACCTGGGCATACTATGACAAGAGATTAGAAAGTATAATATTTTAGTTCCTCTTGAAGCAGTTGAATCAAAGAGAACATATTGAGCATCTTGTTCCTGTCTTGCTTCATCTTGTTCTGTCCTCTTGGCAGAAGTTACCTAGAAGGGCGACCCTGTGCACGAGGCTCTCACCTGGTAGGATCCGTAAAGGGTAAACATATATAGTCTTACCATCGTAAGCAAAGATGATATTTCTAAAATTTGAACCCATAACCTTCAAGTCATAACGACAATCAATCTTATCGTTGCCCGAGACTCGCTCTCTTCTTACCAAACATTACGTACAAGAATGAATTTTCATGCTGGTGTCTAGTAAGCATGATTGATCTTATTGTTGATTTGATCATGGTTTTAACAAGAAAGTGAGAAACTTGAAATGAAAATCACTTACATTTATTATAACAATAACGTGGAAAGATTATTTTTTTGCTACCCTTTTAGCATGGAAGCGAGATGAGATTTACAAGAATGTGTTTTCACCCAAATGCCTAGTATTTATGATTGATCAAATTTTTGATTTGATCATGTTTGTAATGAGGAAATGATGATGTCACATGTAGGTGCACCCAATTAAGTATTATAGCATTTCCTCCAGCTTTACTACCTTAATGAAGGAGCAAGGGCCTTCTGCACTCTGGAGAGGTTGGACCGGCAAGTTCTTTGGCTATGGTGCTCAAGGAGGCTGTAGATTTGGTCTCTATGAATATTTCAAGGGTGCTTATTCTAACATATTGGTAGACCAGAACAGAAATCTTGTTTACCTTCTTAGTAGTGCATCTGCTGAAGTATTTGCCAATGTAGCTCTGTGCCCATTTGAAGCTATCAAAGTGAAGGTTCAAGCTCAACCCTGTTTTGCCAAGGGCCTGTTTGATGGCTTTCCGAAGTTATATGCATCAGAAGGCATACAAGGGTAAAGAAAGATTAAACACATTTGTTTCTTTTTCTTACTTGGTATCAGTATGTGTTTAGGGGGATTAATTAAATCTTCTATTCTCTGTATTGCTTGCAGATTCTACCGTGGACTTGTACCACTTTTGGGTCGAAACATCCCGTGTAATTTCTTAATCTCTTGAACCTTTATTTAATTGTAAATTAGGTAGAGTAATATAACTTTATATTTAAAAATTAAAGTGAAATTAGTAATATTTCTACCTCTATGTTGTCTGCCATACTATCTTGTGAAATCTTTTAGCATTTAACTATCTGCCAGAAAACTACTGTCAATTTTACATTGTGCTTTGCTCTATGGTAAATGTTTTGTATTTTTGTCATTCCTGCTCTGCTTAACATCTGGAAAATTTTCATTTCCTTTTGTCGAATCTTTATATTTCCTACACATATTCAGGTTGAAATAACTATTGGTTTGATCGAGTGGCATGGTTGCTTGTCGATTAACAAAATAACAATAGACTTCTTCTTTCAAACGAAGCATGTTGAGTAGTATTCGAATATACATTGGGACTCTTTTCTTATAATAAATAATTTTTTTCATTTGGAATAACTCGGTAATGAAATACGTAGTTTCGGTGATAGTGAGCTATAACCCTAGCGGTTGTCGATCAACGAACTGAATATTATGTATTCTGCTTATTTTTTGGACAGTTTCCATGGTTATGTTCTCAACATTCGAGCATTCCGTTGATCTTTTGTATCGCAATGTTGTTAAAAGAAAAAAAGAGGATTGTTCTAAAGTTCAACAGCTCGGTGTGACATGTTTAGCTGGATATGCAGCTGGATCTGTTGGAAGCTTTATTTCTAATCCTGCTGACAATGTTGTTGCTTCTCTTTATAACAGAAAGGCTGATAGTCTTGTGCTGGTATTTGTTTCCTCACATTTTGTTTGTGATGCTTTCTAAAGGCATTGGATAGGTCATACTAAATTTGTTCCACTTATTTTGAGAGCAGGCTATCAAAAAAATTGGGCTAGCTAATCTATTTACAAGGAGCCTTCCTATTAGAATGTTGGTGGTTGGTCCTTCTATTACTCTGCAATGGTTTTTCTATGACACCATCAAAATTTTAGGTGGACTGTAAGTGTATTACTCCCTAAACTTTTTAAGTTATATTTATAGCTTGCTGAGTAGCTTCTTCAATTTTACTTAAACATAGTTATTGAATATTAACTCAATTTTGATTCAACCATTTTGTATAAGTCATAATTATATATCAGGATGTGGTCTCTCTTTGTTGTTGAGAAAAATGAAGGAAGGGACCAAACCAAATTATTGCTTATTCTTGCATTGTTTACATCTACATTTGTATCACCTATATACAGATTTTGTCGTTGGGTCGTTACTTGGGCACACGGGCATGCTATATTTAAAGAGTAATTGAGTCATTTGCACAAAACATTTCTTCACGAATACCTAAACTTTATCTTTTTAATCCAGTAGAAAATGGAGATAGATGCCCAAATTTAGTGTGATAGGCGTAAAGCCAATGTCACTAAGAGATAACATAGCAGGTCATGCAGTGGCTTTTAATGGTTAAGAATATAAATCATGATACTAGATTCCACCTTTGATCTGTGTCTACTAGAGTACCAAACAAAAGAAGATTGTAATCACAGGCTATGAGAGTGTTCAACTCGGCTTACATGTATGACTTAACCATTTAGCGTACTAAAAAATGCAAAAAAGGCTTCTGTTGTAGTCAAGAAGGTTGATGTTCTAGAGTTGCTGTGGTGAATTGTGATGATAGTTGTAAGTAACATTACAGACAAGATAGCCCATTAAAATATGTTAGTTAGGATATAAAAATGCTGAGAATGGAGTAACATGGCTTGCAAACTTCTGTACTTGAGCAAGAATGTCGTTATCTGATGCAAAGTTTGCAAATGTCTCAATAGCCATGGTTCAAAAGTTAAGGGAGTTACTAGGTTTATTGAAGTTTTTACACCGTCAAGTAGTCGTTTTATGTTGTTCGATTTGATAAGCTTGGAATCAACCATAATGTTTATGCAGCGTGAAGATTTACGAAAGAAATGAGACACTGAACTAACATAATACTTTAAGTACATATTCTCTATTCTCTGAAAGGTAACTTTGTTTTGAAACCTTGCAGGCCAACTAGTGGTGAAGTTGCAAGTGACTTGAGAGGAGATGAGGCAGGCTAGACACAAGGAAATGGAATTCTGCAGTCACATTTTTGTACTTGCCTCATTATGTACGATTGCAATGTCATTATATATGTTATGTGTGTGAGTAGTTTGTGTGGTGGCTTTTGTATTTTGCCACCATTTAGTATTTTTTAATCTGTCATTACTCATTATGACAGACTTTAGCTGAAGCTTTTGGAATTTGGTTTGGAAAAAGAGGAGGAACCTATTTATGTTCTCACGTGTACTAGAAATAAGTTTTTAAAAAGAAAATTGAACTTACTGGCGTTTGGGTTTTTGAAGGAAACATATTTGATGTCTCATTAGTCGATATTTTATTGTTTTTGATTAATTAAAAAATATATATTTAAGTTAAAAATTTAATATATAATAATTTTTATAATCTCATAAGTAATAACATATCAGTTGGGACGTACCATTTTTTCTTGCCTCTTGGCATTTCTCCTTCTAATACTCGTACATTTATTATCTACATATTAACATTTCTAGTTTCTAAAATATATTTGTTGTGTATTTATTGTTCTTGATAAATTTGTTTTTAAGTGTGAATGATATTAAGGAATGAAGGATCATTTATCCTAAGTTATGTCTCAAATCTTATCTCACTAATAACAATAAATAAAAAATAATAATGAATATTTAACTTTTTAATTGACATAATATATTTTTATTGGTACTTATAAGATTTGAGACATAATTTAAGATAACAGATCACATAATAAAAGCTGCTCTGTAGCATCATATTTCTCTTTTATTAACATTGTCCGGTTTCCAATTTTTCCATAACCTTTTGAAATCAACTAAATTGGACATTAATTATTTTTCTTGACTTCTTAAAAAAATATTATAAAATTATCGTCTTACTATTATTTAATATTGTCTTTAATTGATGGTCTCAACGATAACAAAAAATAAAGATAATCAAAACCTTAATATGGGCAAATGAAGAAAAATCTAATAAGTATAACATATAAAATGTAAATTATCTTATAAATATGATCACCAAAATCTTTTATAGTCGGAACAGCCGGAGTATTTGGGTAGTTTTTTTTGTACTATCAATGATAGCTGCATATTCATTCTTTGAGTAAAGAACTAATTCATTTCGGGTGTGTGCTAACCCTCCTAACAAATGTCGTTATCAGGAATTGAATTTTTGACATTTGGTCATTTTAGACATCTAGTAGGGTCTTACATCATTAACTCATATCTCATTGATCTGATTGCTTTTCCACACCTTGGGAAAGGAGCATTTAACCACTTCAATAAAGAAAGTCATAAACATCCATCTTAACAGTTTATCATATTAGTCATCAGAATGAAAGCTACATTTGTTTGTTAACTTTAAGTAAGTGAATCACAAAAGACCCTATTATTGAGGATGTAGGTAACAAAAGCTTAAAGCTCATAATTCACGAGCAGAACAGCACTTTGTATTGTCACCACTAGTGACTAGCCAAATGTCCTTAATAGCTCAGTGTGATGTATGGTTTGTTTGAGAAAAATTTGTGTGGAGACGAAACCATATAGAGACAACTAATAAGATTATGATAACACGTTAATATTTAATTCTAATTAAATTAAATTTTAAATGATAGCATCAAAAACCATAAAAAGTATTGTCTCCAAATATGACATATTAAATGTGTGAAGTTTTTGTCTAGTTTGTCATTGAAGGTACAGTTTCACTATCAGCCATGTGGTATGTAGTATGCCAATGGGGATAGACCCAACTCTCTCACTCTCAACTCACAGGACAATTACCAGAGTAGTGACTAGTGAATATCAAAATTAGGATGTCACATACTTCATATATCAAAATTAGGAAGTCACATACTTTATATATGGTGACTAATAACTATGAGTAATTATAAAATAAGTTATGAGACACTATTCTGTTGGGCGAATATACGCTTATCGATCTCAAACATTTTATTCGAGATAATTACGCATAATATTCTAAAAACACTACATATGAAAAGCAAGCATAGAGAGAATATAGAACCAAAGATATAAAAATGGATTCTAGTAATTAAAAAGGCTCCTCCCGCCAATAATTTCCGAGTTAAACTTTCTGATGCAAAATATTACATGATCTAAAATATGAACCTGAATTACAAATGTCCATAAATTATTTCCTCTACCAACACTAGTCAGCTTCTATAGAGTAGCTTATGGCCCCCCAAGAGAAGCTGTAGAATGTTACAAGTAACCTTCACTCATTGTATTGCTACTAAACATGTTAGAAAACACCAATTGAGTGTCTAATTGTGCCACCGCATTTCATGCAACATTTTAACATTCGAAGTTTGACATTACCCAAAGTCCCCAAAAAAATAAATAATGCTCAGCCACATGTTTGACATTTATTTGGTTGAAGGAAGGAGTTGGTAGCAGCCATCACCCTGGCAGATCCTAGGGTGGGAAAAAAGCTGTTCTGAATAAATAAAAAATTGTTCCATAAAAGAGAGATTCACCACTTGATTTCTGATTAGTTGTAGTCTTTGACTGTTATAGGCTGTTGGATGATCTTGTGGACCCTTCTAGATACTAATAGGTGACTAGAGTTTAGACAAACTTAAACTTTTGTAAGATTGTTATACATTAATACATTATTATTGTATCATCTATCATTCTTATTCAATTATTATACATATTTTAAATATAAGTAATACAAATGAATTTTAAATGTAAATGATGTATTGACTATATGTAAATCTTTATACTAATGGTGTATATATATATATATATATATATATATCATCATTGTCATGTGTAACCAACTTTCAAACGTTGGTCAATTTTGGGAGGTGGGTAAGGCAGAGCATGTATTTGCCAAACTATCTTCTATTAATCAGTGCCTAATAGTCCTTTAAAAAGTTTGGGTCACAATCAATGAAAGCGAAATTATCATACACAAAATATTAAATTTATCAAGAACTTTTTCTTGTTTCCTTAATATATACTCCTCTTTTGTTAGGAACTTCTTTTGTATTTGTTCAATAATGTGAATAGCAACAGAGGTGCCAGCTATGCTGCCTACACATTCTAACCAAAATCAAGTGCAATAATGCATCATGGAACAAAAGTATAGTTAGCTAGCTCTAGCCTCCTACAACTAGCAAAGCTCTTGAGCTTTGCCCATCTTGTTCATAATGAAATATATTGACCTGGGTCTATGATTTTTAACATTATGAAACACAGCTCCAAATATTGGCCAGCTGTCTACTTGAATATATATGAACCAAGAGGGTTAGTGAGTGATTAATTAATGAAGATAATTACAATGGTTAATGCATTTCTATTGGTTCTTCAAGAAAACACAGGTTCTTACCGGTTAAAGTTCTGGCAAATTAAGTTTCTTTAAAATTAGAGTAAATTAGCAACAGTATCAGAGCCAAAGAGAAGGCTAGATGGCATATTTTGACTGAAAGGGGGCATTTTATATAAATGGCACAAAGGGTAACTATAATTTTTTAACAATTAACAATAGAATGAAGATGGACAATTGAACATACATACATAGACACAGTACATAAGCATCTTTGGTACTTCCCCACTAGCCACTACCCATCTCTATTTTGCCTGTTGAATTGTACACTTCTTTCTACTTTCACAACATAACTACAAATGAAATAAGATTGTACAAAAACAAAAGAAAAAATCAGAAAATATATAACAATAATTTGAATGCCTAAGAGATGTAGTAAGCCATGCCTGCTCTTGAATTTCTCCAATTATAGTGACACACTAAATCTGATCAATGGTTAAGCCTGGGACTATTTCATAATTAACAATCAACTTCAATTTTACAGTTGAAGTATTGACCCCAAAAACAAAACTTACTTATGGAATCTATTGCTTCTAGAGACTGGTGTAACCAAATGAAATCAGGTTTTCACATAATCAACTCCATCACGCTTTCTTCGAAAATAAGCGGATTGTCCAACTCTTTTTCTTCTTATGTTGCTGAGGTTTAACATCCTTGTTCTCCCTCTTCTCCACAAGCTCAGCCATGTATTGTACAACAGCCTGAGATGCACCAACACATGAAACATGAGATAAAAAACTTTCGGTCTTTATTAAAACATCAAAAGAACTAGATTGAATAGAAATGAAAGTTACCTGCGCTCCCTTTTCAGCTATATGTCTTGGTGGAACTTCAAGAGGATTCTCTTCCACTCGTAGGACACGTAGTCGACTGAGCATCCTAAATGAGTCAGGAAGAACATAAATCTGATTATTGCTGATATCCAATTCCTCAAGCATTTCAAGGTTCCCAATGGATCTTGGTAATGATCTCATGTCAGCAAAATTGTTTCCTATGACCAACTTGACAAGAGAGGTAGCAAAGCATAAGCTCTCAGGCACTGACTCAAGCTCATTAAAACTCACATTAAGTTCCTTCAGGTTTATTAGAGATGACATTGTCGTAGGAAGTTGTTTAATGTTATTGTACCGCAAGGACAAAATCTCCAGGCTCTGAATCTTCCCTACAGCTTCTGGTAGGGCTTTAAGTCGATTATAGTCAGCACGGAGCTCTCTAAGGGAAGAACAGTTACCAATAGAATGTGGAATTTCTTCAATGTCATTTGTCTCCACACTCAATACTTTTAGGCCAACAAGTGACCCAACAGTGTCAGAGAGCACTGAAATCTGATTTGAACTCAAATCAAGCTCCTCAAGACGGACCAATCTGCCAAAAGAAGCAGGCAGAGATGATAGCTGGTTTCCTCGCAAATCTAGATAGACTAGACTAAGCAAATTTCCAATAGAATCAGGGAGCTCTGTGATCCCATTGGAATGCAAGTCCAATCTGGTCAAGGATGAAAGGCCTCCGATTGTGGAAGGTAAGGACATAATCCGATTCTCGGATAAATCAAAGGTAACCAAACTTGATAATTTCCCTATTGAATCGGGCAGCCAATCAACTTGGTCCATCAACTTATTCTGAAGTTTGAGATCACGAGCACCTTTCTTTGCAGAAACTTCAATTAAGCTAGCAAGTTTTATCAAACTCAACTTATCACCACCTTGACCTGTAAAACAACACTCCATTAGAACAACATATTTGCCTACAACATGACCATCAGGAAACAACAACAATAAAAACAATAACAGCTATAATAACAACAATAACTGAATTGAATATTGTGTGACATATACCTGCAATAGTTGTCAGTTTTAGTGATGAATCCAATATCTTCGGTTTGGATAGGTTACTCGGTTGAATTCCGTAACTGTTGGAGTAGAATGTGGACTTGGTATTCTTGACATAACTGTCATCTCTTGTGAACAATTCTAAACTCTTCACGGGTTCTTTCTCTGCATGGAGCAAACTGGAAGAAGCAGCAGGAGGAGGTTGCATCTTATAAAAATCACCCCTAGAAGATGAAGCAGAAATTGAATTGTTCGCCAAACTGGTCGAAACTGTGGAAGGGGAACCATTGGAGTAACTGGCTTTTCGAGAATTCAAATTGGAATTGGAGGGAGTGGAAGAAACACAGTTGGAAGCTCTCTGAATCAATTCATCAAACAGAGAGTGAATGTTTTCAAGATCAAGCAGTTTCACAGCCTCCCTCTTTTGCTCATTGCTCTGAAAATAAATAAAATTATTCTGCATCTCTTGCAGCAGTATGAACAACTCCTCTGGCACTTTAACACCCTTATTTTGTTTGGCTATGGATTCAAATCTCACTTGATCTTCTCTCTCAACATTGATTATCAAAGCCTTTGCAGCTTCAACTTCATCAATCCCTGGTCTAACAGGTAAAGATTTATGAATCCTCATTATCTCTTCAACCACTTCATCCACCGATGACCAAGTCTCCATTTTTTCTTCCGATTTCAGTGTTTACACTAAACCCAGATTCTGAAACCTCAATATTTTCACCTAAATTTTAAATTTTGAAGCAATTACGAACACCCTTTTGAAATTGGAAACACCCCAAATATGAACTGAATTGGTTTCTTCTAATCTTAAGTTTCTGGATAAAAAATGAAGGAAAGCAAAACCATTAATTATGAAAACAAGTTACATACAATAATACCCATGAAGGAAGAAAAGAATAGCGATATTAAGTTAAAGTAAAAACCTTTGTTACAGATTTCAATGAGCAATGAAGAAGAGAAGCGTAATCTTTTATGAGTTGGAAATATTGAAGGATATGAAAATATGAAATGTGCTAATTTGAATGTGACAGATGAGTTGAGAGTAAGAACGAGATCTGCATCAACATCGTCATCTGCTAACACTGTTCACTCGTTTCTTCTTCCTTTATTTTTTGTTGTTGATGTATCGTTGTCCTGTTTTGTTTATGCGCCACTTTTCTTGTTGCCCGATATATCCCTGTCCCATTTCTTAAATAACGAGATAGGATACACCATGTTCTTCTATTTTTTTCCCATTTCCCACGCCCGCGGTATTATTAACGGTTTTAAGTGCCCCTTGGTTTGGAATTTATAGCAACCATAATAGAGAATATATCTTTATTCTTATTTCACCCTATGCATTATTTTATAATTTAGTATGAGGAATTAAGAATTTTATTTACATTTTTTCTGAATAACATTATTTTTGGGTCCTAGAACCTACTCCATAGTTTTATATTTTCATTCTTTTTTCTCATTTTCCCTACAAATATATATAATTGTGGACCCAATTCTTAAATAACAAAATTCATAAGATTCTCATAATTTAAATGAAATAATATAAAAATATTCTTATTTTATCAAGAATAATAATCTTAACAACAATTTTTGTGGTTGCTCCTAGGACTCCAAATGTTTTATTGCATATTTGGATGTTTTAGAAATTTAATATGGGTTCTAATTTTATTTTTTAATTATATTATTATTAATTTGTTTCCTTTTCATCCTATATATATCTGATTTTGTTGTTGGTATGAATTAAATAAGTTTATCTAAATAAATTGTTTATTCCTTCTATAAATTAAAAAAATTTACTCTAAGATATTATATGACACTTTTAATATTAGGAATTACTCTAATTTTCTATTTAATACACTTATTTATTATGGTAACTTATCCAATATATCCATTTATTTAATGCAATATCATGTTACATCCAATTCATTCTCTTGCTAAAATTTCATAGCCCAATATTGAGGTCAAATTAAGTACATGTTAAATATATGTTTGTAAGTATAAAGATATATATATAACCAGTAAACTATCTATTATTTATTAATATTGCTTTATTTAGATAATCAATAAGGATTGAAAATGAAATTATAGATAATTGACTGATAATATATAAATTTTTACACTATTAATACATAATTTTCTCTCTCTTGCATAGCAACAACAACAAAATGCATGGGGTGAGAAAATATATAACACTCACCTCATGAAATAAATTGCTTCTTTTTTGTTTATATACTTTTATACTATATTTTCATATTTTGCCCACAATATTTTTTCATTTTCAAAGTAAAATCATATAATCCTATATAACTATAATTAATACATCTCATTTTAAGTTGGGTATTATAATAAATATAAAAAATATAACATAAAATACCTCCAATAAAAACATTTTATTCTCTAAAATAAAAAATACAAATTTAATACTTAATATTATAAAATAAAAATGTGTGTAGTAAACATAAAATATTTATCAACATGCTAGTTTTTATATAACAAATTGTAACACCAAAAAGGATAAAAACATAAAAAAACTTGGAAGGATAAAAAAATAAAATTGTAATCTCATAAAAAGGTAAGCCTCCAGCGGGTGGTAAAAGTGCAACCACTTAGGACTCACAATAATAAGAGGCCATTTTTTTAATTAATATATTTAGTTTTTGTTTTATTTTATTAATATTTTTATTTTTATGAATTATATAGTGATTTTAGTACATTGTATAATTTAAATTCATTTGGTAATCATCATAATATATACAAAATGATTAAAACTTTAGAATCAACGTTTATAAATTAACATTTTGATATTGAGTTTAGATAGTCTATAAAAAAAAGTAGCTTGTGTTATAAAATTACAACACATAAAGTACTAGACCAGTAACCACAAAATATTCTCAAATCCTATAAAACAAAACTCTATAATTATTCTTAATAGATTTAGAACCTTGTCCAAATCCACGTCCTCTCATAAAAAGAAAACTACCTTGATCTAATCCGGGAATGATAAAAAAGTGTATGTATTGTAGTAAACTATGGGTAAAGTTTCTAGAAAATGAAAGGAGAAGAGAAAATTATTTTGTTATTAACAATGATATGATTTTATTTTTTGGTAAAGAATTAATCTTTTTTAGAATTTATGACTATATTTTCTAATACATGTTCCTCCCAAAATTGAACATTTAACCTTCAGAATATAATAAAGTCTTATACTATTAGATCAACTGTAACCACACTTGAATGTTAAGAGAGATTGGGTTGGAAGAGAGTATAATGCAAAAAGGCAAGGAAAGAGGGGACATGTGTAAGTGTTGGGAGAGGGACACGTTTAAAGGTGTATCAGTTGGCAATATAGTCTTTACCCTTTTCTGACGCTGTGCAACACTACACCACAAAGCAGGCACAATTAGATCAGGTTAAACTGTTAAGTGATACAGAAAGTCAAGATCCTCAATACTCATAACATTATAAACTGTTAATTGATACAAAAAGTTAAGATCCTTAATTATACTATTATGATGCAGGGAAAGCCTGTCAAACAATAAGCCGTGTTGTTCACTACTTTGTGGTTTATAATTATGACCATGCATGTACTCCACAACGTGAAGCTCCTATGAGGGGATGACACTTTTTGAGTTCATGAAGCCTAAAAAAATGGAAAATAAGGCAAAAGTGTCACACTCTCACCTATAAGAAACATCATCATATAAATATTATTGTTACCATGAGAGAGATAAAGTGGGTCCATGTTCATGTGATAGACTTATAGGAATAGGATCATTGGAGTATTAAGTAGATGAGATAGATGGTGAGACATGTTTTAAAAAAAAATCTAATGATATAAATTTAAAATTATAAATCTTCAAATTCATTATAACCTAACATTCGAAAGTACTGGACGCTTCAGTCTTCGGCCATAACTCAGAGGCTCAAATGACAAATGAATCACTATAATAATTAATAATCCTATTTTTCTCTCTCTGTTGAATTCATCATAGTCGTCCTCCCATGATCCATAAGGCTGATATCACATTCAGCCTCACGTGCTGGTGCCATTACCTGTCCCCTCACCTTCAGGAGAAGCCCATGTACATGTCACCCCCTCACCTCCTACCTCCTTTATCCACCTGGCCTATTTAGTAAGAGCATGCATAATGGTTGTTGAGTGTTATAATAAATTATAATTATTGAGTACTAACTGATTTGAAATTTTTATGAGGAGTTGTAATAAATTATGAAATAATATGTGAGATCTAAATAAAAATGAAAATATTGTTCTGAATTTAGATGCTCTAAACTATCACCACTATTCTCATCCACTCATTCATTTGAATCATTTCTACACATTCATAATTCACATACCCTCATAACTTAGATTCTTTCTGTATTTCTGTTTTTTGGTGCATATTAACTGCAACATATGTATATATAACCTTTGATCACACTGCATATGAATAGCATGTATTTATCACTGATTCCTTGAAGTCTATTATTTTTACCCTAATGAATTTTTCTCACTTGCTTTTACATTTCACAATCCATAGAGATAGATTAGTATCATCTAATCAAAAGATTACCATATTAAAAACACATGAGAATATATATTTTCATACATCATATATAATATATTAAAGGGCAATGAAAGCAAACCATAAAATTATGAAACAAAAGTAAAATCCAGAATATCCAAGATAAATTAAAATCCCCAGTATCCAATGTGTCCAGCCATGGTCTAGTCACCATGCCACATCAGCAACATAGATAAATTCTTGCATAAACTTACTACACTCAAGTTTAGTAGTGTGCATAGACCAATCACAACATTAAAATCAATTAATGTATGGCGATCAATTTAGTGTGCACTCAACTCAGGTGTTCCAAGTTTATGCAAGATTATTGAGCTCCTTCAACGTTGCCTTATGGATGTGATTCACTATTTCCTTTGTCAACCATTCTCTGTCCCTATGGTTTGGGAAATGGGCAAGCTCTGGTCTTCTCAAGTATTGTTGTCTTGCCATGGATTCTGCAGCAAATGCACTCACTGGGGCCACTACAATCTGCAAGGTTTCATATATAACATTCATGTTCATTTGGAAATTTAAGCAATGAAAAACAACAACACCGAATAAGATACTATTTGAGTTAAACATAAAGAACATTTAGGGGCGATATGAGAACTTAGATGAACTTAATACCTCAAAATCATTAGGAATATAATTCTGTAGGTCGAAATCATTATCAAATATTTAAAATACCATGCATAACCATAGAGATATATGTATACTATGCTCTATAAGGATGATTATACAGAAAAAGGATCGAAAAATAAAAACCTCAACATTGGATCCAGCAACTAAGCGCTTTACAGGTCCTCCTTTAATCCTAGAATCCTTTCCAGCCATTAAAATAGTTAACCAACTGAATTCCCTCTTGCTACTATTATTTTTGGGGATTATAATACAGCCATCCAGTAAGATAATCTCAAATGTCCCCTGCATGCAGTAGAGCACGTGTTAGCCATTAACTCAAATCTAGCATGTTATTAGATATGGGATAATCAAATTCAACCCATCTTCTATTATAAGATGTATATTACTTTATATATCTTTTTATTTTTTATTAGTCAAAAAGTATAAAATTAAATTAATGGTTTAATCTTTTGACATATGAAAATGAATGGGTATAACCCTTTAAGAGATTATGTGTTACTCCATCATGTGATGCCTCCAAACAAATTCAAAAGCCACTATTTTTTATTATTTAAAATTTATAACATTATTTATACCAACAATCGCTTTTTCTTGGGAGGAGTTAAAGTACTAAGACTAAGATAAAATTCACACAAAGAAAAAAAACAAGTTATGAATATTGAGGAAAATATGTAAGGGATGTAACATTTCAGTGTAGTTAACTTTTGAAAGTATACTTAAATATATACTAGGAAAAAAAAATGCACCAATAATATATGAGTCATATATAATTATCATCTATTATTTATTTTTATAATCATCAACTTTACAAAAAATATGATATAAATGTGTGGTATATGATATAATAAATGTGTATAAATATTTACATTCACAATATATAAATATTATACTCTAAATATATTTTTGCAGAATGTCCCTAATTCATAAGTGATGGTGAATCAGAAGGAAAAATAAATGAGTATGAATCATCTCTATTAAAGGACAGACAAGTCTTTAAAAAACTAAAAAAAAAATATAATATTATATTTATCTTTTCAAGTATAATAAAATAATATTTTTATCATTAAAAACATAATAAGAATGAAGTATTTTACCTCTCCTATATTCAAAATAAATATAGGCAATAGAACAACATAAAATGCATGTTACATATTTCACCATATATTGATTCAAGGAAATGTGAATGAGAAAATATACATGTTGAATATATGTATGATATTCAGAAGAAAAGAATGATCACAACAAATATATAATCTTGAAAGCTAAAGAAGAGTTATGGCTAAATAATGAGCGAAAACAAATACTCTATTCAAAGAAAAAGATGAAGAGACAAACATGCAGAGTAGTCTTTGCCACTGGTGCGTCTTCATCATTAAAAAGTTCAACGAATGATACAATACCGGCCGCTCCTAAGATCAAAAACCCTTGCTTTTGAGCGAATTTCACTAATTTCCTTACTATATTCTGCAAAATAAATATATAATTTGTGAGATTTAATGCTCTATATGAAAGGATAAGGATGCTTTGTATCAAAATATATAAACGTGAAATATCTAAATTAGCTCTATTTTTTGTCAAATATAAACCGCAAATTTCCTGTACTATTCAATACTATGGGAAGCCTTATTTACAGGACTGCTAGTAGTTTTCTATGATCAACTTAGATGCATGGTTGCACGACACAGTAATAGTTAGTTTTAAAAAAATAATATGAGTGACAATGAATACTTATGATTTAAGCTTGCAGCTATTGGTTAATCAAATCAGAAATTCAGAATGTAATATCTATATACGAGGGTACGCGTCCATTCATTTCTATTACTTTTATTGAAGAGTCAATAATAATTATACATGAATATTAGGTGATATAGTGACAATATAAAATCCGGTTAGACTTTTACTATATACATCATTTTTCTCATTTATTTTTGTATTAAAAATAACAATACCAATGGCGTATTTCTATATCTCTTCTCTCTGTGTATCTTCATCTCACACCCTTCTTCCTAGCTATTAACCCCTATTATTTTCTCCTTTCCACCTCTTATATCATAAGCTCCCTCTGATATTTTGTCATGGCTTCAATAGCTATATTTCTAAGCAAATTAATCACAAATTACCTGAACGCATCCATGTTAATTATTAACAATAAAGTTGTTCCATGGCCTTAAATGGCTATTTCAAACCCTAGGTTTAATTACTTAACCAACCAAATCTGCATTACCGTATCTAAATCTAAAGATCTCATATTTTCCTTCACCAAACCAAACAAAAAATTCATAGATATCTACCAAAGTTATCCTAGGTCATATGATAACATCAAGTGCATAACTGCAACATTATATCATTAGTTCATCATTAATCCAGTTACCAGATATGATTCACAAGTTATACAAATTAATCACATGTAGATGGTCGAATTTAAAAGTATTCGATTAAAATTTGCACCATTACTTACAAAAAGGTCATCATATATGCAACAATGTTTTCCACCATACAACATATGCTTGATAAGTAGAACATAAAATACATAAAAAAACGATGGGAAACATGTTAAAGGAGAAGGAGAAGGAGTAGCACCTTATTTCGCTTCACCAAGATCGTGGATGCCTCAAAAGGTCTCTGACTTGCCCCTGTAACATTAAAGTAAAATCTTATTGTGCATCAGAAAATTTGACAGCAAGTTCTTGCAACCAAGATGCATTGTACTTCGTATATTAATCAAGGACTTTAACATATACTATTATACGTGGGATAAATTAATTAATTATATAAATTTAGGTAAAAAAGAGAGTATACATAGTAAAATCGAAGAACATTGAATTTATTTATTTATCTTGAATATGGATACCATAAATTCTCTCTATCAATGATTTACAATCAATATAAATATCGATATATGTGAGTGACTGATGATATTAATATAGCGTAGTAAATATATCATAAGCCGTATAAGAAAGAAACCAAAGTGTATTTAGTGTCCAAATATTAATGTGGATAGAATGTAGCCGTCATATTATACAATGATGAAGTTTTGAAAAACAAAATTGACCATAGTATCTGTAAGGTTTTTTTTTATAAGTAGTATCTGTGAGGTTAATATCAATATAACATTTTGAATAAAGGTTTTAAGTTTCGTAAAGCTTTACAACCTTCATGTAAAAAGTAAATATCCTCATATGTAAATTAGATATATAGAACTATAAAATTTGCATGCTCAAAAAAGTAAAATGGTAAGATCTATAAAAAATAAATTATGTTATATTCTTTATTCATATCATCTGTATTTTTATAATTCAATAAAATTATTATTATAAATTAATATTCATATAAATGACAGTTATATTGATATAAACTAAAATTTAAAATAATATAATATAGTATATAACTTTTATTATAGGTGATAATGATAGTTTTTTTAAGATAATATAAGTATGATGTAAGATGAAAATGTAAATTAATATAGTAACAAAATTACAATATCTAACTACTAATTCCTAATTTCAGATGATTGCATTGTTTTTCTTGATTTACAAAATCTAACTACTAATTCCTAATTCCATATGATTGCAGTTTTTCTTGATTTACAAAACCATACCTAATATGCTAAAAATAATTAAAATTTTCAATGCTTTTCCTTATAACACCATACCATACTTTAAAATAATTAATAACATAATTAATCTTTTAGACCACAAAAGAGATAGAATTGTACTGAAAAATCAATGCATATAGATGCAAAATATATTAGAGTTGGACAAATGAATGTATACACTAATAATATAAAAAAAGTTAATTATTCTTATTTAATCAATTTTAACTATTGAACATAAATACTTATGCTTATTATTATAGGTAAAAGTTTAAAATATGTGCAAAGTTTTTTACACTGCCAGTATATGATACACCATTTATTTTTATTACTTTTGTTTGAGAGTTAAGAGTCAATAATGGTTATAAATCAATAGTAGATGATGTGGTGACATATAAAAAACACTTATGTATACATATTAAATCCTATAAATAATTACACTTTTCAATTTATATTTCACGACACTGCATGTAGGCAAGCTAAAGTAGTTATAAATATGACATTTCCGAAAAAGAAAATGAATACACGGCAAGAAATATCTTACCTTGTTTTGAATTGGGGTAAGGGAAAGGTACGAGGGGAGCTTCAAGTTCAATCTGTGGCACTGGTGGTGGTGCTACAGTGACTGCAACATTACCACTATAGGTGTTGTTAGGACATGATGAAGGCACAACAATAGGCGTTGCTCTCACATTGTCCATTTCCATAAAATGAAAAGGCTGATGTATAATTGTTGCAGCAATGCCAGTATTTACAGAAGAAGCTGTTCTTCTCACAGTATTCTTGGAAGATTGTAACGGAGCTCTTACAACAGCACCACCATTCATAGCAGTGGCGACCCTAGCTGCAGAGCTAGTGCCTTCACCGGAGCGTGGTGGTGATGAGAGGTCGAAATAGATTTTGTGTAGATTGAGTAAAGGAATATCACATGAAACGTTGATGGGCAAGGGCACAAAGTTATTACCATTTTCCAGACCAATGCCATATGGATCTGGAGAAGGTGGTTTTTCTTCTTTGATATAATTGTACCGAAGAGAAGTATTCTCAACAAAAGAAGGAAAAGGTGGTGGTGATGAGGGTGGTGTGAGAAACATGTTTTCAGTCTCACCCTTTGAATCTAAAGGATATCTATTCATGGGGTTTTAGTGAGAATGAAATGAGTGTTATTTGGTCCTTTTTATACCCTACGAGATAGAACTTATCTTGAAAAAAAATGAAAACTTGGTCCAATATCCAATCTACAATATGCACGTTTATGGAATGTTTTTAATAGGATGCATTGAACCAAATCTGTATAGACAAGGATGTGCTGTCTTCAAGCATATTTCAAAGTTTGTCCCAAACCAATTATATTATATTATGTTAGTTAAAAAAATTAAATATTTATGATTTTATCAATTTTTGTTTTATTGTGATTGATTAAAGACAAGTTTAAAGACAAAAGATTACTATATAGTCTCTATTTGTTAAATATTGACATAACATGTATATGGAATGTAATATAGGTAAAATAGAAAGTAAATATGGAGTGCAAGTAAATTTGGAATGTATCAATAAGCATTTAAGGGAGGAATTATAAAACGTATATAATTCTATATTGGTGTTGGCTACACTCCCCAGTGGGAATTAGGAGGGAGTATGAGAAGAAAAGATTTGTTTCTTAATCAAATTCTAAATATTTCTCAGGTTAATTTTTTAAACCTGAAACTAATCCAACTCTAAAGGTTCATCGGTCTAACTTTTGAATCTAAACTTAATCCTAACCTAATTAAATATAATATATATTTCTTTTAAATGTATAAAGTCGTCTCAATATTGTATATGAATATATAGTTTGATATATAAAATGATATATATTGTTCATGATATATATATTATAAAAAATTAGAGAGTTAATGTTACTTTTAAACAAAAATATGTAATTATTCTATACATAATTGAACAAATACACATATAAATATGATGAATGAGTGAACATGGGTCGGTCAGACTATGTCATGTTTGTATCTTAACAATCATAAATATTGTCCGAGTATAATTTTTTAACCGAACTCAACCTTATACTCAGTGAAATCCAACCATATTTAGAGTTAATCATAATCTGGTGAAATCAGGTGAATGACTAACTTAAGCTTATCTTCAATCCTACTCCCTCCAACAATCACTCTTTCCCTTCTGCCCACCCTTACACCAACCACAAGCTCTTTTTAAGAAAAAAAAACCTTTTTGCCAACTTTTTGTTATGCAAGATCTTTAGTAAATTAAAAGAGAGACAATTTACCACACAAAAAAGGAAGAAGAGAGACACATTAAATATTTTAAATAATATTGCTTTTTCTTTCTTAATAAAACAAAAAACAATTAATGGTTTTCTAAAATATTTCCATTGTAACTTGTAAATTATAGTTTCAAAAAAAAGATATAAAATAAATCATATCAATATATATACCTATTATTTAAAAATGTGTCTCTTGAAATGTAAACTTTTCTATTCTAATCGAATCATGTGGGAAAGCCAATTTTTTTGCTTCTTCTCTAATGATGAACATGAAAAAACTATACAAACAAGTATTTTGCATTAGGAGTTATTGGAATCTTGGAGGGATGGGTGAGTTTATGAGATTTTTCAAAAATAATGACATACAAATTTAAAACGTTGGGTCCAAAAATAAGTATTTGTTACACTGGTATCCAATTCCACTAGTCCATTAACATGGGGTTGATGAGAGGGTTATAGATAAGATCAAAATTTTGATTCATGTGAACACGATATTCATTAATGAGAGGGACAATCATCGAAAGATATTAGAAAGATGAATTTGTTTCTCGTATGGGAATGCGAATGATACCATTTGTTATACCATAAACTTGAAGAGCCCGTTGAAAAATGACGTGAGGCCCAACTACTTGTTAAGCCCATTCATGAGAAAGGTATGCTCCAATTGCCTTAAACCTCTATGCGCAATAGCATGCTTCTGAAGCCGCCAACTCGAACGAGCTAAGGAGGTTTTAACATTCTCTCGTCCAATTCGATTCAATTCAATTCACAAACAACAAAACAGGAATGGAGATAAACTTAGAGAAACTCGCATTTGACATTGATTTTCATCCATCTGATAACCTTGTTGCTGCTGGATTAATTAACGGTGATCTTCACCTGTAAGTTTATTCTCCATTTTTCATATTTATCAATTATCAATTCAATTTTTTAATTATTTATTATTTGAGCTAATAGTTGTAACTAATTTTTGTGTCCTTCAGATATCGTTATACTGCTGATAGCGTACCCGTTAGGTATTATGAATTCTGAAACTATTGCTTTTTATTATTTGTTTGTTGGATACTTCAATATTTGATACATTAACTTTTAATTCTTATGTTGTTTACAATTTTCGGTGTTTCATCACTGTTTTTTATTGTGTTTTTAAGGCTGTTGGAAGTTCATGCCCACACTGAGTCCTGCAGGGCTGTTCGATTCATCAATGGTGGACGTGGTAATGTCCTCACTGAATTTTGCACATTTTTACTGTGTCACTTTAACTTTTTATTTATTTTTTTCTAAACCTTTTTTCAAGTAAAAAAAAGTAACTTCTCACACTTACATGTTTGTTTGGTTTTTCTTTTAGCAGAAGCTAAAAAAACTTTCATAATCACTATTTTAATAATATTTCATAATCAGACTCTTTTTTAACTTAACAGATGGATCCTTGTTTTTTTATCTACTTTTATATCATTGTTAATAAACATGGCAAGAGCCACATAGAGAATTGAGAGAAAGTGAGAAGTGAAATCTAAAATTGACTGAATTAGTAAAAGGGTGTTCAAGTGTACAACATACTGATCTGGCTTTCATGGAACAAATGAGAGCAATCAACTCGCAACCAGCCCAGTTACTCAACAAACTAATCTAACTGCCTTATAACTAGACTAACTAAACTCTAACCAGTCATAATGATTTCATTAAAATGACTTGGCTTTGAATGCTTGTTGTGATTGTTTTTTAGCGCTTTTGACTGGTTCTCCGGATCACTCCATACTGGCTACCGACGTTGAAACTGGATCTACCATTGCACGTCTTGATAATGCCCATGAGTGAGTTGATTTACTTTCACTTGCACATTTCTCATGATTTGACCTTGCATATGATAATAATAGGTATGCTCATTGCTTCAAGATTTGTATGTCATGCAGGGCTGCTGTCAATAGACTGATAAACTTGACCGAGTCAACTGTTGCCTCGGGAGATGATGAAGGTTGTATTAAGGTAACATGTTTGGTTTTGTTAGAGTATGTAGCAGTGTATTAGTTTGCGTCAACTTGTGTAAAGCTAGCATGTCAACCTAACAGTTGGGTCCAGCAGAAGGTTAATTATTTAGTTAGGTATCTGGACTGTTCTATTTTGTTCCTTGTACATATATCAGAAACTATTTGGGGTCTAATCAGTTAATGACAACTACCATGTCATTCTATTTTCTCCCACTCAGATTTCATACACTTTCTATCATTTTCTTTGCATTTTCTTCCTAATCTTGAAATCTAAAAGTTTGTATTTCCCATGCTTAGCATTTGTTTTGGTTGGAACTCTTAATATTTAACATAGATATCCAGTCTGTTCTATGATATTAGTGGAAGAATGAATTCTCATATCTCTGACATGGATTATTTTAATATTGTGCCACTCACCCTCTTTTTATCATTTTAGTTATTTTATTTTGAGTAAATACGTATTTTGGTCCCTCAAATTTTGTGTGTGCCAATTTCATACTTGAAAATTTAAAATCCCCAAAATGGTTCCTAAAAATATCAAATGTGAGTCAAATTAGTCTATTTTAGCATTTTTTATGACCTTAACAGAGACTATTTTGACTCATTCGTGACCTTTGGCTACAAGTTTGGATTTTTTATTTTTTGGGATCAAATTGGTACACGTAAAAATTTTGAAGGACCAAAAGGGTATTCACTCTTATTTTTTACTGTTGTTGTATCCCCCTCTATAGTAACTGTTCCGTCTACAATAAAGCTACTCTTTCGCCGTAGTTGTTCTGTAGATGGTTGTAAATTTGTCCTTTTAGAGTTAAGCACAGGATCAGTGTTTTGTTGCTGCTTCTCATTTAGCTTATCCTCCTTGCAGGTGTGGGATACCAGACAACGGTCTTGTAGCAATTCTTTCGATGTCCATGAAGATTACATTTCAGATATGACTTTTGCATCTGATGCTATGAAAATTTTGGCAACAAGGTAGCATGCATACTCAGTAACTTCTACCCTACTTGGGACTAAGTTCTAGTTGTGAAGATTTTTTTCTAAAATTTCTTGTGAAGACTGAAGAGGCATGCCATAACGTGGACAGTAAATTTAAAATTATTAAATCCTGTTGTTTGTGTCCCTAGTTATATTCATATTGGCTTCTTCAAAAATAAAATGTTTATGTGTTGACAATAACGAGTGTAGAAATAACTGTTTTCTAATTATAGTCTTGGTCTAGTCTGATTTTTATTTGAGAAGTTTGGTCAATCCCTTAGCCTCTACTGGTAGGATTTCATTACTAAAATTGTTTATCTTCGTTGACAATACAGTGATTATCACTAGAATCAGCGGTGGTAGGTGTTAGTTGTTTTGTTTTCAGGAACTATTGAGCTAAAGCACAGCCTAATCACGCTTTAAGTTTTGTACCTTTTCCTCTTATTTCCATATCTCACCAGCTAGAGGGTGAGCCTAGACGCAACAGTAAGTTTGCTACCTTGTCACCTAGAGGTTACAGCCTTACAGATTTAAATCCTGGGAATAACCTCTCCGCTGGCAGGTGTGATATAAGAATGTGTTCATTTACTCTCCTCACACCCCACCAGGTCCGAGCCTTGTGCATTGGCTCACCCTTTTCATATCCTACAGGCTATGTAGTAAACACATTGGTGTTGACAAATACCTAAACCCTTTTTCACATTTTGATAGGGTTGTTCTTCCTTGTTTTATATGTATGTTCTCTTTATAGAAAAAGGAAATTTTACAAGAGAAAAGTGAGACATTATCTAGATTATTAAAACAAATTGGTATGTATTCTGAAGAACTTATATTTGCAATAATGTCATATAGTGCCATTTTTTGTTCTGTTTGAATCTGGTAAACTTTGTAGGATGTGTAGTATACTAGTATGTACTCCTAGTGAGCAGATAAATATTCTCTATGAATGATCAATCGTTTTTCAATTTCTACTTCCTGTGGCTTACCAATTCAGACTTTCTTTTTTTCCTTGAATTCCTTTCATTGTTAAGTGGAGATGGGACTCTTTCTGTTTGCAATCTTAGAAGAAATAAAGTAAGTTGTACATCAACATTTTCTGATTCATTTTGGAAATCAAACACTCTTTATTTGTTGCACTCGAATTTGATAACCTTTTTCTGCTTTTTTGACAGGTCCAAGCTCAATCTGAATTTTCTGAAGATGAGCTATTGTCTGTTGTTATAATGAAGGTATCTTATAGTGACCATTTGACCAATGTACTGGGTTTGACACACATCTCGTCATTCTTACTAATATGATCTTCAAAGCTTATCTAGTGTTACAGTTTGATTATGTTTAGTTGCACAGTGTGATGATTCACATGTCCTTTTAAAATATCATAGGCTGATGGTTACTTTTTTTTGGGTGATCAGAATGGTAGGAAAGTTGTTTGTGGATCACAAACCGGTATTATATTATTATATTCATGGGGATGCTTCAAGGACTGCAGGTATTTGATGTGGAACATGTCACCATTACATGATGGAAATGATTCTGTTTATAAAGATGCATATTTAGATGTTTTCTTTATTTAGTGTTTAGGGTCCTACCTCTTCTACTAACGTTCTTGCTTAATAATGGCTTCAATTTCCAGTGATCGATTCATTGATCTCTCACCAAACTCTATTGATACAATGTTGAAGGTGAGTGGATAACATAACTTGATTATTTCAGCATCATTAAGCATTTGTACCATACTGAGTTCATGTAACAAACTTTTGAAATTTTTAATCTTAGCTTGACGAGGATAGGATTATTACTGGATCAGAGAATGGGCTTATTAAGTAAGTATTCTGCAGTATGAGAGCATTGGCCCTTTTGTTTGAATTATATTCCAACTTACGTTTTTGGTTCTTTGTTCCATTTACAAATATATGTTCTTTGTACAGCCTGATTGGGATATTACCCAACAGAGTCATCCAGCCAATTGCAGAACACTCCGAGTATCCCGTCGAGCGTCTTGGTAATGTATCTCTTCCTCTCATCAATATTTCATGTGACTTTTATGCCTGAGGGTGAAATTTTTGTTTTCAGTCTCAATCTCTTCATGCTGCACTTGTTATGTTTTTGTCCTTTGCTCAGTTGCTGCTGAGGTGATTTTTGGCCTCAATTTATGATGTTGATTATTTCAGCATCACAGCCCTCACTATTGTATGCTTTCATGTTTTTTCCTTCTATTGGCTGCAAGTTTGACCTATAGTTTTCTTGGTCCAACAGCATTCTCTCATGATAGAAAGTTCCTTGGCAGTATTGCTCATGATCAAATGTTAAAGGTACTTCTCTCTCCCAATTATCTCCCTCCAAAAATTGATAGAATCTGCTTGAATTGCTCCATTTAAATTTTGGCTTATATAAATGACACTCATCGTAATGATTATAGAGCTACCATGCTTTTCTTGACAATTTATTGGGGCTGTGCAATTTATTGTTGTATAAAGGTGGTGCTTAGGATTTTGAGTAGAATTAAGTAATTTGGACAAAGTGCTCAAATTGGAAGGAATATTTGATCGTTTTTTCAAATAATGTCTTAATTTGGATGAACATTTACAACCGAGGGGTCTTGCTAGAGTGTTGGCATAAGTTGTTATAATTTGCTGTTTCCAAAGCACACTGTAAGATGATACATCTTGGAGAAGCTAAATCAGTCAATTTTCATATGGTTCACTGACCTTTAAATGCAAAGTACTAGGACATGTATGTTTAACATATTGGTTGGATCTGTTTGGTACAATTTTGCTCCAAATGTTGCTTATTAATCCTCAAGGCGTGTGTCCCACTGTCACTGATAAAAATGTGAACCATTTGTTGCATGTGTCTGAATATGTATGCCTGTATTTTGTTAAGAATCATACTAATAAATCAGTCATCTAATCTCTGAACTGTCATTTTTCCTTTTGAACAGCTATGGGACTTGGATAATATACTGCCAGGTTCCGAAAGCACACAAAGAAATGAAGCTGGAGAGATTGACAGCGACGATGATGAGATGGATGTAGATGTAGATGCTGATTCTAAGTCTAACAAAGGTATGGTTTATATAGCTGCAGATGTTACGGGTTGCCAATCCTTGAAGAAATGATATGCTATATAATCATGTATTTCATTTTTTGTTGCTACCTTTGCAGTGAACAAGACCAAGCATGCAAGTAATGGACACACCTTGGGTGGTTCAAACAACTTCTTTGCAGATTTATAGGAGATTATAGATGATTAGATGCAACCCTGTTCAAATGGGATAACCAATTAGAACACTTGCAAGCAGGATTTCCTTTTCAGTATCATCTTCAAGTCCCAAGAGCCCTTTCAGAAAGTAGATCCCTATTGAGGACCGTCTCTCCCCAAGACAGCATTTTTGGGTGCATCATTGTTATTTTAACAATACAAATTTTTTGCTATATGTGATGTTGCTACATTGTGTTTTTCCCATATATAATATATACATCAAGTAATTGTCAAGACTTGGATACTTTTGGAATGAACTATGGTGATGAATATGATCACGTTTAGACTTTAGAGTAATTAAATGTGAAGTATGATGAACTCGGAATAACCTCTCAAAGTCTCAATTAGAGGGTGTTGAATATTATGCTTATAGCAATTTAGTTTTGCAACAAAAAAAGGTTAGGGATACTTCATGGGCATGATTTCCTACAAGAGCATGATTTGAATGCTATTTAACTGAAGGTTGAAAATATACTCATTCAGCAGCTCATTTCAGAAAAAACCTTTTCCTTACGGATAACTTGTTGCATATACCCATTTGGTGCATTAAATTAGTCATATCATTAAACATTTGTGGATTATACGTTAGTTCATTATAACCTGTAAACCTTCCAACCACCACACATACCATAACTGCCAAACCAATCACATTTTACATGAAATTAAAGAAAGTGACTTGTTTATAAAAAGTGCTTACAAAAGTGACTTGTTTAAATTGATTACAAGAGCGACATGTTTAAATTGATTACAAGAGTGACTTGGTTAGATTGATTACAAGAGTGACTTGGTTCAACTTCGCTACATGTGTTGTTAAACATCCTTTTCAATACACTAAATAATAAATATGGATCACTAGATTACACTTCTTACCCGTATTGAAAAGAATGTATTACACCAAGCTCATCACTACTGCTCAACATCAAACAGAAGTAGGGTTGGGATTGAGATCTATAAGTTAAGACATGTTAAGAGCTCAATTTTGATGTATGTATAAGATTTTATCAGTAGAAATAAAACTTAGTATAGGAAACATTACACGTAAAAAAATTGTTTGTACTTCACTGTTCTAAGTGTATTAATAACTTCATCCTAAATAGAAATTCCATAAAACAAATGGATTGACCATGATGACTGTTCCATTTCATACATTGTTCATCTGGTACGTAGTAAATTCGATATGTGGACGTAGGTAAATGAGATAATTATGTAATTATGTTCACTAAGCCTGCACACTGCACCGTATCAAGGTTAACCTCAAACAATGAAATTCCTGAAAACGTAAGCCTGATCATATGCCCTGATTATAATTCAATCAACCTCACTAGCTTGGTCAGTGAATTGTGCATGGTCCGTATATTAATAATTTAATCTGATTTTTCTACCTTCTTCTAGCATGGTTGCCATAAAAGGCACTAAGGAATACTCCAAATTAAAGAATGCTGCTAAAACATGTGCAAGAGATATATCCCTCAGTTAGTGAAATTAATTAAGTATTTGATTATTTACTGACTTTAATCAGCCTAGTGAGCAGTAATGCTTATTCAACAAGAGATATGAGCTTTCATTAAGGCAAATAAATACTATGTTCCTGAAGATGACCATGACATAAAACATGACCAAACTTCAAAGAGCTACTTCTATTCTATCTGTGATGAGATAGTATCCAATAAGATAGCATGAATCAACAACAAAAATCATTTACTCCAATAAAGGAGCAGATAAAAAACACACTTAGTATAGAAAAGGAAGTTAATAATTAACAAAGAAGTGTTAGGAAATAAGTCTTACACATTCACTACCTTATATTATAGAGTGCTGGAGCAAAAGGATATCATTTGGAGTTGGGACAACAATGATTTTGGAGGTGGTTCTGTATCTCTGCTAGAGAAATATCACTCACTGAAAACCCTCAACCATTTTGATAGACTAATTAAAAATACCTGTACAGAATTATCTAAATGGTGTTAAATATAGTTCTCACGTCTGTATATTGCATCATATCCGATGTAATTATATTTGAGCCCAGAATATTCATAACCTAGTAACAATAACTCTTCCAATGGGTTATTTTTCCATATGAAAGAATTGAATAAAATTTAAAACCTTCCTTAAATAAGTAAACATGTTTTAAAGGGGATTACTCTCTGTCTAAATGGTGCAAGGTGATCCTCACAAGAACAAGAAAAACAAGATGGTACATATGAAAAGATCTAGTGAGATACAATATACTCTATCTCACACAAGAAAATGAACACAAAAAATATTATTTTAGCTACCAACCTCCAACAACTTTTACTTGCCTTTTAATTTTTTGGATGGTTTTGAAATGTGTGTAGAGATAAAAATTTAAAAGATAAGTATTATAAATAGTTTGATTTGTTATTTTGTTATAAGAAATGAAGTAAAATTATAATTATCTTAGCGTGTTGATAGATTCATGTTAATCAGTGTTCATATTATTTGGCATTGAGTGAACACCATTTATATGGTAGAAATTCTTAAAAAGAATTTTATTCTCGTTAAGAATAAGTCAACAATTTTTTATTCGATTATGCTTTAATCTTTCTTTAAAGGTGTGAACTTTGTCATTTGAAGCTATTTTTTACACAACAAAATCAAAGAAACAAAAACAGACCATAAAAAAATGAACTAGATTCACCTAAAAGTTTTGATTTTGCATCATTGGTTGGGGGAGGAAAAGAACTCTAAAGAATAAGAGTCTACTCGTAATAGAAACAAAAAATAAAAGGCACGAAATTAGCAAGAGTGCACCAATATAGTATGTGGAGAATATGGAAATTATACTACTTCAACAACCTTTCGTTTTTCCTACATGATAACCAAAATTCCGAATGATAAACTAAAACAGATGTATACACCGAGGAATAAGTATTTACATAGAAATACTTATAAACATAATGTGACATTGAAAAATTCCAATCAGGGCAAATTTAAAGAAAAGTGGTACTTTTTAAAATGGTTAAATTGAAATATAAAGATCATTCAAGTTAAATTAAAACGAGTTTAAAATCTATGTATTAACAGAAATTTTTTTATACGGTTAACACATTATCCACCATTGATTTGTATTACTTTTGTTTGAGAGCGTAATTAACAAATCAATTATATACGATTTACGATAGTATAAAAAACTTTACATCGACAATATATACAAATTAAATTCATATAGAATTTGGGTAGGTTTTGTCTAATAATATAGATAAGGATATTGAAGACAGGATCACACGTTACTTATGTAGCGTTGGGTTTGACACATTACAATTAAATCCTGCAATTAATGGGTGTGCACTAAAAAGCAAACAATTAATGGGAGTGCACTAAAAACTTATACATTTGATGTCATTTATTGTTTTTACTAATTTTTCAATGTACAATACTTAATAATTAAATTAAATTTTTAACTTAAATATATTTGTTTCAACCATCGTATCACATAAAAAAACATATATTATAAGATAAAAGATATGATTCACTACAATACCATATAATTAAACAGGATATAAAATTGTCAGTGATGAATTAATCTAGTAAGCAAGGAAAATTTGATATTCTAATGTAATATTTATACAAACATTTATTTTGATTACTTTTTTTTGAAAAATCAACAATTATTAAATTTGAATGAAAAATAATATAATAATAATGTATAAATTTGCATAATATTTTTCTCAGACTAATACAGGATTAAAAGATGAAATTCTATATATTAGGCTGGCTAAGAAGAAGATATTAGTTTTTACAGTATTATTTGGGTGGTTTATAATCCTTCTGCTGTTCAAGATTTCTAAGCTACACGTTTGAATTAATATTATGACTAGTTACAAACTTACAATAACAAAAGTAACATGGTGCAATATATTGAGATGATAATATAGGGACGGAATAGGTTTCTGCAATGAATACCAGATATGAGAATATTAACATTCTTAAATTCTTTTTGATGTCACATACAATATTTAAAATTTAATACATTTCTTTATAAATTAAGAATTATACTCATTTTTTCTGACAATAATAACCATTATTTTTATTCTTATATAAATATTACACTATTTATCCTCTAGAATTACCACACAATTTATCTCTCCTCCTTTTCTCTTTAAGGTCCATATTTTATAATAAGAATAATTATAAGAGTGTTTTCTTTTCTGTGGAAAATATTATTCTTAATAAATAAGAATTGAATATCAAATACGAAAAAATATTCTTACTTCAAATGGAATGATAGTGATGGAAGACTTGTTTGACTTGCTTGGAGTGCAGTGTTGTAATTGTTTTGCTCTTGAATCACAAAGGGGTACATATAATATTAAAGATTTATAAGTGGTAATTGTATTATTTATTTTTTATTAGGGTACTTTTTAAAAAGAATTAATGATAATTAAATATGAATACTAAATGATACAGTAAAAATGTATTAAACTTATATAGGATCAATGCATATTTTATTTTCCTCTTTCGAAATTTCTGTTGAACTATTTAATCATAAAGAATAATACTTGAATTTAATATGTATGCATTGTTAGTGTAAACTATTTTACACTCACAATATATCATCTATCATAATTAATATTACTTTTGTTTAGACCAACGATAATTAACATATGAATGATAGATAATATACTAACAATGGATAAAATAGTCATATTATCCATGTATGTATATTAAATCCATAATACTAGCTTCCACTTAAAATTGTTTAAATATTTATGTAACATAACACCTTTTTTCGGATCAATATATGACATAGAAGTTGTCAATGTTGAGAAGAGTTTTCCTAACTCAGAATTATAACAAGTACCAATTAGTAGACCTTTTTAGGAATTAAGGTTTATACTCATCTTCTAAAAGGATCCCATCACAATCAATGATGTGATGCGAATTTATTTGAATAATTTGACGTTATACAGGTATTAACTCGTTACAAAGGTTTTAAGTTTTATCTTGCTAAATAATATAGAAATATATAAATGTATTAACTTATTAAATAAAATAGTAATATATAAAGATTTTAACTTAATGAATAGTATAGTAATATATTGATCACAAAGAATTTATTTTTACTGTTAGCAATGTGTTATATTAAATTCATCAAATTTTAGAATGAATATCGGTATCATATTTAAGTTTATTAATGTACATTAAGAGTAAAACATGTTTAACAGTCGCAGCGTCATTTTAATATATTCATCTAAGTTAATTGATAATAGCTTTTAATTTGTCTAATATAAAGTCTTAAAAAATCTTTGGAATCTTGATTTGCGAGGCTTGATCCAATGTTTTAGAACATAAATGAAAGAAGTAGTTTAATTGCATGCACTATGAACTGAATTATATTCATCTGTTCTCAAAGTTTGTCGGAACTATTCAATAAAAGTTTTATCATTAATATTTGCATGAGAATGGTATGGACTCTTATATATACTGAATAAACACATTTAAGATGATTGGTACAGTCATGCAATGATAGGAAAATCATATATTTGATTCGGCCTTATGTTCTGACATTAGTTGTGCCTCGTCATATTTTTTTCCAAAATAAAAGAAGATGAGAACAAGAACAACCATATCAAATATACATTATCAACCTCACTTTGAAAATGAAAATAATAATCAAAACCTCTAGCTTGGCAAAAAAAATAAAAAATAGCCTAATCATACTTATCCTAGATTGATGAAAGGTAAGAAATGTGATTTTCATTATCCTTCAAATAAATTATAAGTTTTATTATTTCTCATATCACCATAATTCATTTGATTGCAAGTAACACATGTCATATTTTAAGCATGTAATATAAAGATTAATACGCATTTATTATGTCATTTATCATTTATTTGTATTATTATTTTTTGCATAGTTAATAATGATTAAACATGAATAATAGATGATATAATAATAAATTGAGAGTGTATAAAACTCATACACTAATGATGCATATATTTTTTTCTATATTTTTAATGTTAGGAAGAATTTATAGGTTAATCTTATAAAAATATATTTTTCTTGATAAATATAACGTGAAAGTTACTATTTCATTGTAAAGAAGAAAAAAAAGGAAAAAGTGGCTGTTCCATTTTATGAAATGATATTGAATTCCTTCATGTCACTGGTCCATTTCTATTTTTATATTTATATTTATATTATTGAATATTTAATCTTATTTATATACTTTTGTTCGATATAACATTATGATATATTATTTTGTTAGTGAGAGGAATCTGCTTATTCCAAAAGTAAATTTTTAAATTTAGTCCTCATTAAGTTATCAATTATAGGAAAAAATCATGATTTAAATTAGTGAATATATTCAAACTATCCAATTTTTCTAGAATTGATGGCTAGAATAAGAAATAAATTTTAAAAACTTACACTTTGAATAGTTAGACACCACTCTTTTATTTAAAGGTAACACAAAAACATATTGTTCATAACGTCACAATATAGACTATGACATTATTTTACGATTATTTTGTATTTGTTACTGCGAAAGTAATAAAAAGTATTATTCATTAAATATTATATTATATTATAAAAAATAGTATGTAATAAATAATAGTTGGTAAAGGGTAATGCTTTAATTTACACATAACAATAAATTGAATCATTAGAATATAAAATTTTTAAAGTCAGAAGATTCATTTACTTCGAGAATTTAAAAACTTACTCTACATTTTAGACATCAATTTTATAAAAAATATAATAGTTTGAATTTATTCATTAAATATTATATTATTTTATAAAAAATAGTATGTAATAAATAATAGTTGGTACAGGGTAATGCTTTAATTTACACATAACAATAAATTGAATCATCAGAATATAAAAATTTTAAAGTCAGAAGATTCATTTACTTGTTTAAAAACTTACTCTACATTTTAGCCATATCAATTTTATGAAAAAATATAATGATTTGAATTAGTGACTAGATATAAACTATTAGATTTTATTGGAATTAATAACTAAGATATGAAGTAAATTTTTTAACTGACTCCTTCTTAATTTTAAATGTAAAATAAATATTTTTTCCATGATTAAATTCTCAATGCATTTAATGGAAAATTTAAAATAACAAATATATAGTAAATCCCAACTCCTCCTAAATACAAATAAGCTCTTTATAATATTTTATAATCACTACATATATTTTAAACACAGAATACTAGAAATTTGAGCATAAAGTCATTTTTTCAACCTCTCACGTAGAGAAACTATGTATGTAAGTTTGAGATTGATGTAACCTGTTTAAGTACAAGCAAATAGTAAGATAAAAATAACAAAAGTAAGGAATGAACATAGAGAATGTACTTACCATAATACCAACCTCACTAAAATTAATCGACGGAAAAAATTGTCTACTAACAGAGAATGACAACATCAATTAACATTAAAGTAAGAAACAAACAAAGCACAAGTAATTATGTTGATGACTTTATAAATATAGGGTAATGTGCCTTTGAAAAGATGAAGTATATTATATTTAATTATTTTCAATATTGTTATACTCATAGTAAAAAACAATTGAAAAAATAAATTTATACGAGTAAATATAAAAGAGTATGAGATACTTTGTTAGAGGTGAAGGAGGGAAAGAGGTCCTCATACTGAAGAGAGTGAAATCTCTTACGAGGTTTTGAAGAAAATAAAAAAGAAATTTAGTACCGAGAAAGTGATGTAGAAATGTTGTTGTTAATTTTTTATGTTGACATTTTGAATTGTGTAAATTATAAGGTTTATCACTGCTGTAATGTAAATTATCTGTTGGTAAATAAACGGGTATTACTTCAAGTAACCTCTAATAAAACTGATAAATCATCAAGTAAAATTACAAATTTATTACAGAAAAAATGTTACTCATGAAAAGTGTTATATTCTACTTCACTTTTTTCCCTCCAAAACAAATTCATGTTTTTATCAGTAACTCTCACACCCTAAAAAGTATGATTCCTTGTTTAACTAATGTGATTATTCTTTTCCAATGCACCTATCACACTTTAAAGTAAAACTTACATAAAGATATATATAATATATCACATTTAAAGATAAATAAATTTATGTTTGTTGGTGCTACTCGCCACTTGTGAGCTCATAAAGAAGTTTTACCAAAAAATCTGCATCATGTGCAACACACATCTTCTCTCATGTGTCATGATGGTATTAATTTCTTCTTAAATATCTCACTTTCTAGAATTTTTCATCTAAAAAAAATCTTTATAATCTTTTAACTTATTTAATCTCCCAAAAGAGTTTTCTTTTAAATTTTATTTTATAAAAAAACTTGAACCAACCTTTTCTTTTGTTCGAATTCATTTAGTATTTATTATTACTATTTTCTATTATATTTATTATATATATAATTGATGCAAATTATTTGTAATACATATTTATTAGTTTATTAAGTAATAATATATTTGTAATACGTCTTTAATTCATTTATTATTAGTATTTATATTAAATGTATTTATTTTTGAATTATCCATTTACTAGTTTATTTTTTCAGCATTAAATTAGTATTTAATTCATTTATTATTAGTATTTATATTAAATGTTACATTGTTCACATGGGGTTTAATTCAATAGAAATTTTCACAAAATGATTCTCATTTATTTTCCTTATTTATTTGAACATGTTTGAATCATATGAATGCACAAATGTATGTTTGTGAGTGCACAATGTAACATGTGAACTCTTAACCATACTAATACACAAGTAATAATATATGTTCTTAATCATGTGGAAAAAATATTGTCCAATGTGTATGCACATGTAACTTACTAGCTGATTGAAATATTTAGGTACTGAGTGCAAAGATTTATATATAATCAGCACATCATCCATCATTTATTTGTATTATTTTTATTTAATAATCAATAATAATTAAAAATGAATGGTTGATGATACAATAACAATATAAAAAATTATTACCCTATTAATGTATACATATTTTTCTCTTACAAATTTATAACTATATTTAAATCAGTAATAATATATTTATCTATAAAATACTTTTTTTGTGTGGATGAAATAATATTTTAAAATCAATTATTAATAAATAAAATATTATTTTATAACATTATTTTTGTTGTGATTTAGAAGAATTTGTAGAAAAATATATAAATTTTGTAAATGAGAAGTAATGATAACATTAGGTGTTTGTGGGTAACGTCCTTAGTCATTACTATGAAGTATGAAGTTTATTTAATAGTGTTATTAATATAACAATTAATGAAGAAGAAAAGAACTGGAGAGAAAGAGAAAAAGGGGAGTACACACTGTATGCGTGGGGAATTGGGAGCTCTCTGGTCCAGCGCGCCAACCTCCCTTCACTTCCCTTCATCCCTCTCACTATATAAACCTCTCTATCCCTCTCCATTCCATTCCATCCTTTTTCCATTTCCCTCTGTTTCATTTCCCCAACCCGGTTCAATGGACCTTCGCCGACGCCCCTCGAACCCGGTTCGTTCAACCCCACTCGGCGAACCCACTCTGAACCGAAACCAACAACTCTCTCTCCCTCCTTACGCAACCAATGCCGTCTTCTTCACCTTCTTCTTCTCCGTCGCTTACTTCCTCCTCCACCGTTCGCGCGACAAGATCCGCACCTCCACCCCTCTCCACTTTCTCACTCCTTCTGAAGTCGCCGCCATTCTCTCTCTCTTCGCTTCTTTCTTATACCTCATCACTTTCTTCGGCATTTCCTTCATCTTCCACAATTCCACCTCCGCCACTCGCCGCACTTCCTCCGACTACCAAGACAACACCGACCTCGCAGGTTCTGCTAAACCCAACCAGGAACCAGTTAACTCCAACGACGAGGAGATTGTTAATTCTGTCGTTTCTGGCTCCATTCCGTCGTATTCTTTAGAATCGAAGCTCGGAGACTGCAACCGTGCGGCGGTGATCCGGAGAACCGCGGTGGAGAGAGTGACGAAGAGATCATTGGAAGGTTTGCCGGTGGAAGGGTTCGATTACGAGTCGATATTCGGGCAGAGTTGTGAGATGCCGATAGGGTTTGTTCAAATACCTGTTGGTGTTGCAGGGCCGTTACTGTTGGATGGGAAGGAGTACACGGTGCCGATGTCTACGACGGAAGGGTGCTTGGTGGCGAGTACTAACAGAGGGTGTAAGGCGATTTATGTCTCCGGTGGCGCTTCTTCGGTGGTGCTTCGTGATGGCATGACTCGTGCTCCGGTTGTTAGATTTGGTTCTGCTAAAAGAGCTGCTCAGTTGAAGTTGTACTTGGAAAATCATGACAATTTTGATTCCCTTTCTGTCGTTTTCAACAAGTAATTTCTCATTTCCAAAGTTCCGAGTCACTTTTCTTCTTTTGTTTTTATTATGATAAAGACTGTTGTTTTGTTTCTTAACTAGTGACAGCCTCAAATATTTGAAGTTATGCTAAAATGCTGACATGATCAGTAGGAAAGTAGACACTGGGATATTGATTTTTTTGCAATAAAGAGTAACTTTTTTATGGCATGTCCATGTTTTGTTGCTTAATTTAGATTGGATATGTATACCAGAGGGTTTGAAATTGTGGTTATGTCATGGCTTATGTGCCATGATGTGACCAATTGCAGCCAACACAGTCCAAAACCACAGCTTTGATATGTTTGTGGTAGCTACTACCAATATGTTGCCGACTTGCCGCTGTATAACGTGATATGGTCCGTATTTTAAAACCGTTGACTATGACTTTAGTCTGATCATTAATTTCTATTTTGAGAGTGTGACACGCTTACCTATGTTTTATGACACTTCGGGTTTTTTTGTTTTCGTTTTTTTGCTTTTAAGATGTTGATGGAATTGCGCCATTTGCTTGTAAGTTGTCGCTTAGGTTTGGGCTGTTCATGTTTGATTATTGATTGGTTCATTGGTATTTGCAGGTCAAGCAGATTTGCTAGATTACAGAGTATTAAACCTGCTATAGCAGGCAAGAATTTATATATTAGATTCAGTTGCAGCACCGGGGATGCCATGGGGATGAACATGGTATCCAAAGGCGTTCAGAATGTACTTGATTTTCTTCACAGCAATTTCCCTGACATGGATGTTATTGGAATATCAGGTAAACATAATCTTCTTTATGTGTTCCTTACTTCCTTTTTTCTATTATTTATAGTTATGGACCCAACTGCTTGAGTTAGAGGGAAACCTATGAAAGGCTATAAATGAAATCATTAAGAAAGACTTAGATGCCAATTGTTTGTTTTATGGATATGATTTTGCAACAAAGCAATATGTGTTGTTTGATTTACATGGCCGACTCCATCTAGTAGGAAAAAACTTGATTGTTACTGTTGTTTATAGCTACGGTCAAACTTGCTAAAAATTACTTTTATACTGTTTTGCCTAAACCAGGAAATTACTGTTCAGACAAGAAAGCAGCAGCTGTGAACTGGATTGAAGGGCGTGGCAAGTCAGTGGTCTGCGAGGCTGTAATCAAAGAAGAGGTGGTCAAGAAAGTGTTGAAGACCAGCGTAGAGGCATTGGTTGAGCTTAACATGCTCAAAAACCTGACTGGCTCAGCCATAGCTGGTGCTCTTGGTGGTTTCAATGCCCATGCTAGCAATATTGTTTCTGCTATATACTTAGCCACTGGTCAGGATCCTGCTCAGAATGTGGAGAGTTCTCACTGCATCACCATGATGGAAGCTGTCAATGATGGCAAGGACATTCACATCTCTGTCACTATGCCTTCCATTGAGGTACAATTAATTATTTTGATATTTAATCCACCATTGTTTTTTAGGTTTTGGCCATAGTATTCCAGCCATGGTAGTATTTACTCGCACACACTTACATTCATATCATTTCATACCTTTACTATTTTAACCATCTAATTACATTTGAGCCCACCTCATTTCTTGCATACCCACACTCTAATTCTATCACGTAAATGGACATGAGACACACCTCTATATTTCTATCTAGGGGTTATTTATCCGTATCGCATCATTTATTGTATATCCATATTTTAATTCTATCTCAAGCACACGTGAGATTCCCGTCTCTAGGTTATAATAAATGGGAGTTGTAGTAACTAGTAATAGCAGTTATAATAAATGTGAATTATATGCAAAAGAAGATAAGAATTTAAAATACAGATAAATGTGTAGGGTATCAAGTACAATGATCAAAACTTTATGTTCAAATAACAGTACTCCCTACAAACATGTCTTTTTATATACAGGTAAATTGTTTGTAAGGCACATTGTTAAGGCCCAGTAGTTGGTCTTTCATTTGTCTCTGAACTCTACACCCTACTGACAAAGGGTGAAGATATCATCAACCATGCAAAACAATATAAGTTTCAGTGCCCTCGGCCCCTCAACTTGATTTATATCTCAGAATTAAATCTTTCCCCTTTGAGTCTTTTTTGTTTTTTATCTTGTTTTCTATCCCACACTTTGTCCTTTTCAAAATATGCTTCTCGATCACGTACAGAGCGGAACAATCAATGTTGCTGACAGTCTTATTCTATTGGGAATGAGCTGATCAGATCAACTGAACCTCTCTTAGTCTCTACCATTCTTACATTTTCATTATATGCACGTCGCTCGGACCAGGAAAAGCCATGTATGACATCAAAAATTTATACATGCATGTTTACACACACATTACTTCACATATCTATAATATTTATCGTCTCATTATAACTAGATTCTTCACCAATTTTGCCCCATATGCAGTCTAATGTGAGAGATGCATTAATAACTGACATCTAACTAGTTTATTTGCCAACTATATCACTAGCAGGCAAAGTTTGCTCAAACATCTAGCCTATCATATATATATATACCAGTGTCTTCAATAAAATTTTAATTATTTTGAGCTCAACTGCCTCAGGTGTTTCTTTCCCTATTAATATTTTATTACCTTGATACTTGAGAACATAATGACAAGATCACTTGTCTAGTTGTGTTTGACATATGCAATGTATGATAGTGCAGGTGGGTACAGTTGGAGGGGGCACTCAGCTTGCATCTCAGTCAGCTTGCCTTAATTTACTTGGAGTGAAGGGTGCCAGCAAAGATTCTCCAGGTGCAAATTCTAGGCAACTGGCAACCATAGTTGCTGGTTCAGTTCTTGCTGGGGAGCTCTCACTCATGTCTGCAATTTCAGCTGGGCAGCTTGTTAAGAGCCACATGAAATACAACAGATCTAGCAGGGATATCGACAAAAATGTCTCGTGAGCTGGCCTCGCGACTATGGTACAAAAGACTAAATTAAAAAGATTGTCATGTACACATGACTTTCTAAAGCACTAATTAAAGTGGTGGGGTTAGTATAAAAACTCATAGCTGGCATCCCTTGAAGAGAAAATCCAGGCCTATGTGGGGCACTCCTTTCTGATATTTGTATAGTTGGACTTAACAATCAGATGTAGTCTTATTTCTTTTCTTAAAACATTGTGTTGTCTGTTAGTGTCTCTCATCTAGAGGTAATGTCTATGATATTTTAGTTTCTAAGTTTTTTTCTTTTTCTATTTAGTTGTGATGTAATCTCCGTTATGTAGTATTGTAGTTGTTTCTTTGTAATTGTAGGAAGCAGACAGACATGTCATGTTTTTTGAAAATAAATAAATACATGAAATTAGGTGAAATAATGTCCTTAAAATAACATTAATTCTGCCATGATTTATTGATTTTGAGCCGTTCAACAAGTACCAAAATTATCCACGTGGTTTTATATGCCAATGGTTGTATTCGGATAACTGGGTTTTGGGGGTTTTGAGGATGAATTGAAAAGATGTTTGCTTGTAGAGCAAATACAATAAATAGTAGCACTCTTTTATTTTGGGGTGAAATATAGTAGCGCCCACATCAGCACTTGATTATCAATACCCTTTCTTAAATGTGAACTGCTGGGATAACATTGGTTTAACAGGTGAAGTTTATGGCTACTTTGTCAAAAGTAACATTGGTTAAATAATCCAAAATGAGTAATGCATTAGAAATAACATTTTAAATATTAATGCATATGAAATCACTAATTTTCAATGAAAAGTTTATATTTTTTATTCATTAACACTCCTTTCATAGTTATTTTTCTTAAACAAAGTTAAAATGTGAGAGTCCTATGTCCTATTAGCTTGAAATCCCATACATGGATAATAGCTGTAATGAATTCTATGAAAGTGAGCGCATCCCCCATCTATGGGCAAACATTTTGTACATAAACTCTAAAAGACACTTGTGCTGAAAGACGATTTGCCAAATTAAGGACAAAGAACTACTTGCTTAATGGTGACAAACATAACACGTGTTCATAGAGTTTACTGACAGTAGGGACAAACCGAAAAAAAGGTTGGGGTGACTAGGTTGAACGTTACTCACATAGGCTCTTTTACTTTTTAGGTGGGGATAGAGATACAAACGCCAAATGATAAAAAAATTGTTGGGAGAAGTGAACAAAAACACCCTAAATTTTGTATTTTACAAGTTGGTATGGAAATTTCTTTTTTTTTTCCTTCTTAATTACCCTTCAAACTTTAGTTATGGTAAAAATTTCTAATCTAGGCATACCCTTTTAATCTCGATTATTAAATATTTGCTATTTAATCTTATTTTTTATACATATACAAATATTACCGTTTTAACAAATTTTATCTCTAAAATTTACTTATCTTCTTTTCATATTTTGAAAACAGTTACATATATATACAACATTGGCTAAACTACATTGTTGGATTAGTATTGTTGTGAGTATAATTGTTGTAATTTCTTTGCTAGTCTATTCGTAATTAAACAATATATTTATATAATGATCAATTTCATAAAGTTGTAAATTTTAAAGGATAATTAGGAAGAAAAAATAGTTTATAATAACCATCCGTAAAAAAACATAAAGTCTATTGGGATTGAGGAGGAATCCACTTACTGCAAGAGTAAGTTTTTAAAACTTACTTCTCATCCTGACCATTAATTTTATGAACATCTAACGGTTTAGATCTATTTACTAATTCAAACTATTAAATTTCTCAATAATTGATAACTAGCCTAAGGAGTAAATTGAAAAACTTACTATTGAAATAAGTGGATTCATCCTCATTCAAATTTATGCATTTTCTCTCATTATGAAAAGTATATTCAAGCTTTTAAAGAACAAGCATAATTCCGATGAAAAGTACATTCAAGCTATTTAAAGAACAAAAATGGTTGGCAAGAAGTTTTATAACGCGACATCCTCATTCCTGATATCACATTTTCAAAAGCAAATTAAATGATACATAAAACATGTTTAAATTTTCAAAGTCTTCTTTTTCAGTGGAACATCATTGAGTAACGTATAAAACTGATAAAAGGACTAGGTGTAATGTGTTTTTGTAGATTTCATGTGTTTGACATGAAATGACCTTAATTTAATGATAGTATTCATATTTAAACTATCACTCTTAGATTTTCTGACATGAACTATCAAGGAAATAAAACTATTACATGCAGGGAAAAAAATTTGGAAAAAAAAATATTAGTGGAGTTTAAGAATTGTAACTATTAAATAATAGGGTCCACATCTATTGTCTCATCGTGTTGTATTGAAAGATATGATTCTTCAGAAAAATATTTAATAATTATAATTTTAAGTTAAATAAAATTTTCCAACCAATCAAAAATGATAGTAGATGGACAAAAAATGGGCTCCCATCGGGCAAAATCCCTAACTAAACAGCTAAATATTGCATAGAAAAGCAAAAGTCGCCGTCTGTGGGAATCGAACCCACGACCACGTGGTTAAAAGCCACGCGCTCTACCAGCTGAGCTAAGACGGCACATGTCTAGTATTTGATATATGCCATTAATAACGGAATTACATACTATAAGTAAGAAAATTATCACGTACCAAGTTTAAACCTTATCGAAAAATGATGTTAACATGTTAACATTCTTGAAAAAAAATCCATTATCAAACTCTTCAACTCCAAAAGACAAGACAAGTCAAGGCAATGTAATTAATACATTTTATCTATCAAACCAATGAAGGTAATGAAAAAAATAAGAATAATACATGATTAACTCCAAAATTTAAGTGTATAAATGATGTAAACATTATATGTAACATCTGTGGAAGAAATTTTGGTAGTAGGATTTGATAGGTTATATTATTTTGGACAGAGTTGGTAAGATTAGTAGGGCCAACCTGTAAGCCTATTTAGACACAACCTTGCTATTCACAATACTCTAGCTTGGGTGAGGTCCACCAACAAACCCCTCAGTGGATTACTAATCAGCATCATCAATAGTGATATGTGAATAAAGTTTTATCATTTAAATATTGTTGAGAATGGAACTCATGTCTTACTAAATTATGACCATCAAACAAAATACAAATTCTAAGATATGATTGCCCCATCTTTCTATTGTCAACAATAATCTTCTCCTTAAATCTGCTTTAGTTTTAGCTTTAGATTAGTCAAAAACAGATTGCTGAGTTAGGTGGTAAAATTAGCTTTACAATCTTTATTCACACCAACACAAATATGATTACTATTTAGCCATTCCTGCTTGCATGAAAATTAAAAAAAAAAAAGTTTAGAGTAATTCCATTTTAGTTCTTTATGTTTTTCGACTTTAGCAGTTCGGTTCTTCAAAAATTGAAAAACCTAAAATAATTCCAAAAAAATTTAAATTTGAGTCAAATTAGTTCTTTTTTGGGTCAAATTAGTCTCTACTAAAGTTTTAAGACATGCAAAAAAGACTAATTTGACCCGGATCAATAAGTATTTACTCAAAAATATAATGTTAAGCAAAATTTGTATATTGAAGGAACTTATGTTACAACTAGGGGCGTAAGCGGTTCCGGTTTAAACCGCGAAACCGATGGAACCAAACCAAACCAAACCGTAAAATGTGGTTCGGTTCGGTTTCGCGGTTCGGTTATTTTTTTAAGGAACCGCTCATGTTCGGTTCGGTTTATAGTTTTAGAAATTTAGGAACCGTTAGAACCGAACCAAACCGCATATTAAAGAAATATATACTAGGGATTAAGAAATAATATTTTTATTATTGTTTAAATTCTTCAACCAATTTTCTAGCTTAAATTATCAATTTTTGTGTGAATTGTAGTGTTACATATGTTACTAAATTGTTATTAAGTTAGTATTATATATGTTATTAGTTACTAAAATGTTTCCTAATGTCTTATGATTTGGAACATATTTTCTAATTTTTGTGATATTGAGTTTGAAACCAACATATATCATATATTGTTATACATGTATTGTTACATGTGTTACTAATTATGAAATGTAAGGTTATAAATGTAACTATTATATATTTTACTAATTGATATGTTACTAATCATGAAGTGTATTGTTATATATGATTCATAATTTTTTATAATAATAGTAGTAATGTTTATCCTTTTATGATAAACAATATCTCTTGTAATACATTTTGAATTTTCAATTGATGAAATATTTTTTTTATAAAAAGTAAATGTAAAAACCGTGGAACCGAACCGAACCATTCAAGAGCGGTTGGGTTCGGTTCGGTTCTTATAGTTAAGGTTGTGGTTAATTGAGCGGAACCGAACCATATGTTTTTGATCGGTTTGGTCACTAAAATACACCAAAAACCGAACCGAACTGAACCGAATTTTTACACCCCTAGTTACAACTTGTGACATTTCTCAAACTTGTTTAAAAAATCATTACCAATTCAAAACTTTAGATAAAGTATACACACAAAGAGGAATAACTATACATTATTACACTATATCCTCTTGCATTCCTAAAAATTAAAAACAAAAGACACAGAAATCCATAATAATTCTAAAATAACACCAACAGAAAAAAACAAGATCATAATCTAAAAGCAGCATATTAGTGTTCATTCTACCAAAAAAACAAGAGTTCATGAGTTTCTCTCTTGAATATGACCATCTTGGTCTTCAATTTGGTCCATTGATGAAATAGATGTTCTTTTGATGAACTCTAAGCAATCTGCAATAGCTTCTGCATAGAAAGAATTATGCCTCACATAAGATGTTACCCTACAATCACCATGACCCTTTATCTTTTCCTCCCTCACTAAACCACTCCTGCTATTGTTGCTGTTGTTTCTTTTGAAGCCACTTTTTCTTCTAAACACTTTCTTCAGCACTTTAACAGCCTCACCATATGACACTTTCCACTTATCAAAAATCCTTAAGAAGAAGGTAAACCTCTTGCATAGGCGCAGAACATAAAGCTTTCTAAGATTCAACCTAAACCCTTTGCATTTTACACTGCTAACTCTGTTGTAACTCATATCATTCATGTTTTGACCTTTTTGAGCAACAACCTATGTTATGTACAAATATATAAGGTTGAAGGGTTACTCTTTTGGTTGGTTATGTAATGAAGGGTGTGTGGTGTGAATGAAACTAAGGGAAGAAGCATGGAAATTGAGGATTTGGATTATTTTGGAACTTTGGGCAGTTTGGTGCAGCAAAGACAAATGTGTCTGAGGTGTGATATGTGACTGGGATTTAAAAAATGGAACCTTATGTTATGTTTAAATATGAAAGAGACTATAAAGTATAAACATCAAAATGTTGAAATCATTGATTGGTATGGTAGGGCCCATAAAGGGGACAAGGGAAACAAGAAAAAGAGAAAAAATGGCACCCATTATTTTTCAAAGTAGGTAACTAAAGTAGCACAGGAATATGATAATCAGCAACAAATTGGTAAGATTCCGGAGTTGAGTTGCAAAGCCTATATTGGTTTTCAACTTTTATTAATGTAACAAAGTTTGACTTTTGAATATGCTTTTATGGGGTTAGCGTGGGCTGGCTTTTCTTATTAAAGAGGTTTCTCTGGGTTCCATCAAATTTTTGGTTGATTGATACTAAATGATTTAATGAATGTTGAGGACTAATGCTCACTAGGAGTTATATCTCTAATTGGATTTAATATGTATACATTGACAATATAAGTATTTTTTACATTGTCAATGAATCATTCATTATTCATATGTTAATTATCATTGACTCTCTAATAGTGTATAGATTTTAGAATCAATTAGTGTTATCTTTAGCACCCACTTTTTTTAACATTATTTGTTAAGTTTGGATTCTCTATATATAATGAGGCAAGCTCATCAAGTGTCTCTAATGCATTGTCATCTAATAACAATATAATAAAAAAAAATTCATGATGTCATGTCACTTTCTCTTTCACTCATGCCATATGTCACTTTCTCCATCCCTCATGTCATATGTCACTTTCTCCTTCCCTCATGCCACATGTCACTTTATCCTTACATTTTTTCATTCCTTCATGTCACATGTCAGCTCCTCCTCACATATGTTTCTTTCTACGTTTTATATATTATATATTTTATATGTTAATAATAATTTAATATTAGTTAGTGATTGGTTCATGTCGCTACCCCACTAAAATTGAGTGTTTATAACATCTATGTTTTGTTATGTTAAAAAGTAATAGTCATTGAATATTAGATGAAATTGAAATCATTTTTCACATTCAAATTATTTCTTTACATTAATTTATCTATATAATTTAATGTTTACCATTAATCT
>NC_032014.1:3109299-3203928 GCF_001865875.1 Lupinus angustifolius | reverse complement strand
CCTCACATTTTTTCCTTCCTACTTTTTATATATTTTATATGTTAATAATAATTTAATACTAATTGTAGAAAATTCAAATTAAAAATTATCAATTTATTTTTCTTAAGTGCTTGAACATGCAAATACACAAGTAAGATGTATATTCTTAATAATATAAATGTATGAGTAAGATGTGCGTTTTAACTATGCTGAATGCATGAGTAACATGTGTTTTCTTAGTAATGCGAATATACGGGTAACATGTGTGTTTTTAGCCATGCGAATGCACGGGTCACATGTATTTAATTACTATCATTATATTATTTAATTAAAAGATAAGAATGGTATATATATTCATGAAAAATATATGTATTTTAATTAGTAATATAACAAATCAATTATTAGACTCTTTTTATTATTTTTGATTAAATTTATCAGAAAAAGTATCTGTCATATCCTAACTTAGTGTGTTTTTAATTAATGAGTTATTTTCATACAATGATTATTAACTAAAACATAATAAAATAAATAACATTTAATTATACAATATTTGAATAATATATTCAAATATTTATACACAATGAACATTAATCTAAAATAAAACATAAGCATTTAAGAGTTATAAACATAATCACTATGATGCAAAAATAACTCCTTATATTTATAATTTTATATAGAGAATATAGAGGTGAGATATTATCCAATACAATTTGAATTTTATTTATTGAGTTATTTAAGAATTGAATATTTTCTATAATCACACTTTCAACAAATAAATGCTTATATAAACGCATTTATAATTGTTAATATTCTACATATATACTCAAAAATCAATATTAATATTGCACCTATATGAATGAGAAATATAATGTTTCAATACATTATTTATTGATATTATAAAATATATGTATATTATATTTGCATTATGTATAAACAAAGAAGCGACCCATGCACGGGTACATTGCTAGTTAGTTCAATAGTTGATGATGCAATTAAGTAGTACAGTATTAGTTAATGCATAATTATTGCATATAGATATATAATTAAAATTAACTATTTTAATTGATGATGTAATTGGCTAATTAATAGAGGTGAAGTAAATGAAGAAAGTCATCTCCATGAACTACTCACAATAGCATAAGCTGTAGGGTATAATTGTTAATATGAGCATGTATTTGGCATGTGGAACCATAGACTCGGCACTTTTAGCAGCCAAAAATGTTGTGTACTACCCTCCACATATTCAATTCCAACGTCACATGTAAAATATTCTAAACTTTCCCGACTTCTGAACTACCTATTTTTGGTAATATTCTTGTGGTCTAATGGTAGTGCCGCATGTCTTTGTTCAAAGTAAAAGACTAATAAACTACGCCGTGGCGGTGTATTCACACTTTCTAATTCAATGAGTTTAATGTTCCTAGAAAACACCAAAAGAAACTTACAATAAGTTAACAAAAAAACATATTATTACAAGGTAATCTTATCGGATAACCTAATGGTATCATATAATACTATTAGCAAGGCCTGTCACTTTTTTTTACGGGGCAAAATTTTGAACTTACGAAACTCATCAGCTTATGTAAAAATAATTTAGCTATTAGTCTATTATTACAAATAAGAGTTTAAACTGTTTTATTGACCATATTATATTTTGTTTAAAACTTGTATTTTTAAAGTCAACTTATGAGTTCTATTTAAATTTCACCTATCACTTGTATACAGTTCCAATAATTACGGTTAAATGAAATACTATACCATTTCACGAAAAAATAAAGTACCATATCATGAAGGTAATTTATGTGTTACATTTATCATAAAATAAAATAAAATTCCTATATGCATCACACCCGAGCTTTGTTTTATATCCATGTGGCTCGATATTAAATTAAACATCGGACATGCACTTCGATTTTAGTCATGTGTGGAATGATAAAACAATATTTCCACGCATTCATTGCATAGGAAACCATAAAAAAATGTGTTGATTGATAAGCACACCCACACCGACCCATTAAGAAGCGCGCACACACACATTATATATAGTTATACACACACAAGAAACTTTAAGAGATAATGTTATTCTAATGTCATAGCATGCCACAGTATTTATAGAGAGTCCAAGTGTCAAACCTAGTTCATATTAACATGGTAAAACTCTAAAGCTTCATAAAATAATGTACTAAGATTTTAAAGAGAATCCCCCAATATCACTGCACTAAGAAATTGGCTAGTCTGAACGGGCATAAATAATTCCTCTAAATGGTTTTAAGGATCAATAATTATCCTATAAATTTATGGTATAAAGGGAGGTTGGCATGGAAGCATCTGCAACCACTATTCTGCTTGCTCGAACGGGACGCGAACAAACAACTGTCCATGCAGCGTCACTACAGCAGATGTCTGGTGAGGATCAATTCTTGAGGGCAAGCTGACAACCTGGACTCATTAAAAAAAAATCAATTATAGTTATGTGCTGGTTTTCCAGAAAAAATAACATTGAAGTTGAAGGTTCAAACAGTAGCAATTGCCGAAAAATCATAAAGGCTAGATGCATTTTTCTCATTGTTGAAGAAAAAGAAAACCTACCTTTTTGAATGGTGTCACACCCCAAGGATTATTGGGATTCTCAGGCTCGCCACTTATGACCAACCGTCCTGCTGGGTCTGACTGAACACGCACCTGGTTTTAGAAAGTATACATCATTATCCTCAATTTCATTGCCATACAACATGCAGTGAAATGAATGGTAGAAAAGGAAAATGTAGAACCAATCAATTAAAATGCCATACTGAAGAAGTTAACTCTGGAAATCAAATTCTATAAGATACAATTCAATGAAATATATCTTTAAAAGGTGCTGTTTATGAAACAGCTAGTCCATGTCTAGCACATAGCTGAAATGTTGGAGAACTTTTCGAATAAAAAAATCAGGGACACTGCTGTCTTTGTAAAAATGTAAGTTTGTTATATATTGAAAAGGGGGAAGCAATTTTAGAATGCTTACAAATTTACCCAGGGTCAACTCATGTCATCAAGCAACTCACATTAAAATTAGATAACCAGTGTTCTTTTCTCTTTTCCTTCTTTTTGGTACAACTCATGGTTTAAAGGGGGAATTTTACAGAATATTCTATAAACCAGTAATCTGGGTCGTTGTGTATACTGAATCCTCACTTACTCAACCATGAATATAAGAAGAAGTATATAACAACCAGAATGTATAGTACCTCTTCCCGCAGAAGTCCAGGAACTAAAGCATATACCTCAAAACAATCTTTCTGCACAAACAAGTTTTCATTAGAATGAGTGAATTAAATATAAATATGATATTCTATTTGAACATAAGACAAAGAACTTACAGTTTTTTGCACGTTGATTTTTACCCAATCAGCAGAAGGTCCAACATCAACCACAGTTGTGTCCAATCTAGCAGCCAAACATATATCAACACAGGCAGGCAAGTCAACATATGAACTTTATCAAAGTAAATACTTCTAGTAAGGTGTATGTTGGCGACACTCTTCAGCAGTTCACTAGACAAATAGATAATAAGTAAAAGCAAGCACAGCACGCAGGATAAAGGACAGAAAATGAAGTAACTGTATCTTAACTGTGGTTTAGATGGTTTACTTCTAACCGCTTTGACTGCATTTTCCATGTAAGAAGGTTTCTTACGTTTAAGTAAATCTGAGCCAACATGGGAAGAAATCCAATACTGAGAATCAGTACACAACTACAATACTGCTAAAGTGATACCAATAGAATGAAGGATCATACTGATGCTTTTAAGCTGCTTTTCACGCTTTTGTGTAGACCCGGAATTCCTATCCTAATAAAATCAAAAGTATTAAACAATTATACAATAACAACAAACAAGCCTTAGTCTATATGGGTGAAAAACAGACAGTGAAACAGAATTCAGGAGAACATGAAACACAGATTCAAAATCTGACGAGACATTAATAATAGGGTCACTAACTTCTCCGTTGCCAAGGAGACGTGAGTGCCAACCCTGCATAGCCCGTGCTGCAGCGTCTCTCCGTGCTCTACCTGACGCTGAAGCCTGGATGCACTCATTAATTAATAATGATTGTAAGATGTAAATAAGTATAGTGATCCCAGCAATAATGATAGAGAAAGTTCAATTCTCCTTGTGAAGCCTAAACACAAGGAAGGAAATTCACTGGATTGAGAGACAAAGGTAGGAATTCAATACATTTTCATATATTGTTCAAGCAACTTTCATATGAAATTTAACGCAGTCAATACTCGTTACTCTCCTATGGGGTGGGAGGAATAGAGGGGGAAAATTGTAGACATGGCGAGGGGCATACAGATGAAACAATTTTATTAGTGGAAACACAATTTCATTATGGCCTTCACATAATGTGAGGCAAGATGCCTAGCATATAATTTAATTTCGTGAAAGCAGAAAATGCAAAATAGTGACACTACTTAATATAAAAAACAAACTTCTAGAAAACACTAGAAGAAATATATATGCCAGCAGCTAAAAGTATTAGGAGATAAAACATGAGGGGCAAGTTGAACCTTGAGCTGATAAATAAATCACTTTTTTTCTTTTAATGAGCACAAATAATTTTGACAATCGAAATGAGAACTGTGAAAGGTTATAACTGCCTGCAGCATGTCAAATAATGAAATTGTTTATGGTGATGCCAACCCCAACATATTTTAGGGGATTTGATGAGAATAGTCTTCTCAAAATCTATTCAAGATTTCAAGTAAGAAAGTAAAAATATATCATATTGCCCTAGGAAGCACAGATATGGATACAAGACATAGATATGATACAAATGTGCTCATACAGAAAAGTTCAATAAAATAATTGAAAGATATATAATGAAAATTATTTAAAAAGTATTGAAGTATCTGATTCAACATACATCGGATACAAATATGATAAATATTTTAAAGCATAGTTTACATAGATATTACCTGATTTTCAATAATCACAGGCTCTGGGAGAGAAGTAGCAGCAATAGGCACATTCAACTCCCCAACTTGTATTTTATGCCTTTCGTAATCAAGAAGCGCCTGGAGTAGAATACAAGAAACAGCAATATAATGAAGTAAGGGTTAAAAAGAAGGGAATAGCAGGGTGGATGATTATAAAGGTCACAATATCTGACATAGTTTTCTTATTACATTTTGCAAATACAAAATAATACTAATGCAATAAGCCTATACTAGTATGTGACCCAAGATTTCACCTTGAATTTTAGGGGTTTCGGTCTTCATGATTTTAACACTGGTTGTAATATAATTATTTTTAGGTAGATCTTGAAGTTAAAATAATATAGTTTAAACTTGACGCGTAATTTTACCAACAATTATTCATTAGTGTATAAATAATAAAAGGAAGTCAGGTCAAATTATGTCAAAGGATTTTGATAATATACATGCACTTAAGGTATAGGTTAAGAAACATTTATCCCGTAAAGAAAACATTTATTACTGGTTATTAAATCATCTTAATTATTTGAAGTGTTAAATATTTATCAGATTAATTTATTCTGCAAGTCCCTATAGTTGTACTGAATTTGTCCCTATACCTTTGACTCATTAAATGTTTATTTGTATTCAACTCATTAATTTTTGCCCCGGAAGGACTAATAAAAGAGACAACACGTGCGAATTATTCTTTGGGTGTCTGTGGTGTTGTTTTCCAATACAAATACAACATGTGTTATAGTTGTTACAATTATTTCTTCAGAGATATTACACATTATATTTTTATAGGAAAACCACACAGGTATCTAGAGTACACGACCTAGGTTTAATCCTTAATAAAATCCTAAAAAATATATTAGATGCTTGAATAAAAAAACACCAATCTGCAAGCACAAGCTGAAGCATGAAAATCCTAGTGGAGGAGAAGATAAGACATGGTAAATTAGGTAGTCCAAGTATTAACAAATGGTGATTTTTTTTTATAGAAAGGTATAAAAGAGGATAAGAAATCCTCACAAGAACAGAAGAAGCACCTAGAAGCTAAGCAAGAGGGTCATATAACAAAGCATAAAGGTTATATCAAACTGTAAGTCATGATGTTATATCAAACAGTAAATCAAGCATGGTTAAAGACAAAATACTTGTACCCAACAATGAGAAAGGAAATAAACAGAAAATGTAGTCCATGTCACCATTATTAAATATATTACAGGGAAATTTTGGTACATAGCTGCTACACATAAGCTATGGCATTTTCTCCAATGAAATCATAGCTAAATGCTCATCACCAGCAACCAGAAAAGTATGGTAACGCAAACGGTAAATGCAAATTAAAAGTTTATATTCATGTCCAAACAAAAGGTGTACTGATAAACTTTAAAAGGAACATAAAAAACACAAATATAAACTATATTAGTAATTTGTAAAGGCAATTCTCTAAAAAACGAAGAGCTAAAGTGTAACTTATTAATCTAGAGTCACCTTCTCATAAAATCCCCGAAAAGTCCATGAAACTGTGGTACATGTCCTGCACAAGTTGAAAACATTGAAAGGTACTAAATCTAGGTGAAATAGTTAAGAAACATTGAAAGACTGCCAGTAGTCCATATCTTAAATAATAAAACAACTGGTTCAAATTTGTGTCATCCTATCAATATGGAAATCAATCAACCTGTGTGACAAAGAACTTCAAAGAAATTTCAAATTCTCTGAACACCTTTCTGATACAAACTATAATTGCATGGTGGCATTAATATTAGCATATAATAGACAGAACGAAATCACAGTTTTGACATCCAATAGCAATTAAAGAGACACAAAGCACAAATGCCCATATGAAGAGAGTTTCCAATTTCAAAGTCATGAAGAAGATCAAGAGTTGGTACTTACTTTGGAGGTTTGAAAGACTCTCCAACTTGCCGCCATAACTTACATGAGGTTACCTATTAAAAAGTATAAACCAATTAGGTGTATACCCTGAAAACAATCAAAACAATTTATCCGGAATAAACAAACTTGTTGCTTAGATTGTAAATGTTTCTCTCAAGAAACAACCTCTAAAACTTAACTGATCTAAAGTAAAAGTAAATGAAAGCTAAGCAAGAGTTGAAGCAAAATTAACAATGAAGATGCGATTTTATAAGTGAAGTAGCACTCTAGCAGCCAGAGTATTTAATAACAGTGTATCTCACATGCTAATGTGAGAATCCACGCATGCCAGATTTTAAAAAAAAATTAAATCTCTCTCTATTCTCTTCCGCTATCTAAGCATGCATTTGTTCACTTTATTTCACTTGCATAATCTTAAATGATTTTCGCCACTGATGACATTTCACAGTCCACAAAAGTGGCACAAAAAATCACATGCAAAACAAATCAGATGGAGTGTATTAACAAGCTTGACCAGTAAGGATTATTTGAAATTGAAATTAATATACAGTATTGACATCTACTAAATTGACCCATTCATCTAAAATCAGATAGATAAACTAGTATAAGTGCTTCAGCATCAAAAAATGTAAAAAGAATACCTTATCATAGCCACCCAATCTTATCACAGCTCTCCATAACCTAATATTTCACCGATTAAGCATTAGGACATAGTTACAATGTCTCAGAATTCTGTACTTATGACATATTTTAAAATAGAAAAAGCATAACTGAACAGGTATAACTCACTTAAGGCAGTTGAGTCCTTCTCCATAAAATTTGGGAGGTTTGAATTCCATGCTCCTTTCCCTAAAGAAGTTTTCAAGCTCCTTCATAAAATTTGATTGCTCCTCATCTGTTCCTGACTCATTACCATCATAACAATGGTCAGCGTTCAAGAAGGATATCTGCGTTGAGTTTGAGTTCCCATTATCTTCAGGTTCAACAGCTTGCTCTTCATCACCCTTATTTGCAACTTGTAAATCATTCTTGATCTCAGCTTTTGTATATGTTGGAACAGATTGTGGTGTAGTAGGCTCATTATGACTGGCTATGATGTCCACATTATCACAAGTTTTACTATTAACCAATTCACGAGCTTCAGGCTTCACCTCCATCATTGTCTCAGCAGCAGCAACATTATTTCGACGACTGCTATCATCATTCTTGACGTCCATATTACACTGGGGAAATTCATCAGCTTTCGTCTTCGCATTAGAAGATTTTTCACACTCAACTTTATTTGAAATCTGAGTATCAAACTCAACTGGGGCCGACTGAAGAGTATTTTGAACATCTTGTTGACAAATGTTCCCTAAAACAGCTTCTTCCACACGGTTATCCTCAGCAGGTACCTCTAGCTTCCCTTGTTTCAGACTATTTTCCTCAACAGGTAGCTCTTCCTTCTCTGCATTCAAACTTTTATCCTCAACGGGAAGCTCTACCTTTACTGGCTGCTCGCTATCATCCTCAGCAGATGGCTCCACCTTTCCTGGATTCACACTTTTATCATCAGTAGGTGCTTGTGCCTTTACTGGCTTCTTGCTGTTATCCTTGACAGGTGGCTCTGTATTCCCTGGATTCACATTTTCATCCTCGGCAATCGACTCTGCCTCACCTGGCTTCACAATATCTTCCTCCACAATAGGTTTGGCCTTCCCTGTCTTCAAAATTTCATCCTCAACAAGAAGGTCTGACTTCCCTGTCTTCACATTTTCATCCTCGGCGAGAGGCTCTGCCTTCCCTGCCTTCACATTTTCATCCTCGGCAGGAGGCTCTGCCTTCCCTGCCTTAACATTTTCATCCTCAGCAAGAGGCTCTTCCTTTCCGGTTTCCACGTGATTTAATGCATCTTTAGATGTAGGTGCTTCGGGTTCAATTTGAACCTCTGCATCAACCAACTGGTGGCTTTCTTCCACGTCCATGGGCATGCTCTGGCCACGTTCCTCATTTTCTTTTGAATCACTCATTTTGCAAATTTTAATCACACGTGACAACACAGCAACCTCCTCCTACACCAACCCATTGCAGGAATTTAAGAGAAAAAGAAGAAACAAAACAAAAATTCATCTCAAGCACCCATCCCCACCCATAATTTTTTTCTCGTCAAAAGAAATAAAATGAATGCTAAGGACTAAGGAGAGAGAAAAGAAAGTCCCGTTTTACTAAGAACAAAACACTAGCCTGTGACCGATAACCAAAAAAAACTACAGCTAATTGACCCCAAAAAATCCACCCAGAACTATTCGCTACTAAAAATTCACAAATATCAAATCTTTACGTGCCTTGTGTTCATTGCACATTAGTTTAAAAAATAGCAAGATTAGAAGAAACAACGTGGTGTAGCATTACCTGTATGTATTAAAATTCAAGGGCAAGGGTACAGTGTGAGTGGAAATTAACCCCAAAATCGAATTTGATAAACCCTAATTGTTTGTCCTCTGTGGTTTAGAGGAGATAATTTTGCACAATGCAATGTGCTAGTTGAAGCCTGAAGCGCAAATTTTGACAGGTAGTTAATTTCACGCGCCACGCGCCACTCGAAGCACGAACACAATAACTGACATGGGTCAAACTCAATACGACACCGTTACTTCTTTCTATAATAGCAAAACAAATAATATATTTATTCCTTCACCATTTTTTTGGAAAGAAACAATATTGAAGCAATTAGGTAGTTCTTATAAACAAAAAATAATAGTAACAATAAATAAAAAATTAGAAGTTATGCAATAGACCTTAACAACAAGAGTAGGTTGTTTAGCCTGTTCCAGAAAGAGGGGAAAAAGTAAAAGTGCTTAACATGTTTATTTAGTTGAACTCTCCTCAATACTGTGTGTAATATTGTCACAATTCCCACTTTCGTTCACTTTCACCGTTTTTCTTCTTTTCCTTTCCTTATCAAGATCCTTGTTCGTCCTTTACATTTTTTTCTTATTTTTATTCCCTTTCATTTCCACTACATATAAACATTTGAACCCATTTGTATTTTGCCACTTTGGTCTCTAATTTTTCAATAAAGTTCTTGTCTTGATGACACGTTGATGCTATTTTGGATATTGGGGTTTTCTGTAAAGTGGAGTTTGAACCATTGAGTATGAGCAATGACAATGTTGAATTTGATATGGTTGGTTTGGGGATGACACTTGATGATGATGACCTTGTTAATATTTACCATAGGACCTTTTATTCTTGGAGAAGATAGTGAAAATTCAAGATTCTGGAAGTTGGGTTGTTTCTTGACTTTCTTCCTTTGACAAGGTGGTCCATTGAGGAATTTGAGTCTTGTTGGTCCTCTCTAATTAACGGTTATGATCTCCAACAACATGAATGACACAATAAACACTACTCCCATTCTGGAGAAATAGGGAAGTGGAGTTTACACAAGAAGATTGTTTATGAAATTTCAACAAGAGTTGGTTGATACATTAACTTTCTTGGCGAAGAAAGTAAATGGAGAAGAAATGATTAGCGCATAAAGAGTAGCCAAATATTTTTTTTTTAGGCGAGAGCTACTTATAGTTGGTAGATTGAAGATCCAATCAAATAAGATCGGCTAGTATATCGTAGATTGAAGATCCAATCAATCAAATAAGATCGGCTAGTATATTGTAGATTGAAGATCCAATCAAATAAGATCGGGAAAGCCGATCCTAATTATGAGAAATGATAGTATTGATAACATTGAGTCATTACTTTCTTAGTTAGAAAACCCCCATTCACACAACCTAAACAAAAGACAAGTTCACAGAATTTTAAAATGAGTACAAAATTCTAAGAATTTTTGTATTCCATTTTCTATTCTGTGATACTCAGTTACTCACCTAGTAAAAAGATAAATATTTCATAACATAAATCCTTTGAAAAATAACAAATTGTATCATACATAGTACTACAAAACTGGCATACCCATAAATAGTTCACACTATTTGTATATCATCAACTGGTTTCTTTCATATTTAATCCCATATTTTCATTTGAATCATTAATCCCCATGAACATTTAGTATGATTCATTTGTTATGAATTAATATTCTCTCTAATATTTGAATATAAAGAAAACATGAAATTTATTAATTTTTAAAATTATTCATTTAAAAATACCCCACTTTTTGTTTTTATGGGAGACCAATCATTTCTGATATGAACTAGTTTTTATGTTGATATGATATAGTTTTTATAGTATTTTTATATTAAAAAGAATGAGTTTCACGTTACATGTATTTCGTATGATTTCTGAAGTTAGAGAAATCAACACTCAATAATTTAGATAATAGTATCATCAATCATGCACTTACCCAACCTCTACGAATGGAGACATAAAAGGGTATATTGAAGTCACATCAATGCACACCATTATTTTTTTTTGGTATTACCAAGATTATTTCACCCATTTGGATTATAAACTAATCTTTTTCGAGATTTATGATTGCCTTTTCTCAACAAGTGTCGATTTCAAACTTTTGACTTTTTGATAATATTTTTGTAAAAAATCTTAAAATAATTAATGAATGATGAGAACAAAAATGGGCCTGACAAGATGCTTGGTGGTGACTTGTGAGCCACTAAGCAAGCTTGAGATGACATTGCTTTTTTAACGGTCTCAGGGGGGAAATTGATTGCTCTGTGGTTTCTTAGCTTGCTTCAAAAGCACCCCGCCCTTTTCACTTTCTCTATCAGCCACAAGAGAACTTTTTTTGCAAGTCTAGATAAAATTACATTTCTACACTAAAATATCATGTATATGATGGTACTGTTCTAGATCATGTGCAAATAAAATCATTTTAAGATTCTGTTCTCGTTTAGGACTCTAAGAAAAGTAATTTTAGTAGAAATAATTTTATGAAAAGCTGTTCTCCTAAAAGCCAAAAAATTTAACTTTTTTGAGATTAATATTTTTCATGTAAAAAAGTACTTATTACTGTCTCAGTATCCTAGTATTTTCATGTCACATGCCAAGCTTTTAACCACAGCTATTAATCTTTTCTCTCCACGGGTTTGTCCTTTGCTTTTTCCTCTTATTACCGTTATATATAAATAGCATCATTGAATTTTGTTACACATGACACACACCAACGTTATGTCTCTAACCCTTTATTCTAGTTATACTTCTACCTCTTCTCTTTCTCTATCCGGATTACCAATTCTGATCTTTTTTATATAAATATTTTTTTTATTTTATAGAATTTGAATCGTTAACCATTTTTCTGCGACCCTTCATCGCTTATTGAATATCATCACTCTTTGTTAGTACACTTTTAGCCAAAGGTTGGAACTTGGAACTTTAAACAATGGTTTCTTCCAGTTATGCTAAAAGCAGTGCCTTCTTTTATCTGATTCTTGCTGTGCTTATTGCAAAAACCAGCTTTTGCTTTTCTGCCAAGGTATGTTTTTTATTTTTTTGCTAGTATTTTGGTTTTGGGTGGCTTAAGCAAACTATAGAATCTTGATAAGTTAGCACTTTCAGGTTTATGTGGTGCACATGGGAAGCAAAACTGGCCAAGACCCAGATGAAATTATTAAGGAAAACCATCAAATTCTTGCTTCTGTTCATAGTGGAAGGTTAGAATTAATATGCTTTCTTTTGGGAGATTCTGCTCTTTTTTTCTATATTGAGATTCATTTTACTCATTGAGCATGTTTTAACAGTGTTGAGAAAGCCCAAGCTTCACATGTTTATAGCTATAGACATGGTTTCAGAGGCTTTGCAGCCAAGATAACTGATGAACAGGCTTCACAAATTTCAAGTAAGTCAGTGATTTTTTTCTTCTATTGCAACTGCTCAAACACAAGACTCAATAATCAATACAATTTTGTGTTGAAATATGAGCAGAGATTCCAGGAGTGGTTTCTGTTTTTCCCAATTCTAAAAGAAAGTTGCACACCACTCATTCATGGGACTTTTTGGGTCTTATGAATGATGAAGCCATGGAGATTCAAGGACACTCCACAAAAAACCAGGCAAATATCATTGTGGGTTTCATTGATACAGGTGAGGAGTCTTACTCTTACAAGTTACAGCAAGCTGAAGCCTTTACGTTTACTTTTGTTTTTATGTACCACTGCCTTCACCTTTAGGAATTGTTGTTTTATATGCTACAAGTATTATGAACTGTTGAGTCAATACTACTCAAGGGTGTAGTTCAATAAATGTTATAAGTAAAACAAGAGTAAACTATTAAAGACCATGCCATTTAATATTGGAGGGAGTGGTCATGAGTTTCCACACTTCATTTATTTCTTTAGTGGCAGAAACTATATCCTTATCCTTCTACTGTTAGGAATAGCAGCTATAGAAAGTAAGAATATGGTTGAGAACACTGCTTCACATGACATCATTATGGTATTAAGTTATTGCTTATGAGAACTCCTTTAATTAAATAAACCTTCTATATATATAGTTAAAATTGAACCTAAATATGTTCTATTAGTCTCTGTTTTGCTGCTAAAGTGCTGATACAAATTATATTGCTCTCCCAGATATCAAATTTAAGTGACACAGTAGAAAGTAGTTGTTGAAATTATAGGGTTTAGATATGAAAGTAGAAAATGTTCAAAATGGTAAATTGTATTAATTCTGTTGTGAATGATGATATGACTATAATGTGATTATATAATACAAAAGATATAACGTTAATCCTTATTTATACTAATACTAGACTCCTAAATAAATGAGGGGGAAAATCATAAAAGATAAGATAAAATAATCACAATCCTACTAAATTTTCTAAGATATTCTAAACAAATTTAAGATATAATCATAATAATATTCCCATTCTAACAATGGTTGGGAAAATTACTGTGGTTTTGTTAATAAATGGAAATCATGGTGTGTTTTATTCATAATCACTATATTGTTACAGGAATTTGGCCTGAATCTCCAAGCTTTAGAGACACTGACATGGCACCAGTGCCACCCGGATGGAAGGGCCATTGTCAAATAGGAGAAGCATTCAATTCTTCATCTTGCAACAGGTTGAATCATATCCTCAACTTTTATCTCATTTGACTTATGAGCATAGTTTCCATTTCACCCATCCTCATTGGGTAATAATTTATGTTATAGGAAAGTGATAGGAGCTAGATACTATATGAGTGGATATCTAGCAGAAGAAGGGTCAGACAAAAAAGTCTCTTTCAGATCTCCCAGAGATAGCTTAGGTCATGGGAGCCATACTGCTTCCACAGCAACCGGGCGCTACGTGACAAACATGAATTATAAGGGGCTTGCAGCTGGAAGAGCTAGGGGAGGTGCACCTATGGCTAGGATTGCTGTGTACAAAACATGTTGGAGTTCGGGTTGCTATGATGTGGACTTACTAGCTGCATTTGATGATGCAATAAGAGATGGGGTTCACATTATATCTTTGTCTCTGGGCCCTGAAGCTCCTCAAGGTGACTATTTCAAAGATGCCATATCTGTGGGGTCATTTTATGCTGCTAGGCATGGGGTGCTGGTGGTGGCATCAGCTGGCAATGAAGGAAGTCCTGGTTCTGTAACCAACCTTGCACCATGGATCATCACTGTTGCTGCTAGTTCAACAGATAGGGATTTCACCTCTGATATCATGTTAGGAAATGGTGTCAACATCACGGTAAGGTTAATCATTACTTTATTGTGGTGTATTTTCTGCACACTTGGTGGTCTCTTGATTAGTTCACAATAACTAAAACAGGGTGAAAGTCTCAGTCTCTTGGAAATGAATGCCTCCACAAGAATAATGTTTGCGGCTGATGCCTTTGCAGGATATTTTACGCCTTATCAATCCAGGTGAAGTACAAGGTACTTAAAAGTGGTAACCATATAAAAATTAATGTAAAATGTTGCTTTTTTAAGTTAAATGTTGTTCTTTTTTCTCTGTTTCTGTAGTTACTGTTTAGATAGCTCCCTAAATAAGACCAAGAGCAAAGGGAAGGTTCTGGTGTGTAGACATGCTGAGAGTTCAACAGAGTCAAAGTTGGAAAAAAGTAAGGTAGTTCAGGAGGCAGGTGGGGTTGGGATGATACTTATTGATGAGACAGATCAAAATGTTGCCATCCCATTTGTGATCCCTTCAGCTATTGTGGGAAAGAAAGCAGGGGAACTAATTCTGTCCTATATCAATAGCACACGGTATGTATTGCATTAAGAAACTAGACATTTCTAGGCTAGCATTTTATAGATACATCAGAATAGGACGGAACAAAAAATTACAAGGTATAATATTTTTGTTCCCAGTCAAAGGGTGGAACCAAATAGAACAGAACATTATGTTCCTATTATGCCCATGCACCACAACACTACCCAAAGAACATTCTCTAATCCTTCATTCTGTTATGCTGAGCAGTAAGCCTATGTCAAGGATATATGGAGCCAAGACGGTACTAGGAACTCAGCCTGCACCCCGTGCAGCAGCATTTTCTTCTAAAGGCCCCAATGCTTTAACACCAGAAATTTTGAAGGTGATATTCTCATTTATATGCCAAAAAGTCCATAAGATTCCTTGTTTTTCTTAACCAAATCTTGGAAGGTTTCTGATTGTACTGCTATGTAGCCTGATATTACTGCTCCCGGATTAAACATCCTCGCGGCATGGTCTCCAGCAGCAGCTGGAAACATGAAGTCCAATATTCTGTCAGGAACTTCTATGGCTTGTCCTCATGTAACTGGAATTGCGGCTTTAGTCAAAGCTGTCCATCCTTCATGGTCTCCGTCTGCTATCAAATCTGCCATAATGACAACTGGTATAGTAAATTGCAGACTGATATAATTTTCTAGAAGCCTATATGATACTTATTATTCAATATAAATCTCCTTAAGAATTTATATGTCACTTAATACCTTTAAATTTAGATACTGAGCACTAGTGAAAATTTAATTATGTCACACAAAAGGGAAGGAAGGGAACATTGTATACACATTACAGTGTACAGGCTTCATTATTTCCACCAAAGAAACTAATCTGAAATTCAATATGCAGCTATAATTCTTGATAAGCACCACAAACCCATTAGAGCGGATCCTGATAGAAGGGCTGATGCCTTTGATTATGGATCAGGATTTGTGAATCCCACAAGAGTTCTTGATCCTGGTCTTGTCTATGATTCACAGCCAGAAGATTTTGTTGCATTCCTCTGTTCACTTGCTTATGATGAGAGATCACTCCATTTTGTTACAAGAGACAACAGTACATGTGATGGGGCATTCAAAACTCCATCCGACCTCAACTATCCATCTATTTCAGTGCCAAATCTTGAAGATAAACTATCAGTAACTCGAGTTGTGACTAATGTTGGAGAAGCAAGAAGTATATATAAAGTTGTAGTCGTCCCTCCTGCTGGAGTTAATGTTACTGTTGTGCCAAACCAGTTAGTCTTCACAAGAATAGGACAGAAAATCAAGTTTACTGTGAATTTCAAAGTGGCCTCTCCTTCAAAGGGCTATTTGTTTGGGTTCTTGGCATGGAAGAATGGAAGAACACAGGTTACTACTCCTTTAGTTGTTCAAGTTGTATCAACAAGCCTTGGGTTGGTCAGATAACAATAGTTGGAAATATCTATAATAGCTTAGAAGTTGTGAGATCCCTATGGCCACTGCAAGTCTAGAATACCTATACACAAATACTGATGTAATGTCTATATGGTCATTGCCAAACCTCAGTTGCAGTTATATATGCTTAAAACAGCAAGCTACACCCAACAAAGAATTCAATTAATTGGTAACTTGATGCCTTGAACTTCCTCTCAGATTGATCTTCATTATTTGAGACCATTGTTATGCAGCACTTCCAATCTATACTTGTCTTTGCTGTTTTTTACCTTTAAATAAAAACTAAAAATTCAGTGAGTGAATAATTATGTTTATTTCAATTTAAATTTCTTACTTTTGTTTATGAGGTTAAAAAGTAAAAAACTCATTAAAACGTAATGTGCTTGTACAAATGGTAGTTAGTTTATACTGTTATAAAGCCTAACCCGCATTCATTTCTCAGATTCATCTTCCATATTTTCCCAGCACTGAAAAAATATCAAAAAACCCTCCAATTCCACAACCCCTTACTCTTTTTGTTATAAAGAATAATTCTAGATTCTCCTAGCTAATCTTTATAAAACCTACGTAATTACCTATAAAAAGCATTATATAATTTGTATACTGTGTAATATTACATGCTTGTTAAATAATGAGGATGATTATGAATTTATATATTTATCTTAAACATGTTCATCATGGCAAATTAGAAATCCAAGCTCGGGTTTATGGTAATTTAAGGTGTTTCCACAGGTATGTGAGATACACCTAGTTCGTCAAAGAAATATAAAGACGATCCACAATCCATTGTTTCTAAATTTTCTACATCTTTTCTCTCAACACTTTCTTCCTATCAGCAAGTCACCTCTGATTGTATGCTGCAAAATGGGGTTATCTTATTTTCCTAGCTAATAAAATGTACTTCCCCAACAAGCAAAAAGAATATAGGCAGTAAGAGTAACCCTTATCCCCATGACAAGACATGGTTAACAAAATTTTAGAATCATATCTAGCAGGAATACATGCACTCTGTTGAAAGTCCAGATTTCATTCCCTTGCAACTTGAATTTTTGGTTAATTCACCTGCGCAGGCATCCCTAACTAATTATCAGTCACGTTTTATTAACAGCAGAACACTTACATAGTAATTAGTAAAGTGTATACATCTCAGTAGGAACATTAAGCAACACCTTTCATACATGATAGTGTCACACTTTTCCTCCAGAATTTTTTTTTATACAGTAAACTTTTTTCTCTAGCTAACCCCGAGATTCATCGTCCACCGATAGAATTGTGTTGCTTTTTAAAACAGTATATCATAATTCTCGTAGGATGATATTCCAGATGGTAAATAAACAATCACATTGAAAAATATGAAGAATCTACCATGACTAAAGACAAGATGATCAAAATTTAACGCAGTGTAGTATTCTAGACATTAATGGTAGAAGGGTAGAATTTTGGCTTACAAAATTTCTACAGATGTTTTGTATCAATCCAGTTTCTATAAAGCTCCACAAAAGGAGACAAACATTGACTTCCATTTTACGCAATATATATGTAGATTAAATCACATGCAGGGATGCAGGGTGCTAGTCAATTGCAAACGCTAGGAGTGTATCTTGGATGGATCAACAAGGCCTTCCATTACAACAAGCTGATCTAGTAGCGCAACCTTCTCATCTTCAAGGGTCTTTACATCATCTTCAACATCTCTTAGCTCTCTCCCTAATGCAAAGCTCTCATCCTCCAGCATCATATACTTCCGTCTTAATGTACGGTACTCATTTCCTGCTGCAGAGGAGTCAGGTAATGAATCTGAGTTGGAACCCTCTTGTTTCTGAAAAGGCGGTGACACATTAGTCATCAAGTGCCTTTTGGAACCCTTCTGTACTGATTTCAGTGACATAGAAACCCGTAAGTCTTCCTTGACATTACTCCCTCTTAACTGATATAAAGATGCCTGTTGAGTTGAGTTTTTCTTCTTCTTTGGTTTATTATTCACGACCTCCTTTGACAAATGAATCCTTGGATCTTGCATCTCTCACTAATAGTAACTGCAGAATAGGAAAAAAAACCATACCAGCACACATTATATACATGTTAGTTGAAGTTAAAAAAGATTAGAAAAATGTTAGAAATAAAAATAGATTACTAACATCATAAATAATGAAGGTAGGTTATATGGACTCCTAAGACAGAGAGGAGTTTAAATTTAATCATCTCTTAATGTAAATGTTATCAGTAAAACAAAATAATGCTACATCACTGGTACAACAAAGTAATTCTACTTCAAATAATTATTGTTTCAATTAACAATTAGCACCATATGATTAATTGATGCCTTAACAAAGTAACCATGGGAAACCTTATTTACAATATTCAGATTTTGTTCAAGAAACTCGAAAATCACAATAATTCTTCACACATTAGCATAACAGAAAGTTAAATTAGTTGGATGAAGCAAACAGCATACAGATTTTCAGAAGTAATAAAAACGCTTAATCATCTTTCTATGTCCCAAAAGTGGCTAAGTTTATTTTATAGCAAGTCATCTAATACTCCCTCACAAAAAAAATCCTATAATCTGGAACATGAATATACGAGATTATGAAAGATAGAAATAAATTATTAGAGTGGCAGTTACCCACACAAACCCTATAAACGAGCAAAACAGAACATTGAGCAAAACAATAAACGAGCAGAGGTAAATTCAATATCCAATCTTTAAGAAACAGAAAATTGATATCGAATAGAAATAGAAAAATGAAGAAAATCGGAAATCAGGAATTGGGTGGCAATTTAGAGGAAGGAGATATGAACGAGGAAAAGAAGGGCAAACCAGAAAGGAATCGAGTTATCCTAAATCGCAGTCTCAAAGCAACAAGATGTGTTGAAAGAAAGAGAAACCAAATTAGGGTTCAATGTTAAATTATAATTGCAACAGTTATAGTTACAGAGACAAACGATAATTAACGAATCTCCAATAAGAAATGTCTGTGTTATTATATTTACGTATTTCTATTCTATCACTTATCTTGTCCAACAATCCATTAAGTATAAGGGTTATTATTAAAAGTCCAACAACAAATCTATTGCACCATTTCTTTCTCTTTTCCGCTACATCACATTATCAGTATGAGAACCACCATGTAAATTTTGGTTTGTACATGCAACTTTTTTTAAAGAGTAATTAAACTGAAACACTGAGTTTTAGTGAAATTACACAAATCACCCCTCATTTTTTGACACTTACACAAAGCTCTCTTAGTTTTTATACTTTCATTACACCACTCACCACCCCTGCATAAGAAACAAATGTAATATTTTAAACAAAAAATTTGATAAATGCAATTAAGTTAAACAAAACATGATATATTGATATATTGTGTAGACAAATCTAAATAATATTCAAATCAATGTATCTTTATTATTTTTTGTTACAAAATCCATCAACAATTCTAAAAAAATATTGTTTAAATCGCTCTTATAATATAGTGTAACGAACCAAAAATAATGACTCATATATTATTTTTGGACGTGTCTCTCACAATATATCATGTTTTGTTTAACTTAATTGCATTTATCACGTTTTTTGTTTAAAATATTACACTTATTTCTTATGCAGAGGTGGTCAATGTAATGAAAGTTTAAAAACTATGAGAGGTTTGTGTAGGTGCAGAAAAGTGAGAGATAGTTTGTGTAATTTCACTAAAACTCAGGAGGTGTCAGTATAATTTACTCTTTTTTAAATAACTATTTTAATATTTTGTATTATAATATTGTGTTGGGCATCTCTCATGTACTGAATATAATATGATGGGAAAAGAAGGATTGAATTTTTTTAATTTTATTTTATTTAAAAATAATTAAAATTTGGACTATTTAGACGTATTAAGATTTGTATCCAGTAGCAGAAATTATTTCTATTCTAAAATTTGTCATATTTACCTAACATTTTTAAATAAATTCTAGGTAACAATAGTTATGGTTATTCTTCTTAGTTTTTTTTTAAATGTATACATTATATAATCTTACACCTATTTTTTTATTAATACGTGTATTGAATATATATTTTTGGCAGAGTTTCACTGAGTTATCAAACATTTCTGTATATGAATTTAGTAGAAAGTCAATGATATGTAAATATTTAAACAAAATAATGGATAATGTGTTTGAAATATGTATATACAACTATTTAATATATTAAAATAATATAATTTTATTAAGAGAAGAAAAAATTAAAAGATTTATTATATAGTTCCTGTATCATTTTCTATACTATCAAATTAGATATGGTAAAATGGGCATTGTTGTAGGTGCGCCTGTATAGCCCGCATTTTTTTTCAGGCAAGACATACAAATTTTGTCTATTTGCCCATTTCGCTCGGTCTGTTTTGTCCGTCAAGTTTGCGGGCATTTATGTTGGACATGTGGACAATTCATAAACATAATTTAAGGAAAAATAAGAAAATTTTAAATAATTATGATGTAATGTGATTTTTAATCCCTAAAAAAAAGTGTAATATAATGTGATTTATTAAACTTCATATAAAATATCAAATTTTTTGTTAATTTTTTATCTTCAACTACTTTATTTAATTTAATTTATTATATGAATTTTTTATTTTTTTAATTATTCAAAAATGTCAGCGGACCACCCTTAAATTTTGTCCACTAAATCAATGCGGGCATGCGCGCGTCCGCTTTATTTTTTGCGGGCGCAGGCTAAATAATGAACTAATCTTTTTTTGGTGATTGTCCCTCACTGCATATGCCCGTTTTGCCATCTCTATATGAAATGTATTCTCTCATTTTTAAATAATGAACTAATCTTTTTTTGATGGTTGTCCCTCACCGCATGGGCCACCAATCATGTTTTGCCAATTCATTTAAAATTTTATTAATATTTTTTTGTTTTATGTTTAAATTAGTAAAGTCGTTTATCATATTTATCTCCTCTTCTTCCCTATTGAACTTACCATAGACATATAGTTTGACTTGGACCACCATAAACAAACCAAATTCATGGAAAAAATAAATCTTTATACCAGTAAAGCAATAATTAACAAAGGGCAAAAAAATAGAAAAAGAAGATATAAGGTTGGTTGGATTAAGCTATTAATTAAATGAAGAAATAGAAAGTTACAATAGCTATCCGCAGTTGGTTCTTGTCAAGTGTAATGGCCACACAGGGATGAGTTTGTGGTGGTAGAGGTTTGGTAGAGGAAGCTAGTATAGACAATTTTTAATTTTCCCATAAGTATACGCATAAGAATTAAAGTATTAAACTTTTAGTTTTTTTAAGAATATAGTGTGATTTTACAGTATTAGACACAACTTTATTAGTAATTAATATATATATGATTCATGTATTTATTATTAATTACTCTTAAATAAAATAATAACTAAGTATAAATGAATGGTTATGTCCCGTGGTACAAGTGAGTGCAAAATCCTATAAAGTGTAAGAATCTCAAGGAAAATACTTGCCTTTTAAGGAGTCTTCAATTTTTCTTTCCAACTATTTATTATTTCTCTTTCCAGAATTAAAGTAATGTAAAACTTTGTTGTACAAAAACGATGTTACAGAATATTTCTATACAAATAAAATCTCACAAGAAAAAGCCTATGATTTGAAGGAAATGAGCTGGATGGGATAGAAAGAGCAAAACAATTATGATAAAATACATATGAGGTGTACGAATAACTTTTTCTTTGTATAAATTGAACTGATTATTTTTTCATTTCTCATATATATCATCGCACTAAAGTTAATATTATTCGAGCTAAAAATATCCAAAAAAATTCGAATCCAATATCTTATTTAAGGAGAATCAAACATATATTGTTTGAACCAACATTTGTCGGTAATTGAACTAATTATTTAATAAAGCACAAAACGTATTAATGTTTTAATATATCTTGCATGTTTTAGTGATTAATTTTGTTGTCCATATTTTTTAAAGGGTTGTCCATATTCTTATTCGTTAAACGATTTGCAATCTAATTATTTGCAAGTGTATGGATTACTTTGCTAAACTTGTTATTATTAAATTACTTAATCTAGAGAATAAAAAACTAAAATAATAATACCGTGGATGAGAATAAGTTGTGCACATGAAAATGAAATAAAGTTTATCATGAATCGTGAACAACTGTACCCTTAGGCCATATGCTAAAGGTTAAAATGGCCGCATGAAATTATAATTAGTATAATACATCACATGGGGACAACGATTGTGACAATTATAAATATATGTATATAAAGTGATTTTTATGTCAAAAGCATTACTCTTTTTCTTTGCGAAAGGCATCTCTATTATTTCTACCTTTTTCATTCATTGAAGATTTAAGATGACTTCAACAAAGTTGAGCCAATTTTGGTGAATGTCTAAAGGGGTTCATCCCATTTCACAAATATAGGATCAATCAGAGCTTGATGTAAACTTTTGTTGTTGCACATTTACAAGAGAGCTAGTAAGATCTTATTCCTTTAGCTAATGAAGTGATAGTTTAGTTATTACTTTCTTGGAAATGACTCAAATTTAATTAAAGCTTAGTTTGGTTTCTCGATAAATATATTTTCAGTTTGAAACTCGACTCAAATTTCATACAGATTATATTTTTAGCTCGAGTTTAGTTCGTTTAAAGTTCACAAACTGTTATGTTCAGATTGAATTTGTTCATTTATACAAGTCAAATAATATAATGACAATAAACATAAAGAATTAGTATATATATATATATATATATATATATGTATCGAGCTAGTTCATGAACCTAATGAGTCAAATTATATTTTGCTTAATTTCAACTCATTTATTTAACGAATTCAATTTTCAACTCAAGTTTGATTCATTTGATTCATGAACTAAATTTGTTGAGCTAAATAACAAATCAAGCTACAAATGAATACCAAGTTAGTTGGTTTATTGTGAACCTTAATTATTACTTATTACTCTCCATATATTTTTTTCGATGTCAAAGCTTAATTATCCATAAAAATATATCATAAATTAATGAAATAAGCTTCTTATTTTGTTGATGTGAAAGTTTTGAAAAAGGGAGAAATTTATTTATAACTAATCTCACATTTTAATTAACTTTAAATTTGTAAATTCATTAAGATACATACACAACCTGATAACAATATTAATATTAATCAATCTTATTAAATTCAGACAGGTGAACAACAAGCCAATGAATCACTAGTTCAAACAATGGGTAAATGGTTGGACTGATTAATTTAGTTTACATTAAAAATTCTAAAAAATTCATAATACTACGTAATAATATTTAATAATTGTATACTCAAAACTTAAAAAACATTAGCATGTCTAATTAATCAACCAATAAAAAGGATTTTACTATGACAAAATGACACAAATAAGTTGAAAAAAATCATCAAACAACATATAAATTATGTTTTAACTACAACAAAAACATACAATAAATTTAAAATTTAATTAAATAACGAAGATTTTGCTATAACATAACCTAACAAATAACAAACATAACTAGTTAAAATATTTGATTTTCCACCTAAAAACAACATTGATTTGGTTGTTTTTTAAACAAATATTTTTTGATTGACTCTGCCGGTCCAACCGGTCCGACCATCTGAGTCACCAGTTTTAGACTTAAACTAATTGAGTCAAATCGATTATATGCAAAACTGACTAGATGAGAGGCTCGAACCGATTAGATGTACGGTTCATGATTGAATTGGTCGGATCGGCTAGTTCGAGTTGAATTTTATGAGACTGCTATTAATTATGAGTTGTTTTTAATTTAATTATAAAAACACGCAAAACTAAAACAAAAGGGATGAGGATCACCTGTCCCATTGGGTGTCCCCATCCAATCAGAAAATTTTATTTGATTAAAAATAAAATTTAAATAACATAAATTAATATTTATATGCTATTTTTTGAGATTTCATTGACTTAATATATGAAGACAAAATTTTTCTGGGACTGAGGATCCTTATTTAAACAAAAGTCGATTTGATATTTTTTAAACAATCAAATGTACCAAATGAAATTATGTTCGATACATATCATACAGGTGGTTCAAACAAAATAAAAATCTTAAAAAAAAGATCTATACATGCACTTGTATTTTAAATTTAAAGATTTATGATAAATAAAGCAACAAAATATTCAAATTCAATCTAAAAATAATAATTCCTAATTGAAAATATTGAGCAGTTAAAGAATGGGTTCAGATTATTATCAATAAAATCTAGTAGATAGAAATGGAAAATAATATATCATTATATTATCCTTTTACTAATTCTTCTATTTATAAAAATATAACATATATCATAATAAAATATTTTATTTATTAATAATTAGATTATAAGTTATATATGTCATTTTTTTTTGATAAATAAAAGAATTTAGTAAGACAATTGCTAATGCCGCAAGTTGTTGAAATATGCCATCCTTGAACAGATAAAAATATTAGTATTAGTAAGTACAAGGAAAGAAAGCAAGTTGGAAACAGGAAACTGACTACTGAGTCAAAATAATAATATTCTGACAAACACTTTCATCTTTCATCCTTCATTATATTCAAAAATTATATTATTGCTATGCTTTCACTCCAATGCAATCTCAGCCGCCACAATAAGCCTATCATGGTTCCACGGTCAAGCCTCACCGCCACCATCACCGCCATCATCACCATACTCCTCCTGCTCCCCGCCACAACCTCTCAAGCTCAGATTCTTAAATCTGAGGACCACGTTTATGGTCCCTTCAACTCTTCTTACATCTATGGTCCCCTTATCAACATCTTCCATGTCATACCCAGCGCTTCCATCAACCAAGGTGCTCTTCAAATCACTCCTGACAGCGCCGGCAACATCTCCTTCCACAACAACTCCGGCAGAATCTTCTATAATAAACCCTTTAAGCTCTGGGATGATCACGATGGTGCACTTGCTTCTTTTAACACTTCATTCCTTATCAATGTGTACCGAGTAAATAAAACACCCGGTGAAGGCATAGCCTTTGTTATTGCACCTTCTCTCTCTATTCCTCTTAACAGCTACGGCCAATACCTCGGCCTCACCAACGCCACCACCGACGGCAGCGGAGCAAATAAATTAGTCGCCGTTGAACTCGACACCGTGAAGCAAGATTTTGACCCTGATGATAATCATATTGGACTTGACATCAATAGCGTGAGGTCTAACGTGAGTGTTTCTTTGTCCAAGTTAGGGATTCAGATCTCTCCGAACGGCACAGTGTTCCATGTGCTATGGGTGGAATACGATGGAGAACGCAAGGTCATTGATGTTTACATGGCGGAACAGGATGATAAGGATGCTCCTATAGCGGCAAAGCCAACAAAGCCTGTGTTGAGTTCGAGTCTTGATCTCAAAAGTTTGGTGAATCAAGAGTCTTATTTTGGATTTTCTGCATCAACTGGAGTCACTTATGAGTTGAACTGTGTGTTGAGATGGAATATATCTATGATGGTATTTCCTGAGAACAAGAGTAAAGATTGGAATGGCATCACGATTGGTTTGGGTGTTGGAGTGCCTCTGGTTTTGATAGGGATTGGTGGGTTGGTGTATTTTCTGTTAAAGAAGAAAAGGGCAGGTTCTTATTCTGACCCACAAATTATGGGCACCTTGAAGAGTCTCCCAGGTACTCCTAGAGAATTTATATATCAGGAATTGAAGAAAGCTACTAACAATTTTGATGAAAAGAATAAGCTTGGACAAGGTGGGTATGGTGTGGTTTACAAAGGAACACTGCCAAAGGAGAATTTGGAAGTAGCTGTTAAGATGTTTTCAAGGGACAAGATGAAAAGTACAGATGATTTTTTGTCTGAGCTTACCATAATCAATCGTCTCCGTCACAGACACCTTGTTCGTTTACTAGGTAACTTTCCTATTTCACTGCTTTGATAAATAAAAAAATCACTTATTTTTAATAAGCAAATTGATGACAATAAGTTACAGTAGTATTATTATATAAAAAGGTTACACTAATAATTGATTTTGATTCCTGAATAATAATCTTTTGGAGGAGAATGAAATGAAATAAGAAAAGTAAAATTATAAAAGTATTTAATAACTATTAAGTATTTTTCCTCACACCTACTCCCAAATAGACCCTTTATGTCTGTTTCAATCACGTGCTGGATTGCATTTATGATAGATTTGGGAGAACATTCGTAACTTTCATGAAGCCTTTTGCTTCATAAATTCAATTTAGGACTTCGATGGAAAACGTAGTACTTCCGTGCAGATCATTAATGATGCATATTGCTAAATTCTGTCTGATACGAGAAAGTAATATTCGCTGAAAATTTTGACCAGGTATGTTATTGGTTGGTAAATGGTCACTGTCCTAAATCCTAATGAACTCACTAGTACTCCTTCCTTATACATCAACCGCGTCAGTAATTTCTACACGTTATACTTAATTTCTTCTGGATCAATTAAAAACCTATTTCCTTCTTCAAAAATTTTTGTTTATCAATTATTAAATGATTTCCAAAATATAAAAAATATGTCATATTAGTTAACTCTATTATTTTTATGATCCCTATGAGGAATTATATTCACTCAGATTCACCATCTTTGAATATTCAGTCACATTCAAACAATTTGTGCAAAATAGTTGTACGGAAACAAAAAACCAGTTCAGAAGTGTTACTGACATTGTAAAGAAGAGAGAATGCATATTCTGAGGGAACCCAAGCAATAGTCATGCGTGTCTATTATGAAGATCACTTTTGTCCACTATTTTTTGCCTACAATATTCTTACATTTTTTAGCCAACACACTCTTTTACAATTCTTCTTTGTTTCTCTCTTCTTTCCATATCATATCATCAATCACAATAATAAAAAAGTGTTGATCTGGTTGGTGGTGTAAGATTTATGGTTCAATTTCTAGGAGCAAAATTTATTAGGAGGGACAACCATAAACCCCGAAAGAGATTATTTCTTTACCTATACTAAAAAAAAGGTGAGGGATACCCACCAAAACAAATCATCAATCACATTCCGTTCATCTCTTTTTCCTATACCACTAAGAACTAAAAAGCCAGTTTGAGTTTATTATTTTCCTTTTTATATAAGTTTATAAGAATCGATCATCATACAAAGAATTGAAAAAACACTATCTGGTTGAAAGCTTCTAGTCATCAATGAATTTGTTAGACAAAGACTACGTTTTTACCTCTTTTTGTGTGGTTAGTATTTCTCACAATATGGAGTTTGATTTAAATTAACATTTTGATGCAAGTTTTTTTCTTCTAAATCACGTAGATTCATATATTATTTCCTTTTGAATTAGGTAGATTGATATTGAAAGAGACCTTTTGCTTTAGAAACAATAGAGATAGATAATCAAGGAATAATTATAAAATGTGAAGAATAATATTGGAAAAAAGTAATGAGACTATTCTCCTTCAAAGATGCCATACATATACAATAATTTTTCTTTCTTGGGAGGTTTGATTCAAACCATATCAGGCCAGTATACCCTCTTTTGATCAAATGTTTTTTATGCATTTTGTATTCAAAGTCACCATATATTCCTCTTGTCCATGGTCAATATTACTGCTATATATATATATGTGTAAAAGACGAGTTATTCTTCCATTCGCGACTTTGTCCATAATGAAATTAAGATGATTCATTGAAGCTTCCTATGTAGCTCTGTCCTCCTTATCTTATAATAATAAGGCCGAAAAATTGCTAACAGAGCATTATTAGAGTTGATTTATTATATTTTTGCTTGAGGCTAACGTATTTTAATAGTAAGATAAAAACGGAATGTCCTTATCTTCTATGTCTTAATAATGCAATATGCTTACCATTTAATTTGACTTACAAGCATATAATACCAACTAGTCTAACATAAAATAAAATTAACCAGTATGGTTAATTAGTGGCCATAGTTTTATTCATACAATTGACTATAATATATTTGATATGATATGCAGGGTGGTGTCACAAAAACGGGGTATTGCTGTTAGTATATGAATATATGCCTAATGGTAGCTTGGACAGTCATATTTTTTGTGAGGAAGGGTCAACTATTGAAACTACTCTAAGTTGGCATCTGAGATATAAGATCATATCTGGGGTAGCTTATGCATTGAATTACTTACACAATGAGTATGATCAAAAAGTGATACACCGAGATCTCAAGGCCAGCAACATCATGTTGGACTCCGACTTCAATGCTCGTCTAGGCGACTTCGGCTTGGCACGCGCAATTGAGAATGAGAAAACATCATATGCAGAGTTGGAAGGAGTACATGGGACTATGGGATACATTGCACCCGAATGCTTTCACACAGGTAAGGCCACTCGCGAATCGGATATTTATGGATTCGGCGCTGTCCTACTAGAAGTTGTGTGCGGTCAGCGACCATGGACAAAGATCGAGGACTATCAGTTGTTGGTGGATTGGGTTTGGTACTTGCATAGGGAGAGAAGGATACTGGAAGCAGTAGATCCTAGACTTGAGAGCAATTATGTGATTGAAGAGGCAGAGAGGATATTGAAACTAGGACTAGCTTGCTCTCATCCCATTGCTAGTGAAAGACCGAAAATGCAAGCAATTGTTCAAATCATATCTGGGTCAGTGCCTGTGCCTCATGTCCCACCCTTCAAGCCATCTTTTGTGTGGCCAGCTATGGATTTTAGCAACTTTGATAGTGAGATTACAGCAACAAGTACTACAGAGTATTCACCCTTCAACACACAGTCTTCTTCTGTGCACGTTGGATTATCTGATGTCTAGCTCTATGGTCTAAGATTGCTTGCTTACTCAACATACTTTCCATCATTTCCAATTCCATAACCTCTTGATGTGCAACTTTTTTTATGTCTGCATGTTGGTCCACCCTTCTCCCTCACCCAATTTAGTTTTTTCCAGACATTTTGGGTTGTATTTTAAGGTTACTTGATTGATAAGCAGTTAAGTATAGATTCTTTAATAGTTTATTTTTCATTCTAATTTTGATGGGGAAGAAGTGGAACCGGTGTGCATCTTGTAAATTTTGATGAAATGTGTTTACTCCATTGAAGTTTTTGTATTCTAAGCTATTCTGATAAGAAATAAAGTTGTAAATCAAGGTGAAAAGACAGTTATCAAAACATATTCTCTTACATTGTACAATAACGTCCAAATCTAGTATAAATTAGATAGATCCATGCTGAAAAACCTTTCATTGTTCCAAACAACAACCATCAAGTATTTATCTCACTAGGTGTAGTCCACTAAAATGCAGACCACTTCATATGATGTTTTCACAACTCAACCACATCATGATTGTTAACCACAATTGGTCACATTAGGCCACAAAAACAATAATGCAATAATATTCAGTGTTACCACAAGTAATTTAAAACATGGTGATTGCTGTATACTCACAGGAGCAATTTCTCCAAGATTGACAAGGAGGGACCCTGGTAATGGAGGGAATAGCGCAAATGAGCCAGAATTATCCTTGACTTCAAGTCCACCAACATTTTTATCATCTTGAAGAAGAGTTGGGAACCCTGAATTTGTGTGTAGTTGCTAATCTTAAGGACCCTACAGCTTCTGGGGTGAAGTTATGTTAATTTTTTGATTCTAAACTGGCATGGCCTCTCCTCCAATTCAGCACCTAGTATGCCTAGAGATTCGGCCATCTTTTGTCCTATACTCAATGCCAGATCATGAATTGATTTGCCATATGTTTCCATTATTTGCATGGGAAACCCACAAAATGAACTCAAACCCAAAGATTATTAAACCCTAGTAGCCCAAAAACCAGCAGCAAAAAAAATCAGAAAACCACCAAGCCGAACTAGCTGTTAGGAGTCCCACATTGAGTAGAATATCAAACTCAATGTAGTACTTAAGCCATGAGGTCTCCTATCTAATAGACTAGTTTTTTAGATTTGGCTCTCCTCTTATGTTTAAGTCCTAACATTAACCAACACCAAATGCATTAAAACTTACGTTCACCATGCATATCATCTTTCCTTGCTTTCTTAGAGATAGATTTGAATATATATAGGGAAATGTTGATTGTGCCCTTCATGTTTTCAATGAAAGCCTTAAGGTCAATTTGAGTATTTTGGCCCTTAAGGTTAATTTGAGTTTTAGAGGGCCATAAAAGGAAGAGAAAGACTTGAGAACCATGAAATACCTAAGATGTTTCTGAAATATTCTATTACTTTCCAAAACTCAACTCACAGATAAACCATAAATTAATGTTATCCTCCAAATCAAGGTACAAGTGGATTATCACACCTGAGCAACAACCTTGTTTATTTTTCCAGAAAAATAATAAATTAGATTATAATATGTGAGATTATAAATTAAAAAATAAAACAACTTTGAGATAAATTCCTCAAGTAGACTATTACAACAAGTCAGCAACCCCAACAGAAAGAATGAAAAGTAGATGGTATAAGGGAAATTGATATAATTGATACAGATTAAGGACAAACCAAAATTGTGTTGGCACATAGCACAAGTTCAATCATAATCTGGAAAAAGAATTATACAGCTCCAACAGAGACAAGGTAGCTGCTTGTTTTGCTTTTGAGAAATAATGCTTCCCCAACTCTCTTTCCATGAAGTATTTGCTTAATGTTCAAATAGTCTTAACTTCTTGTCTTCAGCACTCCATTTAACCCCCAACAATGCCAAAGATTACATGCTTAGAAATGACAATTCATCTACTGTGACGAAGCTAATGCACCAGAATCAGATGTCTCCTCAGTCACCTTCTCATGCAATATTGGACTTAGAGTAGATCGATAATGAAGAGATTGTAAAAAGTTGAAATAAGCATACTTAATATCAAATTGCATATCATACCCTGCATAAAATACAACTCGCATCAATGTTTGTGATTAACATTTTATATTGACAGCAAAAGAGAAGGCTTGATCCTTACAATAGTTTACTGCAATAGTTAGTCCTCCATCATCTGGACTCTGTCTAACATGATGGAACCACATACTTGGCCTGCATAAGTTCAATCTTGTTAGCTTGGGCATTACAGTAGGTATATAGAAAGTATACTAAGCAAAACTCTTCTTTCATGGAACAATTCAGTCCTCGATGACAACCGAATAAAGAAAAAACTAAAGTTCTCTAACAAGGTTGCCAAAACATTTGCATTAATGTTGAAGGGTGTATGCTACAACAGGTCATTTAACCTGTGCAATGCTGATCTCACTTTATAAGACCCTATTGGGCAGTATCATGTGAATTAAGGAAAGTCATTATATCATTAAAACTGTCAATAATTAGATGCAGTTTTCAAAATTGTCCTCCATTAATGAGCATGACTTTCTCTTTCTATTATACCAAACAACTAAAAAAATCACAACATTTTATACTCAATTTCTCTTATCAACTTTTCTTTTGTAAACCAAACAAGGTGTATAACTCCAAAAGGGTCTTATAGAAAGGAATGGAGGAAGTACTTAATTTGGAACACACTAACACAAATAACATCAAATTCATTCTTTTACACTGTATGACACAAACTGCTGTAGAGCATGCCTAGGTAAATGTTGTATGGTTGTCATCAATGATGATATCATGCCAATGGCAACAGGTCTACAGCATCTCAAGCAGATTTTTTTTTATCACTGTGACCAAGAATCGCCATAGCATGTCAGATATAAAATCCTCCCATCTCAGTAATTTTAAGTGATTCAGAATTGATTGGCAGCAGGTTTCATGAAAAAATAGATCATCTGGAAACCATAGTGTACAAAACTGTCACCAACTTTGGTCCCCTTACGAGTTCAGTTTTGGAGGGAAATGGAAGGTTTTAGAGTCATCTCATAAGTGTATATCATAGCTTTAAAGTCTTCATTTCCTTTCCTTCCCCTCCAAAATTAAACTCGCAAATAGACCATTAATGGTCAATCAGTTTAAATCTTTTGTCTCAACAATTACAAGGGAAAACATAATCAGCTAAGTCAATTGAATCTTCAATTAATGGTAATTAGAAAGCACAGCAAACATTTTTAAGTGAGATATATTTTCCCAAACCTCATAAACACTGCTTATATGAATCATCAAATCCACTAAGTATGAGGGCATTTGAGTATCCCTACTGATATTTATACTAGTCCCAGGGTGATAAATTCATTCACATGGAAATTCATGTAGCTTAATCTTGAAATATGTGACTTGTTATGGTATCATAAAAAGCTCTAGCTTCAGGTTTATGGCTTGAATTTACTTCAGAATAGGATCAAAATCAAGGGTGCACAGCACAATGGTGCATTTTCAATTTAAATAGCAGAACTAATCTGCTTAAGGCTCAGTTAACACAGTGGTATTCTAAACATTAAAATCTGTAAACAAAAAACTCGAGTTTGAGTTTAGGATACATAAGAAAAAGAAAACATGAGACTAAATACACAGAAACGGTGCAAATGCAAAGCAAAGTAAGCTTACAAGTAAAGAATCTCGCCAGCTTTGACAGTGCACTGAAAAGGCTTAGGACCATTGAAATACAAGGGGAACTTTGAGATCTCTTCATCCTTGTTCTCTGGAGAAGGATAAGGATCCACACTGCACCAAGGCACATACCTTGTTGGCTCATCAAGTTTCAAATCAAACTCACCCGTATCCGATGAATACGTATAAGTAGCAGCAGGGTATTGACGAATATACAATCTATGAACATCAGTAGGTGGCAATAGAAGAAAATGCTTCTCCCCAGTCACAACAGCATAGAAATTCTCATAATGATCCTTATGAAACGAAGTCTGAGAATGTTCATTACCAATCCAAAGATTAACAGCTTCAGGCATCGCACCAATAGCGTGTGAAGCCCACGGAATATGAGAGTCGCAGTCATTCGCCAAAGCAGAGTACTCAGTTGTAAAACAATCATTCTGTTGCTGCGCGTAGGCCACAAACGCGGAAGAGGAAGAGGAAGAAGTAATGAGGTGAAGGGCTTGGGGGAATGGAAGGTGGTGTTGGACGTGGGCAGAAGCGAAGCAGAGAGGGGAAGGGGAGGAGGGAGGGGCGGTGGTGAGAGAGTCGGCGAGGCCGGTGGGGGTGAGGTGGAGGGAGACGGAGGAGGAGGAGAGAGAGTGAGAGAGGTAGGAGTGGTGGGACCAGGAAGAGAGTGCGGGCCAGTGGTTGATAGCGTTGGAGATTATACAAGGTTTGTTTGGGTTAATGAAGTTTCTTAACAAATCTAATGAGCTTGGTGGAGATTCTAATCTTTCTATGTTTCCATTGTTGCCTAAGCTTAGCTCTCTCACTTCTCTCCATAATTCTTCTATTTCCTTCATTTTCAATGCTCTCTTCGATTTCAGGCCGTGGAAACTGGAAACACCTCACTTAAATATTCTAATAGTCTGTATTTTTATTCTAAATTGGCATTTGTAAAATTCAGTTATAAATAAAGAGAAGAGAAAATTTCATGATTTTTTACTACGACTTAATTAAATATTTATATATCTTGTTTCTCCTATATCGTTTATTTTAAAAATTGCGAAAAAATCCACTCTTCATATGCACTACCCTGAATACATTTGATCCAGAGTGTAGCTGGACCGAGAAGGATGTCACAAATCGGTTCAAGTAGATTCAATTCAAGGTTTAGCTTAATAAAAATCAATCAGAAGTAATATTTTAATTGTAATATTTTTTAATTACTTTTAGATAATTGGATGATTTTCTTAAAAAGAGTGTATTGTGTTCAACAAATAAATGGCAAAAACAATCGCTTATCAATATATGATTCACATATATAAACTCTAATTATTTTCAAACCTTATTTTAAACAAATAGACATGTAAGAAACCAGAGTTAAAATATAAGACACACCCGTATCACACACCTGCTTGAAGTATAGTAGGACAATTAATGAAAATGCTGCATACATCTTTCAAACCAAGCACTTCACCTAAAATGGTAGATATCAATTGTTCTCTTTGGAAAGTAGAAGTTGCTTGTGCAACAAGGAAAATCAATTCAATAGCTTACATTACCTATAAAATGAGTACTGTACTATGTTACATCTTCTCTAACTGGCTTTTCTAGTTATAAGTCACAATGAAACAAGGGGGTATTCTCATTAGTAATGACAGTTAATTAGTCTAAAGAATGGTATAGAAGTAGTCACAAATCAATGTTTTCAATTTGATGAAACAAATGTTTTCTGTGCTTGTTAATCTTTGATGCTTGACTATAATGCCCAATGGCTTTCAGGGCACCAAAAAACTATACTACTGAGGCAGAACATAGAGACATCAAGTAGCCAGTGAGGAGAGTGGTGTGGATTGCTTGTTTGTGCCATGGAACTTGTGGAGGAAGCAAGTCAAAAAGTGAGATCCAGGAAAAGCAGGTTCATTTGGAATCAATCAATCTGTCCGGCATCTGGAATCAATCAATCTATCCGGCATCTGGAATCAATCAATCTGTCCGGCATCTTTAGCTCCAGTAATCTCCGACAAAAACCTCTGAAATGCTAGGAAACTTTATAAATCCTTAACTTGTAGTTTGAAGTACTAGAAACTTGAAGCATCTTCACCAGTCACAATACAAAATGTCAAGACACAGCAAAAAAATTCAACTAAGTCCAATTTGATTGACCAACATCTCATATCCAACCATAACTTTTGTTGCTCATGTACAAATGCAGTCCGATAATTACATAGGACAAATGCATAAAAAACTGGAAATCCTAAAATTGGAATAACTAGTAAAATGCATAAAGAACATTCAGCAAAAAGAATACGCATTTGCTTTACTACTACTTACCTTTAGCTGATTCTGTTACAAAAAGAGTTCCTAAGTAAAATTTGAAAAAGCATAACTTGAATGAAAATATATTATACGAAAAAGAAGTACAAGAGAAGATATTAGTATAATAACAATACCTGTTTCCAGATGATGGTGCCCTAAACCTTCACCAGGTGTGCTTCGGCCACTGACGAATTCAGGTCTTCTCGAGATTGTGATCTCCTACTCTGAAGACGCATCTGACTTCTATGGGGGGACCAGAAGGAGCCCAAAGTACTATTGTCAAACTGCATCTGCCCTAAATTGTTTGAGGAATAACTATGTGAGGCACTACTAGCTGATGGATACAAGGAAGACTCCGTAAGCTGGATGGCACTACCATTATTACCGAGACCATGCCCCAGGGCAAATGGGTTTCCTTGTGAACCTGCAATTGTTGGGCTATGTGGTGTTTTTGTTCTTCCATCTCCTGCAGTGCCATAGGTGTAAATTGACCTCAAAGCTCAATCATGAATGTAATATTGTCATACATTGCATACAGGATGCACAAACCATCCCAAAGGAACAAGTCAGTTATATTTACATAAATAGCTGAATTCATGCACAGAATATTCAAAAAAGGAGTTGACGATCCATGTTCGTGAGTGTTGATACATGATGAGTGCGCAATGCAAATAAGTTAAAGTATAAATTTTTCACCACTACATCTGTAAACCTAATAGTAGAAAAAAGACCAATTGGCATGTCTCTTGGAATAGCTTTTAGGTATATAGTTTATTTGTTTTAAGTTGTAATCAGAAATCATAATCTGTGCAAATAATTTACCAGAATTCATTGGACTCCATCGCTGGAACCGAAAAGGAGATGGGATATTAAGGCCAGAAGTACTGGAAACACTTTTATGCCTGAACATGGGAAGATATTGCCTCCGGAAAAACCTTGGCATCCAATTGCCAACACATGATAAAGCACAAAGAACAAGAATCAAAGAAAGCAACAAAATGGAAATAAGAATAAGTGGATTTATCTTCGTTTGGAACAATTCAAAACTGTGAAGCCCAAATGTAGTGGAATATGCCTTTCCAGCTTCCAACAAGGCAACCCCAAGAGTCCAAGTGATACTTCCAGAGCCAACAGTTATTTGATTATCAGTAATGTGCAAACCCTCTCTCAGCAATGAGGCAATGTATGGTGCCCTAAAGCAGTACTGCTCAATAAAGGGCTGAGGAGGCACACTTTTCTTTGCAACATCCCATCTTTTTTCACAGAAACCCCTGCCCTTTTCCAATACATCATCAAGTGTGGCTTCGGAAGTCAAGTTGAAAAAACGATACACCACATAAAATCCAGAAATCATATAAAAGTGACCATACGGGCGAGGGAAATTATCACGCAAAGCACAAGGATGCACCTGACAATCAAGTCCTTGACTGAAATTGGATGATTCAGACAAATTAACAGCAACTTTTGCGAGCGCACTGCATTCTTGCCAATTTGGAGCACCAACAAGCACTACTGGAGTTCCTGAATTCCCTTTATTGCCCAATTGTTTCCCATTAATAACATGACTTCTACCTTCTTTGTTATTGGAAGAACAATGAGAGCACATGTATTGGTTCTTGTACCCAGACTGCAAGCAAGGATGCTTGAGCACTACCTTTTTATTAGATATATTGGCGGGTCCAAATTCTTTCTTAAAAAGATGCACCACAGACTTATCAAATGCCTCATTAAGACCATACCCGGAGAGCGAATATGCTGTGAGATGATGATTCACTGATCCAATCCTAATATACAAGCTAGTCTCACTATTCAACTGCTGATCACTCTCAAAAGTAACCTGCAAGGACGAGCCACCTAAGTCAAGTGCACCATAAGTCGCCTTCCTAGGCCTAACCCCTAAGATGCCATTATCATAATTAAGTGATATCCATCCAAAATAAGCTTCCTCGGTACCAGATATGATCTTAACCCAATCCTTTCTGCACACGAAAGGAGACTCCTTTAACACAGACCAGGCATTATCTAGAAGCCATTTAGAGTCATTTCCAGGAAGCCTCCGGACACCAGCCGTAGCATAAAGGAACAAAGCAGTGCTCCTATGAGCATGCTTTGGAATTTGCTTCTCTGCCCATCTAACCAATGGTTTCAATGCACCCTTCAAACCAGCCACATTATGCACTAACTTATCAAGACCAGGTTCAGTTTCCATTCTATTATAAGCACGCCCTCTCATAGAACCACGTTTCTTTATCACACCATCATTCAATGACTTAATAGCTATGGGAAGAGTACTATGTTTCTTGTGTTCAATGAAAGCATGGTAAACATAAACTCTACTCCCAGTGCTACCACAATCAAGCACAACATAGTACCTACCAGACCCTTGATTCCAATAAGAAGAAACAAGCGTGAAAATTGCGTAGATTAGAGAAACAGATAGTATGAGACAGAGTGCAAGCTTGATTAGCCTGACCCAGTTCTTGCGAGAAGACAAGATTGAACCTTTAGGGGCAGAGGCATAAAGGGGTTGCTTCAAATGGGTGGGAACAGCAACAGAAGCATTTGTGAGATCATAGGTATGTTCGAGGTCGAGTTTGCGGTATGAGGGGAGATCTTGAACAGAGGAAGAGATTCGGATGTTGTTATTGTTGGATATGGCTTCAGCGATTTTGCCAAAGATCATTTCTTTATGGGTGGGGAGTGCCCAGTTGGTTAGATTGTGGTGGTTGAAGAATGTGATGTGGTTGTGAATGTGAAATTGTTGTTATTAGAATGAAGAAATCGATGGGGTGTGTCCATGGTTTAGGTTGAAGGTAAAAATGTAGTGAATTGAGAGAGATCTGGTAACAGTAATGTGGTCGTTGGTAAGAGTTAAAGACTATAGAAATGAGAAAGATGAGCATGCGTTTCTTCTTTGGCATTTTTTGTTGTTGATGTTTCACATTTCTGGGCCAAAAACAATGGGCTAGAGGGTTTGTTAAGTTGCATTCACTTTCACCCCCACAATGCACGTTGTTTCTATATTTTTACTATCCCTTCTTTCCATTTTATAATGTCTCTTATCATTACTTGGACAGATTTTATACAAAAAACATCTGCCAAAAAATGTAAGATTAGCCAATCAAGTCTTACAACCTGATTTTCAGATTTTTCGGTTGTAAATGACATGTAATAAATTCCAATATAAATCATGCTAAGGTCAATAAAGCCAAAAATTTAATTTCAAGAGCCCATATCAAATCAAATATCATAAAGAATATATCAAATAAGTAAATATGAAAAATGGAATTTAGATTCTCTTCAATATTAGAGAGTGCAGTACTAAATGAGATTGGAATACATGTCAAAAACTTATTTTTAATGAATATAATTTTAAGTTTTTTTAATAAAAAAATTAAAAATTAATAAATTTTTCATTCTCCTCATTTATCAAGGAGGGGAGTCCAACTCTAAAACATGACAAAGTTGGGAACAAGTCCCCTTCACTCTTTGCCTTGCTTTAGGTTATTGATCTTCCTTTTCTCTTGCACAAGTGTATCTTTCCTTAATATAATAAGTTTTTTTTATATAAAAAAAATATTTTATACGAATTTAAGTTTGATGTGTTATTAATATACATCATTACTCAATGATACATGGTATATGTATGACTTTTATAGGATTGTGGTAATTATCGTCATGAGAGTCATATATTTTTAAATATCACAATATTTAATTAGATAACGTGAGAATTCTTATACTATAAAAATAAAAAATAATGCATCAAAATTACATGAACTTATGGTACGTCATTATATTTGAATTTGTCATAAAATATTTAAGTGGACCGAATAAATTTTAAATTCTTTAGTCATACACTATAGAGTGGGATAGTGCATCTCGAGGACATGTAACGATTTAGCATCCTGCAATTGTTATTATGACAAATAAAATAAGCACGTTCATGTTACCCAAAAAAACAAGCACTTTCACGTTACAGAAAAAATAATATAAGCACGTCAATAAAAAAATCCCCTTCAGAAAAAAGAGGGAGAAAACGAAAAGAAAAAAAACACCGCCTAGCTCCAAGAACTCTTACCTAGCATATGATTTTGGTCCATAAAACTTGTGATGGTTGGTTTCGGAAATGTATTTTGGAGAGAGAAATAAAAATAAAACTTGAGGCATGAAATATATCATTAGTCTTGTGGTTTTCTACTAAGAGTATATTCTCATCTTATGTGAAAAAAATTAATCTTTTTCGGGTTTATGTTCGTCCATCCCAATAAGTATCGTTTACAAAAATTAAACCATTAATATTCTAATCATCTTATGATCTAGTAAGACCTTACACAATAGTTCATTTTTAAGTAATTGAACAAAGATATTCCTATATATTAGATAAAGTATAAAAATCTATATAATTCACTTTCTGACTTCAAGGAGGAGTTTACTTTAGAAGAGTTTCTTCATCATGTAACTATTTTCGTGGATGGGCCTGTTTGGGGATCATTTGAGCCATTAGCTTCTGTGCTTCTATTAATCTCTTCATGGGCCACAGCCCAAATATACAAGAATGCAAGCTGAGCAATGTTCAATTCGAAAAAGCCTCTTGCGATTCCAGTATCGTTGTTAATTAGTGTTGAAGGCATTAAACAATAAGTTATTGTCTATCTATAAAGTTCAGGAGAAATAATCTCAACCACATTAACATTATTCCTTACTCAGAGGTATTTCCATCTCATTATATGATAACCTTAAATATGATGATTATTCTGTAAGGATGTGTAATAATTTTTATTTTTTATAGACAAAATTTGTGGCAAGGAGAAAAGAGAAGAATTTATGTGATTGCTATATTTAATGTATTACAAGAGCAAATGGCCTACTTTAATTATTAGCTGAAACAATATGAAAAGATTGTGTGTGCGGAATAAAGTAATAGAGAGAGATACTATGGTCAGAATTAATGATTATATCCTGCCCTACCATGCAAGGGAGCAGAAATTAGTGCTTCTCTAGCTAGTTAGCACAAAATATGGAATTACACGTCCTTCAGTTTATGCTTTTATTCTATTATATAATATTTTATCATAAATAACTATATATTTTTCTCAATCTTGTACAATAAATCATTGTTTAAGGTAGCACTTGTCTTTGTTAAATTTTTTAAATTGTTGAAAAAAGATACAGCGTGAATATTCAATTAATAGATGGTGAATTCAATATAATATGGTATATTGCAGAATTGCAGATAAATATTCTTAAACCAAGAGATAAAGAACATAAGGAAATAATATTATTAGGAAATATTCTTCAACCAAGAGATAAACATTCTTACCATTCAGAAATAATCTTTCCAACTTCCAAGTAAGAAATAATAACATTCCAATGTTTTATTAGGAAGTTTGAAAGAAAACAACATAAATACTCTCTATTCCATAAGGATAGAACAAAATTGAAAAGTTCAAAAAATAAGAGAACAAAATTTGATGTTGCATGATTACTATCCCACAATTTAAAACTCAGTAATCAGGTAATTCATATCAAAATAATTAGAGAAAAATGTATACACCAACAATGTATAAATTGTATACATTATCAATGTATCATTCGTGATTCATATTTAATTACACTTAAAAATAATAATTTAAATATTTGCGTATAAATATTTACACTGACAATACATAAATATTATATTATAATAATTAATGCTTTAATCATTTCCATAATTGTTCTTATAACCAGCCAATCTCATTCGAAATGTGTTAATGCTAAACTGATGCAATTTTTTCTCTCTTGCTCTAACAAAGATTGGATTTCAAGTAGTATGTGCATGTAAAAAGCTTATTGACATTTGGCAGTGACCAACTTTACTTTAGTAATCCCTATATCTCAAAATAAATTATTGTTAGAATGTTTTTTCTTGACACGGTACTAATTTAGTTCTACCATTATTAGTTATTTCGTTCTTTATCTCCCTTTTGTTAATTTTTCTCCGTCCATATGAAGAGACCTAATAAGTTATATTTTAGGCCATATTGTTGGGTACTATTACGTATGAATGCATATCAACAATATTGCTTACGTTAGAATGAGTAAGGGATTATGCAATTATGCTATATAGTACATTGCATAATATTAATAATGTACTATCTTTGCGCGCATGCTTTCTAACCAACTAGCTTATTGCTTGGAGGATGTGTAGTATATTTATTTACACATATGTTCAAGCCATACAATGATTTCAATTATCATATGCATGTCCACTTACAACAAATCTGAGATATACATTTATTTGATATCGTTCTTCTATCCACTAATTTATGGAAAGAAAGAGACACGCGCGTGTTTGGTATGGATTCATGAAAAGTCTGAAAATCTTGCAGTAGCACCTGGGATTTGCAGGTTGCCCTTTATGTCATTACCTTATCACACATCATTCCACTCTCATGCATGGCCCTCCACTCTCTCATTATCACTCTATATGGATTTATCATATCACTCTATACCAGCGACAGAGCCTTCATTTCGGATACTACATGGGCCATACTATTATTGTGTGCTAAACATTTGCACCATGTCAAATGAACAAGAGATTTTAGATTGAGTTCAAAATCAACCTGCAATCAATGTAAAGTTTTTTTAAGCATATTATTCACCATTGATTTGTATTACTTTTAATTGAGAGTTAATAATAATTAACATATGAATGATTTAGTAACAATGTAAAAGACATTTACACTATTTGTGTATACATATTAAATCCTTTTATATTTGAGTTGCAAAATATAATTTTTCATATATATATATATGTGTATTTTTTTTTTCAAGAAAACATATTCATGTATAAGGTTCAACAGTAACAAATTTGTAACATTGCTTCCTGGACAAAGTTGTGTATTTGTCCTAAAAACACAATTGTAACAAGACAAAGTTTGAATCTAAACTCCCAAGGCAAAAACCTTTTAAAAATAAATTTAATTTTGAATAATTGAGTAATTGTATATTTTTATAGGTTAAACGACATATTTGGTTCCTAGACGTGTTACACATTTTTTATTACATCTTTATGTTAGATGTGTAATAGTAAATAAGTTTATGTCATGGATAAACTTTTTAATGATGTTATTAATTTTAAATCATTGTTCCCATGATCTATTTTGAAAGCATTGGAAGATAATGTAATTAACATCAGTTACAAAGAGAAATAGAAAGTGTAGTGCAGGTGCCGCAATCAGTTTCAGTTGGCCTGTCATCTCCATTATTGATGAAAGTGCTGTTCTTTTAACCACTATATATCCATATGGATGCAACGCCGTAAAATGGATTTTTCTTGAATTGTAATAATATGAACAATTCGTGTTAAAATATTTTACTTTTACTAATATTTTGATACCGGTGGTTTTATTTTAATAATGGTGAGAAACTTATCATTATATATTTGCATAAAAGAATATCTTAATTTTTCCAATTCAATTTAACCCTTCTTCATGCATGTGAATCCATTTTATATATATGTATACATATATTTTGAGATTCTTGAATATATAAAAAAATGTTTTCTTTTTCATACCGACCTGCAGACTTTGGTTGTGCATGTCGACTTTTCTGTATAACGTTGGAGTACTACACATGTGTCAAGCATAACCATGGGCATAAAGAAACATCAACTTGATCATGGTTATAGGCTTATACCATATATTGCTTTGAATTTAGGCGATATACGAATTTAATCATTTATAGACAGACCAAAGATTTTTCTACATGACAGAACTAGCTAGTAGATTCTAAAGAATCAACATGAAGAAAAAGCATTGAAGGACTCCATTTGTAACAGGCCATACCTTTTGAATATGTCTCCCCACTAAAAAATATATTCCCTTGCAGTTAAACTAGTTTATCATATCGTGTACGGTAGTATATTATATTATTCATACCTACCAAATTAAGTTTGATTGCTAATATACTAGGATCAATTACCCACTAATGGTGTTAAATAGTCTTGAAGATTATAGAGGAAGGGGACAAAGAATAACTATAGCCTTTGTAATGAATTGATATCACATAGAAGCATCAATATAAAGGTTCAATTGGATTATATTCTTCAAAGGAAAATTATTCTTTTATACCTTTTTATATTATTTTAAAATTACAAATTGATCATTAAGTATAACTGAGTTTATCCCCAGAGTTAGGTCTATTTGTTAAACAATGGACATAAATTGAGTTACGAGGTTCAAGTTCGAAATAATGCTCTGCCTCCCTTTAAAAAATGATTGACTATAAAAAAGCATAAGAGAATACTTAATCTTAAACAAACTAATGTTAACACTATATAAATGATATAAAAATGAAGACACTCTCAGTTCTCCATGACTTTATGATATTTCTTTTATACCTTTTATTTCTGCTTCGGTCATCCCATTGTGCTAAATCTCAGGATTTATGGGTATTTCCTAGTTTAAAAAAGAAACTAACAACAATTATATTACATTCTATAAAGAAAACTTTGGAAGACTATATTATCATCGAAATTAGGGCATATATTACTATAACTAACCTATATTTGTGGGACAAAGGTTACGATAATATATTAAGTGAGTGGAGGGGTGGATCCTACCTACAACCAAATGATTTGTAGGAGAGATGTGTGTAAGGATATCCAGACCTAAATATGCAATAAGATGAGAAAATGACCAGAAGCTTTGCTCCACTATAAAGTGGGAGTGAGTCCACCTGTCAATTTTGTAACTCCATACCTAACACGACTCTAGAACAGCGGAAACAGCGGATAAGCCTTTCCTAACCAATCCCTGAAACCATTTGAACCAGAGCTGAAACAATTAGCTGGAGAAAGACATATGTATGTGGAGACAACCAATAAAATATTATCAACATATTAAGAATTTAATTTCAATTATAATTGAGTAATAAATTATAGCATCAAAAAGTGTAAATACATTTGTCTCTAAATATGAGGTAACGTATGTGTTTCCATACAAGTTTTTCTCTTATTTGCTAATAAGTTATGAATAATTATACTAACTGTATATATATTTTATACTAACAATATATATAGTGTATCATCTACCGTTTATTTGGATTAGTTTTTGGATATAATTGAAAAATTGTTAGATGAATTAAAAAACTCATACACGCCGGTCCATATTTTTTCTCATATACATATTACCCCTTAACTTTTTATTAACAACCTTTTTTCTCTTGCATATTTCGTTGATATCGTTAAAAGAAAGTAAACTGCCAACTCATTGTTACTTAGCTTATCAAAAGGTTTTCTTTCTTTTTTACCTTGTTACTTTAATTAAAGATGTAATTAACAAAAACTTAATTCCGTTATAAACTTATAATTGCAGAAATATACCTTTTTACAAATATGGAAAATGATATAACATATTAACCCATACATTTAAAAGTGATACCTTGTTTAGTCCAAGTGAAAGTACCATTTCATATAACATTATATCATATTATCTCATTTCACGTGCCATTATAGACATTATAACTTTAGAATTGCATGCCTTCTCATTCGGAAGAAAAACAAGTGATGAACAGTAATATCATTTATGGTTTATTTAGTGGTATAAAACTTTATTATACTCTCTTATACATTAGAATGTTAAATGTTTGATTCTTATGAGTAAGAATTTTTAAGAATGAAAATCACACATCCCAAAAAAAATTAGTTACATACTCATAAGATGAAAAGAATACATGTGATTATATCAACAAAAAAAAAAATAGCTTGATTTTGACAATAGAAAGATCTTTACCCAACCATTTATTTTGAGCTCTATAGGATCTTCTCCGACCTTGAAAACGAGGCACGCTGTACACTTAATTCACTATATTTTGATTTATGATCCCCATAAATATCTTATGACAAATATATATCACACTACTGTATCATCTTTCACCAGTCCACATTAGGGGTCTTAATCAATGGTATAGATAAGCATAGTCAAATGACATAGAAGTGAGGTCCAATTTATTATCCATTGTGAACCAAGATAAAAGAATATCTTAAGCACGAGTATTTTTCTAGTGACTATTAACACGTAACCAGACAAAGGGTGCAAATAACAATGGACACTTAAGATTCTTATTACTAGTAATGGGATCCCTGTATTCTCTTGATGTAAAAGGAGGACATTCTGCACGGGAATTCATCAATATTCCACATTATAAACGGTTCTTAAATTTTGGGTTCAAGAAGGTTCAAAATTTAAATTGATATGGTTAATGTGGTTTTGTTTAAGGGCAGATATACCTCAAAGCTAAATGAGAGAATCCATGCGTTGCCTAAATAACTGAGATATGAATCCGAAAGTGAGAGGAGAGGAAATGAATAAGAATATGTTAAAGAGTGTAATATTTATACATAGTTACTTTTTATTTAAATTATTTTTTTATGAAAAATCAACAATAATTAAAAATGAATGACATTTTCATCTTTTTTTCATTATGTTGAAAAAGATATCAGGGGTCATACCGGAAAAAAGGGAGAAAATAGCCCTAATTATGCATAAATTAATAACCATTTGATGATAAAAAACACATGCGCACTTGAGCCCAAGTCTTTAACACTGAAAAGATATATTCTACTGGACCCATTATGAATACCATCTATATAAGTGCTCACCTAAAAGAGAATATAAAATAATTCTATGGACAGAAATTGGAATCTGATTGATGGGTTCTACCTTTAATCATTCCTCTCTTATTCAGCTTAAATAGAAACGATAAGATTTAAAAAGAAAAAGATGTCAAAAGACCAAAATACAATAAAACGGTAAAACTCCTTGGTTAGCATCTCATTTCTCAAGAAATACACCTACATATTTATATGCTACATCTAATATTATATCCATTTAGTTCTTTGTAAGTGGTAACAATTTATTGAGTAAAGATGCAACTAACTTAAATAACTTAAGTGTACCATATTTATTAAGTATTTTTAATCATTTCTATTGACTTTTAACTTGTGATATAATAATAGACAATGATACGTCCAATGACATTAGACATATCAAATTTGGGTGATGTTAAAATTAACATAGATTTAGATATAAACATTTCCTGAATGAATACAATATTATAAAACATTTTCAGGCAGGTTAAAATCATTTCTCTTATATAATCAATATCATGTTCCTTAAGAATATAAGAATCACTCATCTCTATTAAATATTGTGATTTTGGATAAAATGCCTCATTGCTTCTTTGAATTTTATTGAAGGATGATGAATGAATTCATGAAAAGCATTCATAGTAAATGACTTGTCACACAAGTAACAGTCAAAAACAGAAAAATTAAATACAGAATAAGCCTTAACAATCCTAACTAATTAACTGCCTAACAAAGCAAAAATAAGCCAATGACTAGCCAATAAGGTGCGTCACGATACTGGTTGCTGCGGTCAGAAAATATGTGTCATGGTCCATGCGCCTCGGTCAGAAAACATGCGCCAAGTCTCATGTGCCTCAGTCAGAAAACATGCGCCAAGTCTCATGAGCCTCGGTTAGGAATCATGCGCCAAGTCTCATGCACCTCGGTCAGGGATCATGCGTCTTGGCTCGTCTGTCTCGGTCATCGGTTAGGATCATGCGTCTTGGCTTGTCTATCTCGGTCATTTAGTGTATCTGGTCCATGTCTGTCTTGGTCATCTGGTCCACATGTCTCAATTATCTATGTCTTGGTTGACTGATTATATTGAGTTGTCTTCAATATTAAATTCACCTTTACATTTTCTAACATAAAAAAAGTTCAGAAAAGTTTTATCCTGTTATTCTTCCTTTTGAATTTATTCTTGCCTCTTATACATTGAGGAGTGTAAGCTTTTCACTGTGCGGCATAAACTGTGTACTTCTCATACATCATGTAAATATGAAAACTGTTCAACCAAATTTGCAGGGCAAAGAAATATGTCATGGTGATTAGGACTTGAATGTCCTATTGTCTAATTTTCTTCCCTTTTTTGATGGATGGCTACCACATGCACAGTAAAGAGAATATAACACACACTTTGGATATCATTTTGGAGGGTTCTTCTTCACACTTGTCCATAACTAACACCAATGCACATGGGGGAGACAAATCATGTCATTCTCCTAAAACCTACTAAATAATAATAATAACAACAACAACAATACAGTATGTGGATTTTAGAATTTTATAAGATGTGCAATCCCATTACTATTTATAGTTAATATGCGCAATTGCATTGCATGTTGTGAAAAAATGACAAACCAACCATAGATGTCAGGATCCTCAAAGATATTTATTCTCTTTACATTTCAATATGTAATAATGTGCTGGTCCTCATTGTTCCTGAGCTGGTCATTGCAAAGAAATATTTTCAAGGGTAAGTAATAATACCTAAACAAGAAGCAACAATGCATGCTTGGAGATGTTGCCATAAGTTACAAATGGAATAAATAAGGAGTTTGCAATACTCAAGTAACTAGAGACTTATCTTTTTGGTTAATTTCATTCTCCTCATGTGGGCTTGCTTAAGCCATGAAAATGGTGCATGATAAACCATAGGGTGTAACTCAAATGATCATGAAAGTGACTTTAAGCACTTATATATGTAAAAATCAAAACATCTTTTCATTAGTGTACATTATATATGAACCTGTATCCTTTCATGTACCGGAGAGCCCAGTACTAGTAGAGATTGTGACATGTGGCGTTTAAAAATATTCAATGGTACAGATTTTAAATAGTTTTACATTAAAGTTTTTTTTTAAGTTACCGAATCATTTTGAACCTCACATTCTAGTACTGGACTGTCCAGTACTAGAGACGATCCCAACCCATTATATATTAGGTTTGGTTCTTAGTTTCTTACCTTATGAAATTGTTTAGACTTGAAGGTCACTCAAATCCTCAGATTTCAAGTCAATTATGCCTCAAAACTTAACAAAAGGAAAGGGAATATATTTCCATAATATTAAATATTTATAACTTAGAAGAATATGAGGAATTACAAGATACGTGCTTTGACCTTGTCCTATTGTTTTTGTTTGGGAGAGTTTTGTTCCATTGTTGATATGGTGGAAGAGTCACCATGGTCACTGTGTTGTCTACACATATAATGCATTATTCAAATATGCAACGGTTTCCGTTTTCACATGTCCACAACCTAGATGAACAGTACATTTATCAAAACTACATCTTTAAATGGAAAGGATCAGAAACATAAAAAATAAAGAAACATATGAAAATTCAATTGATAGCCCAAAATCTCAAGGACAAAGATATGACTAGAAAGCTACAAGCCTACAACATGATGCACGATAGTGCTGTATCCACTTTCTTGTTTGTTAGGTGACTTGATTTCTGTGGTTATTTTCTTGCTTTTGTGATTGTGGCTTGGATTTTGATTTTTGGACTTAACCACTTCAGGGCTTTGTCTAATATATTGATGGAAAATCCCAAGTTGAATAAAATTTAGAACTTTTGACAGAAGTAGTAGGTAATAGTATTGCACTATTGCCTATTTCAATTACATGCATTACTCTCTACTATGTGGTTCACCATAAGGTTGATCCTTATATCACCATGGCTAGCATGCCAATTTTAATATTTCTTAGTGACTAGTTTTAATTTTAAATAAAGTTCAGAAATATTTGAGTACCCTTGCTTAGGAAGTACGGATGATTAATATAAAACAATGGTGCTATTACAGAAAAGCTGAGAGAGAAAAAGTTTGTTGTGTTAAAAAAATCAAAAAAGAGAAAAGAAATCAAGTAGTCATCTTAAGCAATGGTTCAGAATTTCTAAAGTTTTTAGGGGTGAGTTTGGTCATGCTAGAATATTTTTGAGATGAAAAAGGTAGGATTCCACCATCCAAGGGTGGCTTAAGTAACACATATACACACAGTGAACATCCTAGTTTGTGCTATATATTCATGTGCTGCTCCTCACTACACATTAGGAAATCAAGTTAAAAGGAACTTCTTAACTTCTCTTACCCTCTCATTCATCACAATCACTATTGTCACAAAAAGACTGCAAAACTCCCTCACTTCTTTAACCATGCCAGTAAACTGCATAGCACCAAAACCACAATATTCTAATAGTAGTAGTCACTCATTGGAAGACCCACCAGATCAGACTGAGCCCCATAATCCTAGTGTCTTTGCCACTATGTACCCCATAACTTTGAAGGTAACTTAATTCCCTTAAACAAAAACAAAGTTTGTTTCACTCAATAGTATATGCCACACTTATACTGAATCTATGATATCACCATCTATATACATACACATTCATGTGATATATTTTGTAATTGTGACTAAGTTTTTGCATGTGTTTTGTTTTTTGGTTTGCAGTTTGAGGAATTGGTATACAAAGTTAAACTAGAGCATAAAGGGCTATGTTGGGGCAGCACGGGGACCTGCAAAGAGAAGACGATATTGAATGGGATGTCAGGTGTGGTATGCCCAGGAGAAATACTGGCTATGCTGGGGCCATCAGGTAGTGGCAAGACCACACTTCTTACGGCTCTCGGAGGCCGACTCGGAGGAAAAATATCAGGAAAGATCACATACAATAATCAGCCTTTCTCAGGTTCCATAAAGAGAAGAACGGGTTTTGTGGCTCAGGATGATGTGCTATACCCTCATCTCACAGTCACTGAAACTCTAGTCTTCACTGCACTTCTAAGGCTTCCTAACAGCTTAACAAGGGATGAAAAAGTTCAGCATGTAGAGAGAGTTATTGCTGAGCTAGGACTAACTAGGTGCAGGAGCAGCATGATTGGAGGGCCACTTTTCAGAGGAATATCAGGTGGTGAGAAAAAGAGAGTGAGCATAGGCCAAGAAATGCTCATCAATCCAAGCCTGCTGTTGCTGGATGAGCCTACTTCAGGTTTGGATTCCACCACTGCTCTAAGGATCCTTAGCACAATCAAACGGCTCGCGAGTGGTGGTAGAACTATTATCACAACCATTCATCAACCCTCTAGCCGCCTCTACTATATGTTTGATAAAGTGGTCTTGCTCTCTGAAGGGTGTCCTATATATTATGGTCCTGCTTCAACTGCCTTGGACTATTTTTCATCAGTTGGTTTTTCTACTTGTGTTACTGTCAATCCAGCTGATCTCTTGCTTGATCTTGCCAATGGTAAGTAATCATTTGTTTGAATTTTTTCACTTTGAATTTTAATTTTAGTCTAATGATAGTAAAGTTATAAATCATTGGACTTAAAAAAGTGGAAGCTGGGGGCACACTTTTCTATCTATTATGGCTTAAATGTCTCTTCTTTTCTGTTTATTTTTGTTTACTTTACTCAAATGAATGATAATGACCTCAGTATAAAAACATCATACAATTTATTATGGTAAACTTTATAGGAGGAACATCAGGCTAATTTAGACAGACATGTATATATATCTTTAATTACATATATGCACAGTCCAAGTCTTAAGACTATTATTTTGAAGAAAGCATTAATAACATTGTCATGACAAAATCGAAAAACTGCAGGGATTGCCCCGGATTCCAAGCATGCAACTGAACAAAGCGAGAGCTTGGAACAAGAAAGGAAGGTGGTAAGAGAAGCTCTTATATCAGCTTATGACAAAAACATAGCTACAAGGTTGAAAGCTGAGCTTTGCAGCCAGAAGGTGAACAATAACAATATCACAAAGGATTCTTTCACAAGTAGGTCTTCTATCTCTAAGGGAAAAATAATAAAGGCAAAAGTTACTGGTTTATTCTTATTATTACTGATATGGAATACCTTTATTGGTAAATTATATAGGGAATCAGGTCAAACATGAGCAATGGTGCACAAGCTGGTGGCATCAGTTCAAAGTACTATTACAAAGGGGAGTGAGGGAACGAAGGCATGAAGCCTTCAACAAGCTTAGAATATTCCAAGTCATAAGTGTAGCTTTTCTTGGTGGACTTTTGTGGTGGCATACACCAGAATCACACATTCAAGACCGGGTAAGATAACTGCTTCAAGTTTATCTTCTTTTAGTTGATGATAACTGATAACAGCATCAACTAACTCAAAAATTATGGTGATATAATTAGGCCTTTAATTTTACTTTCTTTTCCTTTCAATATGTATGTGAACATCACACCATTTTGAAGTTTTTGAGAGGGACTAATATTTGTGTAATGCAGGTGGCATTGATATTTTTCTTCTCAGTTTTCTGGGGATTCTACCCTCTCTACAATGCAGTTTTCACATTTCCTCAAGAGAGGAGAATGCTGATCAAGGAACGGTCATCGGGAATGTATCGCCTTTCATCGTACTTTCTAGCTAGAACAATAGGAGACTTGCCACTCGAGCTTGCACTTCCAACAGCATTTGTCTGCATAATCTATTGGATGGGAGGGCTTAAACCTGATCCTGTGACTTTTATCCTTTCACTTCTTGTGGTTCTTTACAGTGTTGTTGTCTCTCAAAGTCTTGGCTTAGCATTTGGTGCCATCTTGATGGAGATTAAACAGGCAACTACTCTAGCTTCTGTGACAACCTTTGTATTTCTCATTGCTGGAGGATACTATATACAGCAGATTCCTCCATTCATTGTTTGGCTCAAGTATTTGAGCTACAGCTACTACTGTTACAAGCTACTTCTTGGTGTCCAATACAATGAAAATGATTACTATGAGTGCTCAGAGGGGGTATTATGCAAGGTTGTAGATTTTCCACCAATAAAATCAATGGGTTTGAATCATATGTGGGTTGATGTGTCCATTATGGCACTGATGTTGGTTGGTTATCGACTAGTTGCTTATTTAGCACTGCGTAGAGTGAGGTAGATCTAAATTCTATTGAGGAACTTACAGAGCTCCAAGAGTTTTTGTACTAATTCAACTGAGGAATAATACTAGAATGTTAGACTTATGATGGAACTCATGTAATGGAAATTTTGTCAACCCCTCTTGACCAAGTTGGATGTACAAGACTATCTATTTCCTTCACTTTTTTCAAGTTTTAGATTCCAACTCCAAGTTCCAATTCAGAATAAACTTATAAACAGTACAAAGGATATGCCACATGATAAGAAGCATGGAAAATAAAATTCTGCACTCTGATTGGCAGAGAAAGTTTATAGATAGGGACCAGGTGTTACTATCCGAGAAAATTGTGAATCATTTTAAGGCCCATGAGACCAAGACTTTGTTGTTCCATGTCTCCATGCATAAGTTATAACTAGAGAGAACAATTATCATGATTAACTAATTTTCTAAAAAGGCAAAAGTGGTCCATAAGAAGGACAAATTTTAATTAAGTGATAACTGTTACGCAGTGATGTTGAATTTTTTCTCAAAACTCATAAGCATGATGCTTTTCTCAAAACTCATAAGCATGATGTTTAATTAAGTGATAACTGTTACTAGCATTCCAATTAATGCTTAAGCTTATTTGAGCCACCAAGTAATATTCATCATGCAATGATGTTTACAAGATGGCAGAATTGAAAACCAAATATATAGTTAAAATTAAGCTTCATTAATACACATAATGAAGATAGAGAGACCAATGAAATGGGGTTTATGGTGTGTTTGGTTGAAATTATTGTTTAGGAAAAACAGCTGTTGCTGCTCCAAAACAATACTTTGCAGAATCTCAGGTGTTTGACAATAACATAAGTTGTTTTCTATGGCTATTTTGGGGTAAAAACACACTGGAATTTTTAAGGTGGGATTTATAACATTAAAAGTATCTGATAATCAACTACTTTCGAATTTGAACCAAACATGTTCTTCATATAAATATAAAATTATACCTAAAAGATTCGTTTCACACACTACTTCAGCATGGTGCATTATCCACTCTAAATCACATTGAAGTTGGGCATAGAAAATGACTACTACAATTCTGCATAAACAGTTAAAACATAACATTTCAAAGAAGTCTATTCCAGCTGCAGGGTATAAGATCTCACAATAAGCATGTCAATCAATCTGGTTGACTGGTTGAACTAGCATAAACTGAATTTGCATCCTCACCCCTATTTCTTTTATGTATTGTTTATTTTGATATCTTTTGCTTTGTTGTTGTCATCGGGAATGTATCGCCTTTCATCGTACTTTCTAGCTAGAACAATAGGAGACTTGCCACTCGAGCTTGCACTTCCAACAGCATTTGTCTGCATAATCTATTGGATGGGAGGGCTTAAACCTGATCCTGTGACTTTTATCCTTTCACTTCTTGTGGTTCTTTACAGTGTTGTTGTCTCTCAAAGTCTTGGCTTAGCATTTGGTGCCATCTTGATGGAGATTAAACAGGCAACTACTCTAGCTTCTGTGACAACCTTTGTATTTCTCATTGCTGGAGGATACTATATACAGCAGATTCCTCCATTCATTGTTTGGCTCAAGTATTTGAGCTACAGCTACTACTGTTACAAGCTACTTCTTGGTGTCCAATACAATGAAAATGATTACTATGAGTGCTCAGAGGGGGTATTATGCAAGGTTGTAGATTTTCCACCAATAAAATCAATGGGTTTGAATCATATGTGGGTTGATGTGTCCATTATGGCACTGATGTTGGTTGGTTATCGACTAGTTGCTTATTTAGCACTGCGTAGAGTGAGGTAGATCTAAATTCTATTGAGGAACTTACAGAGCTCCAAGAGTTTTTGTACTAATTCAACTGAGGAATAATACTAGAATGTTAGACTTATGATGGAACTCATGTAATGGAAATTTTGTCAACCCCTCTTGACCAAGTTGGATGTACAAGACTATCTATTTCCTTCACTTTTTTCAAGTTTTAGATTCCAACTCCAAGTTCCAATTCAGAATAAACTTATAAACAGTACAAAGGATATGCCACATGATAAGAAGCATGGAAAATAAAATTCTGCACTCTGATTGGCAGAGAAAGTTTATAGATAGGGACCAGGTGTTACTATCCGAGAAAATTGTGAATCATTTTAAGGCCCATGAGACCAAGACTTTGTTGTTCCATGTCTCCATGCATAAGTTATAACTAGAGAGAACAATTATCATGATTAACTAATTTTCTAAAAAGGCAAAAGTGGTCCATAAGAAGGACAAATTTTAATTAAGTGATAACTGTTACGCAGTGATGTTGAATTTTTTCTCAAAACTCATAAGCATGATGCTTTTCTCAAAACTCATAAGCATGATGTTTAATTAAGTGATAACTGTTACTAGCATTCCAATTAATGCTTAAGCTTATTTGAGCCACCAAGTAATATTCATCATGCAATGATGTTTACAAGATGGCAGAATTGAAAACCAAATATATAGTTAAAATTAAGCTTCATTAATACACATAATGAAGATAGAGAGACCAATGAAATGGGGTTTATGGTGTGTTTGGTTGAAATTATTGTTTAGGAAAAACAGCTGTTGCTGCTCCAAAACAATACTTTGCAGAATCTCAGGTGTTTGACAATAACATAAGTTGTTTTCTATGGCTATTTTGGGGTAAAAACACACTGGAATTTTTAAGGTGGGATTTATAACATTAAAAGTATCTGATAATCAACTACTTTCGAATTTGAACCAAACATGTTCTTCATATAAATATAAAATTATACCTAAAAGATTCGTTTCACACACTACTTCAGCATGGTGCATTATCCACTCTAAATCACATTGAAGTTGGGCATAGAAAATGACTACTACAATTCTGCATAAACAGTTAAAACATAACATTTCAAAGAAGTCTATTCCAGCTGCAGGGTATAAGATCTCACAATAAGCATGTCAATCAATCTGGTTGACTGGTTGAACTAGCATAAACTGAATTTGCATCCTCACCCCTATTTCTTTTATGTATTGTTTATTTTGATATCTTTTGCTTTGTTGTTTGTCTAAATTATGTAGTAAAAGATCCTTATCTGTCTCGTCAATTTATGCTATATAAGACTCAGCTTCCAGAAAAGTTCTCCTTTTGCTAAGGTTTTTAGATTTTAATTAACTTGCATTCAATTTTTTTATAGGTAAATATTAGTACATTAATATTTTGTTGTAAATAAGACTTGAACTCACAACCTCTTTCATATAAGTTCATTGAATCATTCACCTTATCCATAAGTTAACCATGACATTAAACAAGGATGAAACTGGTCAAAAGTAACTAAAACAGATTGGAAATTTGGTTTAGGAATTAGATACTAGCAGAGTTCACCAATAATGTGATAGGAACTTAGTTCATACTCTTAATTGTTGAAAACTTATAAGAAGACATTTAATTCAAACACTTAACGTGTGAATGGGATTTCACAAAAGGGTTTCATTCTTTCTGAAATTGAGAAATCAATGGGAGTAATGCTACATTACTTTGCAGCACATTGCACATAGCCGAAGTGGCCATAACCAATAAATAAAGTGTCAAGAAATTGATATTTATGCAAAGGTTTGTCGTTTATTATCAAATATGTCGTGAATAAAGCATATACTTACAAAATCATGGAGAATTATTGAATTAAGATCTATATGTTTTATATTCAAATATTTTCCATAGAGAAAAAAAAATGCAACAATAGTACATTATATGATACACTATGTATTCAATCTGGATTACATTTCTAAAACGTGTAGGACCTTAATCAAGGTTATGTTCGGAAAAGTCAGCCTGAAAATTATAATGAATATGCACAAATGTATCTAGTTACATGCAGCATGCAGGGATGGAGGCAGAATGTAGTTATAAGGGGGTGTCGAGATTAAATATCATATGACCTATGAGTAAAGTAAAATTTAACTTAATACATACGTATTAATATATAATAAACATGACATAATAATTCTAAGATTAAATATCATATGACCTATGAGTAAAGTAAAATTTATCTAGTTACATGCAGCATGCAGGGGTGATGAACACAGATTTATGAACAAGAAACAACTTTTTAATGAAACTAATTTCACTTGGGAGGGGGCAACGACTAAATGAGGTGATGAACACCCAAGGGTGAGAAATATAAAGCATAACATATGCATGTATATAATTCCAAGAACGAGAAGGCAGAAAGTGAGACAAAATAATACCACATTGAAACCCAAAGTCTGATATTACAAATTTCTAAGTTTCTTCATCGGCTGGTCACAATTCACAAGCCACGTGAAGCAAAAACAAAAAAAGCATAATGAATGTAATAGATCAAGTTACCATCACAAAGGGTCCATCCACAACCAAAGCTAAATATCAGGCTGATTTAGAAAAATGGCTAGATAGCAATCTGGCAATTTCAGTGAACCCAACTTTATCTTTCCCATCGAAAATGGCCTTCAATTTTGCATCACAAAATATCTCCCTCTTATTTTCAGGATTCTACACAAACAAACAGTAACTCTGTTATGCCATTGTACAGGTCAGAAACAACCGAGGTCTTAAACCGTGGTCCATAGACCCCATTGTGGATACAAAATTATGTTTACAACCACATCCCAAACTGTTAATCGTGGCTGCATTTTTAAATAATTAACATAAACACAACATAACGTCATAACCTCAAATCCTGGAAACAAATAACAGTGAAACACAAAAATCTATAATCCAACACAATGTCCAGGTACTGAATCATCATACTCGTTGCTGCAACAATTCGAATAGCTCTTTTAAGCAATCTAACATACTAAAGACAAATAAGGTTTAAATTTGTGGTCAGCAAGAACAACTATAGCTATAAAATCACATTTTATATAATTTCCACAATCAAATTAGGACCATAATTACGGTTTCAGCCTTTTGTCATTATCAAACACACTCAAAAATTAAAACCGTGGACATCACCAAAAGTGAACGCATAAAAAAAATCATAAAATAAAAATTTAAATACCTGAAGATTCTGGAGTTTGATGTATTCCCAAACTTTCTTAACAGCACCGGTTCGAGAAACCTCAGTAGCGCCTATGAACTTGCCCAGCTCAGAAGACACCGGCACCACCTTCTGTATCCCAGCATTGTTACTCGGACGCCCGCTGCTTGCAACCATTGACTTCGCCGTAGTCGTCGTCGTCTTCTTCGCCGCCGCCATCAGCGCCCTTCCGGCGAATGATCCGAATGCCGTACCAGCTGCCATGGTAATGAAAAACGATGTTAACGCGAAAAACCTTTTTCGTTTCAAAATTTGAAACCCTAGTGTGGTTTTTGGGTCCCTACCCGGCACTTTTCATTTTTATTACTGAATGTAATTAAAGCTGACGTGGCGGTTTTAATTGGTATCACATGAGGACAAGGATGTGCCGTCCAAACTCGTATGTCACAAAATTGTGTTCCAAAATTTAGTTTGGAATACGATTTAAAATTATATATCTTTTTTGGAAAGGGTTTTGTTAAACTTTTCATATCAGTTTCTACCTTTTTCATATAAAGTGATTAAATTTACTTTTTAGACTCTATATATAAAATGAAAAACTAGTTAAGTTATTAGCTACTTAGTTTTATTATCTACTATGAGTTAAATTAGTATTGTGACTTTTATGGTCATTCAATGATGTGTAACATTGTGGATAAACGATACTATTGGGATGCATATTAATTATTATCCTAAAGATTTATATATAATTGGTATATCATTAACAATCCATTTATATTATTTTTTGAAAAATCAATAATAATTAAACATGAATAGTGGATAATGTAACACTAATATATAAAACTTTCAAACTGTCATGCAAACATTTTTCCTCTTTAAATAATGATTTCAATAAAATTTTGTATAAAATGTAATATCTATGTAATATTAGTGTGAAGATTTATACATAATCAGTACGTTATCTACCATTTATTTTTAATATTTTTTGAAAAGTCAATAATAATTAAATATAAATAATGGATGATCTCAGCGATGATATATAAAACTTTTATATTCTCATTACATACATTTTTTTTCTCTCTATATTATTCCATGCGCATATTCATATCATGATAGATATGTTGTTCTTTATTGAATTGTGCACCTGATGGAATGCAAATCACCCCACATAACACATTATTTCTCATTCCTTTGAGCATAATAGCATCAAACTAAAGACATTGTCAAACTATATAAAAAAATGCTCAAAATTTAGCTTACAAAACATTTGCCAATTCATACCAAAACACACTCATGTATGGTTCTTATCTCGATAGTGTTCATTATTTAAATTTTTTGGCAGTTTTGACAGCTATATCCTAATTTCTTTTGATATGTAGAAATCACCTAAACGCCTTTTGCTTCCACAAATAAAGCATTTTTAATACGCTCCATACGAATTAAACCCCCTCACATCAAGCTTACTGAACCCAGCTATCTACAAATTTTTATAGGATTTGTTTGTATTGAAGAACAAAATTTTCAAAATCCATTAAATTTGGATGATGAAAATTACAACAAAATATAACATGGGACAAATTTTGCACAATCAAAAAAATTGGGAGATTAAAGCTGCACATTATAATTATGTGTGACACATTGACCGACACTTGTAAATTTGTAATGCTATGATGGACAATATGCATCATATAAGCAATTTCATAAGGGATTTAGAGGATGTTAGAGGCACCAAAATATTCTCAACTAATAGTGATGAGTAGATTATGAGAGAAGATTCTTCCTCTAGGAAACTCAAGTTTAATATGCAACTATATGAACTGAGAATTGTTGTTAACCGCGGTAGTATAGGTACATTCCAAAGAATCTTTCAGAAAAGTGGTAGACCATCAAATAATCACAGAGCTGGTATTGCAAAGTCTCAAAACTAGTGAAAGACACAGGAAAAATTCAATCAACAACAAAAACTAAGACTTCATCAAAAAAGATGAAATGGACTTATATGAACAATCTGTTTTACAAACTAAAAGGCATATGGTATGAATCTGCAGTCAACCAGAAAAGCAAAAGGAGTTAAATCTTTTAGCCATCATCCAGGTTTACATGCTTTCTTTCCAGGGAACTCGTTCAAGCTTCCTTTTACCCTGAGGAACTGAATTGGGAAACCATTTTATGATAGCACAAACAGAACACAAGGACTTCTTTTATGATGTCAATAAGCCTCATTCCCAATGGGAAGAATCAAGTCTAATAGAAAAGGATACATGAAAATTTGGTACAAACAATAACAAAAGTAAGAGGAAAACATCAATCAAGGCAATGGAAAATAGACCAAAAAATCAGTGACGTAAAAAAGATCGGGCCTTTGTAACAGAAGGGAAAAGTATGGGGTCTACACAGACCATGACGATCAAAATCTAAAATCAGCAGTTCTCAGCAAATCTAGAAAATCCTATGTAGAAACTAGAAGGTAGTTAGAACTCAGCAGAGAATGGAATCCATCTTTTGGCAATCTTATAGTCAAAATCATGTTTTTTATTCCTTCATAAAATCAAAACAGCCAATGCATTTGTATATTAAAAAAATACAGGGCAGTAACAGTTGCAGATTCAATCATGTAAAAGTGAGAAGATGCGGGAAAGAGATCGTGATAACGAGAGTGGGGCTAGGGCCTAGGGGATTTAAAATTTCCACCTGCTTAGATGGGATTTGAAATTCTTTAACTTACAGAAACAAATACCCAGTTCAATTCCAGACTTACATTATGGCGTTGTTCAACCCATGTAGTCGACCCAACAGGTGGAATTAAGGTTTGGTTATTGTTGCTGTTGAAGTGTCCAAGCAATGTATTTTACAGTAAAGGGAATGGTGAAATTAGGTACAGACAAGGACTTCTTACTCCACTGGTTGCCAATAACCTGGATGTTAATCCCCCCCTGCTGAGTCGTCATAATTTAATAATATAGAATGATAAATAGTGAAGACACGGACAACTTGAAACAATAAACCATCTTTTCATTGGCTAATGTCTAATAAATATTCCAAAAGGGAAGGGAAAGAGAAATAAGAATAATATTATTTTGAAGGACAGCAACACAATAGCAAAAATAGTTTCAACAGACAAACACTAGTTTTGTGATGATTGAAATTCCATCGTAATGTTATCACGCAAAATAAACAACTAAAAAAAGTTTTAATATCTAACTTGAGACCTAGAAGAGAGGAAAACCTTGTGCAAATTCTACTTCTTTGAGGATTTGCCTTTCTTTTGTGCATTTTTCCCCTTCACGTTGTCAGCGAAAGAATCCGTGCTACTATCCTTGATATTAATTGCCCCTTGGCTGAACTCGGGAGACAGGATTTTAGCAACCTCAGGAAAACCAATGCTATTCTTGCCCCGTAACAGTGTTTGTAAATTCTGCTCCCAGATCTTGTCTTTCTTAATACCAGGACTCTGCAAGGCAATCATACATCATCATCAAGTGAGTAGCAATAATAATGCTCAAATATAAATAAGTAAAGCGGGTATAAATGATAGAAAGGAACGTAAGCCATTCCATCATTTCCATGATTACACCAAAATTCTATTAAAATGATTTAAGAGTCCTTAATTCTTAAATAGACTTCTTAACAGGTCAATGGTCCAGTTATACTTGACTCCATCCAAATATTTCAATAGGATACTTGCTGCTTCTTCTTTTATTAATAAAAAATAACATCTTTCTACCGGCTACTTGCTTATTTTCTGCATTACCACATTAATTACATGAGCGAGTGAATTCAAACTGATATTAACTATTATGTTTTCCCAACTAAAGCACCAGTATAAGAAAAACAAAAGCATCCATAGTTCAAAACCAAAATCAGACAGAAAAAATTATATCGAATCTTATAATCGTTTGGGTACACAACTTAATTAATCGCTTGTCCAATAAGCCATTTTGAAATAAGTAAACCTATTCTGATAAGTTTCATTGTTAAACTAACTGAATAAATTAACAAAAAGAGCTTTATATGAAGGTCATAAGTTATATTCATGTGCTAGTTTCATAAGCCTGACTAAGTTATCTATAAACTCTTCCAAGTACCACCTAAAGCTTGGCAAACCAGTTTGAAGAATAAATTGCACAAGCAATGACCCATCACGTGTTTAAAACAAAATGAAAAGGAATAATGTTAAATATCTTAGTAGGTGTGAGTCAGAACATTCATCAAACAGTTAGTGTGTTGCTACTGCAAAAGGAAACAGAAGAAAAAAGAGGAAGGGGTATAATAGGAACCTTGAAATTGTAGAGTTTGAGGAACTTGGAGATGATCAAGGCGATTTCAGAACGAGATTGTTGAGGGATCCCAATGAACTTGCAGAGCTCGCTAGAAGCTTTGCGGTTCTTACTCTTCCCGCCACCGACAATTTCGACTACGGCTTTCGACACCGTCGACATGCTCCTCCGCCCTGCACCCACGACGGAAGCGAAGACACGGAACCTCGTAAGAACCTGATTCATTGTTTGATGATTGATTTGCGATGTGTTTCTGTTTCGGCTGCTCTTTTTTTTTTTTATTATTTCTCTTTACTCAACACCTAACCGGAAAAGAAAGAGAGAAAAAACAAAGTATGGCATGTTCCGATGGAAAGTAAAAAAACAAGGCTAAAACATTAATCGTAGGATTTAATATTTATGTAATGTTATTAGGGTTGCCCAAAATCTTATCATATCCTCTCATCTAATTTAGCTAAATTATGATTAGACTTAAATATGAGCAAGTTTCATATAGCTTATAGCCTTATAGCATAGTTTGTGTTCAATAGATTTGGATAATATTTAGGGTTGATTAAAGGTGTGATTCTACCATTATGCTCACTTGTTATATATTTATATTTGCATATTTAATTGTCTTGGTGGCTTAGATTCAAAGTGAACTCTTGTTATGGTGTTGATATTCTATGATATTTCTGGTAACAATCAGGTAAGTTTTGGATTGATTATGGGCAAAAAATTATTCTTTTTCATACATTATTATCCTCCCAATTCTTTTTTCATGTATCATTATCCTCCTAATAAATATCACTATTTAGGGATTGAATGTTATTCTTTGACCTTTTACAATACTCTGTCTTGCACTAGACCAAGGTCATTTTAATCATTACCAACTAAATATTTTATTTCCTTGCTTATGACAAACCAAAATATAAGTTCCAAAATAATATTTAGCATTAAGTTGGGACGACTTAATACATGTTTATAGTAACTAATTTATAGACAATTATATATTATATACACAATAGAATGAATGCTCCCATATTCTACCTTCAAAAGGTGCGGAAACTTCATGTAACTAACAAAAAAATAAAAGAGAGAGGGGTAAAAAAATACTTAGATCCAACAATTTCAATAGGTACACAATAGTACAAGGGAATAAATACAGATAGATAGACCCATGGGGGAACTATGATTAAGAAGGCAGATAATAGAACCATAGCACACAAAGTTACAAACAACACAAACTTTTTTATTCTGTTCACCATACAACAACAACAACACTAAAAGTGACATTAACCTTAAGATGGTGAAATAAGTTATTTGTTCAAGAAGTTTCCAGCCAACTTAGTAAACTGCCCAAACGCACCACCACCACTTTCTTCAGATTTGGACTCAGCTTTTGGTGGATCTGATTCTGAAGGGTCAGTAGCAGTAGCAGCAGCAGCAGTAGTAGTTTTTGGAGGAGAAGTAGTGGCACCACCAGAATACTGGTGAAGATAATCAGCAGCCTTATCAACATATTGGCCAACTCCTTTCTGTTCATCCAGCTTCGCATATTTCTCAGCTGCTTCTAAAAGATCTCCTGCTGCATCAGCCACTTTCACTTTGTCCACCTTATCTGATTCATTCCTCAAAGATGCTTGTGCTGCCTCTGCCACCAACTTGGCACTTGACAGAAGCTCACTGCTTGAGTATTCCTCACTGATGGGTTTGGTTGGTGGTGCTTCAGCCATTATAAAATATTTCTATGATCCTAAATTGCTTAACTTGTTACTACAGGATGTGCTACAAGAACACCATATATTTATAATTGAAGTGGTAGATTTTGTGGAAGAAAATATCTATAATAATTGTGGTTGAAGATAATGTAGGTCTCACTTGTGTTGTGTACATTGATTGCTTTACGTGTCGCAAGCGTGTTGCATTTTTTTCGGGTAATGTTGGTTGAATGAGGATCAAGTGTGCCACTTTTTCATGGCTCATGGTATCCCAATTCAATTAGAAATTGTAGAAAAATCATAAAAATATAAAGTAATTTTTTATATTATTTTATGCGATTTAATTGGTTTAATACTGAGCAAAAAAAAAAATTGGGATAAAGGGTCCTCTTTCAATGTTGCTTTCTTGAGTTAAATGAATGCCAACAAAAACTGATAATAATTCATGTGTAATGCTGGCAAGAAAAAGATAAAGCATGTACATAATGTTATTTTGTTACTTTTTATTTTTATTTTTAATTTTATTTATGTGACAATATCTAATTGATTTAAAATACTATTTGGATATTGTTTGATACAGATGATCTCAACAAAATGCACCCAAAGAAATGAAGGAAAATAAATATTTAACCTTATTTTAAAAAAGAGGAAAAATAAATAATTAATATGTAAATAGAAACCTTAAAGGGATGATGAAATTGAAATCGTATATTTGACAACATACATATTTATCTATATTATTTTTTATAAAAATTAAAATATTTAATATTTAGCTATGAAATTTGGTGAGTGTCAATTTGAAATAAAAATGGGCAGAATGCTTGCTGCAGTAGTATGCAGTGATCATAATTATTTCTATAAGAACTAGTATCACTCCGCGTTTACCAACCTGCATTTTTATTTTTTAGTATTGAATATGTAATTTTTATATATTTTACTTTAGATAATTGTACATGATATTCTATTTCTTAATTAAAAAATATAAAAATGAATTGTGATATTATTAAAAAAACATTATTAGTTTTATATATTTAGTAGATTAATTTTCTCTAATCTCCATTTATATTTTTTATTCTATGAAAAATATTGTAATAATTATTAATTATAAGAGCAAAATAGGTAAGTAAAAGTTATGTCATATGAATAATTATAATATGTTTTGACTTTATATAGTACTAGTGTGTACAGGCACTTCGTGCCTGCCGGCGAATATTGTGTGATACTACATATTCAATTTTTATATATTATATATATTTTTAATTTAAGGTGAGATAGTGGTTAATTAATGTATTAGTGATAGTTGTTTATGATTATATAGTTTTTTTGTAAAAATTAAATAATGTTAAGAGCAATATAGGAAATAAAAATTACACTATATATAAAGCCAAAACTTGAAATAACTTCCCTCATGGTGTAATTTTCATTTCCTATATTGTCATTAACATTATTTAATTTTTACAAAAAAAAAAAACTATATAATCCTAAGCAACTACCACCAATACATTAATTAACCACATATCTCACCTTAAATTAAACATTATCATAATCACACAAAAAATATAATATAAAGTACACCGAACACAACAAATACATTTTAATTCAAAAAAATGAAATATATAAAAATTGAATATGTAGTATCACACAATATTCGTCGGCAGGCACGAAATGTCTGTCCACACTAGTGTAAATAATATATATACATTATTTGATTATTTTCACAATTAGAAATCTCACATGTCACTCGGTGAGAAGGATGACAACGAGGTGAAACGAGCCTATGTAGTGCTTTTTCATGCTGATACTCGTAATATTGCGGGTACATGTGCAAGTAACAGATATATGCGAGTACCCAACGAATTTTTAAGTTTAAATATATATTTATATATTTTATAGTAATCAATATATAAAAAATAATTATTACATGAATGATAAAGTTTATGTACATGTTAATATATCATTATATTTTAATCACTAAAATTGATTATAAAATAACAATAAAATAGACAATCTATAATTATAAAATAATAAAAAAATATAATATTATATAAAATATTTAATTAAAAAATAAATTTATAAATATCTGGGTACTTATAGGGCATATATCATAATAGATTTTCTACTCATAAGCTATTTTTTTAGGTACTTGTTACGAGTATTTTAATGGGTACCCATATGTTGGTTTTTTTGTCATCTCTACTCGGTGATATGAAGATTCGCATGACTAATATTATGGGTGAACATGAGATAAGTTGGGTTGGATAAAATTTGTTATTTACCCAACTCTAAATGTTGGCCGAATCAATTTTTTGGATCCCAGATGCCTTAGACTCGAAGCTAACCCAACTCCAAATGTTCATGAGGTCAATATTTCAACCTGAATCTCATCTTAGACCCAAATTTAGGTAAGTCATGCTTATTTTATAACATATCCTAAATATTGTGTAGGTTAATTTTTTTAACCAAAACCTAGTGGGGATAAGAGCCGTTGAGCTGATATGTTGTAGCTAAAACAAACGCGTTTCTTCTTTAGCGCTCATCATAAATCATATTCAATCATCCTCTTTCGTCCTTACTTCATTCCAATTCCCCAACTTCTTCAATATTCATAATAGGTGAGTTCCTCTTCTCTCTGTATTTCTCTTTCCGATTTTATTTTTATAGTACCATATTCTTTTGTGTCTTTCTGATTTGCATCTCAATTCCTCTCTTTTTTATTGGCAAGAACAAATTGATGGGTTAGGTTTTCATTTTCCGTATCCATAAAATAATATACCTTAATATAATAATTTGGAGTTGCATAAATGTTATGCTGGTTTCTCCTTAGATATTAGGGTTTTCTGTTTTAGTTATCAACCCTGAAATAAAATAGTGTTTAATGTTTACCTCTGTGTACAGTTATCTTGTTAGCGTGTGGATAATCTTAGATAATTTTTTTGTACTTCTAAGAATTTCTTGTATCAATAATTTATCGTAGAAGATTATGAAAATAACAATCGCCTTCATATAGTTTTTTTGCATGCAACACTTATCTTCATTGCATAAAACATTATCATCTTAGCAGTTTTAGAATGAAAAATGTATTGGATGAGAGGATGTAGAATGCCCATTTTGTGCTTCTTTGTTTTTCTAGGTATGTTTTTGCATAGATGACCACTATGTTTACAAATTTCGTAATCTTGAATCATCAGCTGAAAGATGGGAGGTGGACATGACAATCACAATGGCGATGATAGAGGAATTTTCTCGCACCTAGCTCACGGGGTAGCTGGAGGTGCTCATGGGTACCCGCCAGGGGCATACCCTCCACAACCAGGGGCATACCCTCCACAATCAGGGGCATACCCTCCACAACCAGGGGCATACCCTCCTCATCAAGGCTACCCTCCTGGACAAGGGTATCCTCATGAACACGGGTACCCGCCTCAGCAAGGTTATCCTCCGCAAGGTTATCCGTCTGCTGGTTATCCTCCTGCTAGTTATCCCCCTGCTGGTTACCCCCCTGCTGGTTATCCTCCTGCTAGTTATCCACCAGCTAGTTATCCTGGTTCACATGGAGCTCCTCCACATCATGCTCATGGTATCATTCTTATTTTTTTCATTGTTAAATTTTTGACTAACTAATTGTTACAATCACTTGAAAGATAACATCATTGTCATGAAATTTGTGAAGCTACTTGGCAGATAGCAAGGTTATCCTCCATCATGTGTGATTTATATTGCAAATACAATAAAACATGTGGATTGTTCAATTGTAAAAACAGTACACAAGTGATGGTTTTTAACTTAAAGAGTATTGCATTCATAAGGTAAAAGGAAAATGTTGTAAATACACTTAAGAGTGTCCAAAAGGATCTGATACCTAAACATGATTGGCTCAGACATGGTAACTATAGTGATTTTTTTTTGCTTCATAGGTGGTAACTGATAATTACATTTGTACTTGCTATGCTTTCAGTTGATGTTATTCAAGTCATATTTGACTAATGTATTGGCTAATCAAGTGACACTTTTTCTGACATTGATACTTACATGAACGTCCTTGAAGGAAAGCTTATTTATTTGTGTTGTCATCAGGGTCTCATGGGTCACATGGCGGTGGTATGGGGGCATTACTTGCTGGTGGTGCCGCCGCCGCCGCCGCTGCATATGGTGCCCACCATGTTTCCCATGGCCATTATGGACATGGTCATGGCATGATGCCTCATGGAAAATTCAAGCATGGCAAGTTCAAGCATGGAAAGTTCGGGAAGCATGGGAAATTTAAGCATGGAAAATTTGGCAAGGTGTTCAAAAGATGGAAGTGATCCTATATGAAGTGCAACTCTGACTCATGTTGCTGCTGATTTTTCTTTTAAATAAACCATACTCTATATGATGTCAATCAATTCATGCTTGAACATTGTATATTTGTTTATTTTGCCTAATAGGAAGGTGATTGATTCATATTAGAATTTAGGTTCTATGAATTTAATGGCAAAACCCGAAGATGCTCACTAAATTTAGTTTGAGTTTGGAGTTGTTGCAGAAGAAACATTACCAAGTTCATGCCAATTTTGTTTTGCTTTATAATGCCTTTTTTTTGCCTCGACTGATTTATATTATTTGACCGAAAGTTGCTTAATTGGTGGTTAAGTTTTATGGTCCACTTCGACTCCCTCCTTGTCACTAACTTCATCTTCTCCATAACACAGTTTGAGACTTCTAACCAGTCTAACCCCCATTAACTCCTCTTCCCTAACTTTCATCTTCACCCTCAAGTTTCCTCTCCCCTCTGTTCTTATATCCTATTTGATTCCTTGCGAAAGCCACAGTCACGGAAGCAAGCACTACACGAGGGGGGGATGGGGAGCAAAAGGGTTCAGAATGGTTAGCACGGCGATGATGGAGTGGCATGACATCGTTGGTTTTTGTTTTCTTTGCATTTCCCCACCTTTTATGAACTTGCACACAGATACAATATTGGAGCTCACCCACAGGATCTCAATTATGGTTGGATATGAACATTTACGCATAACATGTAGATATGATGATAGACCTTTTGCAACAAATTAACAATTTCCATTTATTTTTGTGATTTTTAGTTTGAAATTTACTACCGTAGTTGTAAATCTAAGGTACAATTATTGGTCATGAGTTCATATGTTCAACTCCTGGGTCGCTTGGTGTAATTGGGAACCTGTGCAGTTGGTGCTGTTTTTTTTAATCTGTAAATATATTTGTGATATATGGCTATCAGCAGGAAGTTAGAGGACGAAGTTGAGTTTTTAGCAGTAGATTCAATCAAATCCCTACCATTGAATTATTCTAGTTTTTATCTGACCATCATAAATAAAAGGGTTCCATTCACCTTTATTTTCCTGGTGGACCATAAAATCGTTCCAATCGTCCTCTTTAACTTTATAGCTCAAAATGAATCATGTCCTGTTCGATCTTCTAAAAATACTTGCAAACAACAGAGAAAGGAATTTATATACTTTTGAATTGTCATCATGCTATTTGTGAAGAGGGGTGGATAGGATTTTCAATAAACAAATCATATTTTTTTTCTTGTTGGACGTTATTCATACTAGTTCATCATTTCCAACATAAAGCAAATAAAGTGTTGCACATCTTAAAGAAAATCAAATAGACCAAAAACATAAGTACTTTTTTTTCCTCTTCAAAAATTTCACTCCCAGAAAAAAGTTTTTGTTTTTAAGTATATAGCATATTCCTTGCCTTTTTCCTCGTAAGATAACATGTCTCCTCCGCCCAATAAAAATGTAACATATATACTGTTTTATTTAGTTTTCGAAATATTTGTATAAAACATGATTAAAATAAAATAGGTACATGTCATGATTTTAGTAGTTTTAAAAAATACTTTATTTTCTTTGTTTTTATCATAACACTTGCCACGTCATGTACCAAATGTTTCATGGTTCGGATCGAAGGATGGAATAAAAACCCGACCCACAAAACCAGATTGTAGTTAACCCTATCCTATATTCCTTTTATTTTTTCTGAGTGCGTGAAGAACACACGCCTCTTTTGTTCAATCGCTGCTTCCATAACCACAACCATGTCTGATAGACTGACTCGTATCGCCATCGTCAGCAGTGACAGGTGCAAGCCCAAAAAGTGCCGCCAGGAGTGTAAGAAAAGTTGCCCCGTCGTCAGAACTGGTAACATTATTCATTTTCCAATCGCCTTATTTATATCTTATTCCTTCAAATGTTGAAACTTTACCTGATGCATAAATTTGGGTCGGTTTTATTTTTGGAATTTTATGTGTTTGTTAATTGTTATATGAGGGTTTATACTTTATAGTGAGAAATTAAATCATGTGATGCTGACTGTAGGTAGATTGTGTATTGAGGTTACTCAGGCATCTAAGATTGCTTTCATATCTGAAGAATTGTGCATTGGATGTGGTATTTGTGTTAAGGTATATTGAAGATGGTGTTATTGTTGTGGGTTGCTTCTAGTTGATTGGTTTATTATCTCATGTTATTTGCTTGTGTAGAAATGTCCTTTTGAAGCAATCCAGATTATCAACTTGCCTAAGGATTTGGACAAAGATACCACACATAGATATGGTCCTAATACTTTTAAGCTGCATAGGTGATATGTTTAACTGAATTTCTATGAAAACTTGGTCGTTATGTGTTTTCTTTGGTTTGTGACGATCAGAATTGTGATGTAATGGCAGGTTGCCTGTGCCAAGGCCTGGCCAAGTGCTTGGTTTGGTTGGGACTAATGGAATCGGGAAGTCCACTGCCCTTAAAGTTTTGGCTGGAAAATTGAAGCCGAACTTGGGTCGTTTCACTGTAATAACCAAAATTAACTTTTTTTAACCCCATCAACTTGTTTGAGGTTTTATTCCTTTCATTTGATTATCCTATTCCTTTGCAGAATCCCCCTGACTGGCAGGAAATTTTAACATATTTTCGAGGATCTGAATTGCAGAATTACTTCACTCGTATTCTAGAGGATGATTTGAAGGTGATGTTTGTGTCCCTCTTCAATGTTATGTATGTGAGGTTTTGTTATTACTTTATGTCAACTCGTGCAAACAGTTATGTACTTTTCCATACCTTTTTGTTTTCACTTTTTTGCTATTGTGTTGTCTTTATAATCTTCTTACTGAACCGTGGCCACTGGCCAATTATTTGATGTTCGAGTCCATGAACTCTGTTTGATAAAGTTGCTTCAACTAAGAAGGGCTACAATAATGTTGCAAACAGAGTTAGGAAATGTTATTTTCCCTCTAAGATGACTAATTTACAGCATATCACATTTACACAAGTTTAACATAGTTGGAACTGTGAGCCAGTTTTCTAACTCTATGTAGAGTAAGCTACTAGAGAAGTTATACCAAATAACCAACAAAAGCCTTTTCCAACTAGGTGGTCTCACAAGTGATCAATTATAAAATATAGATATGTTTAAAGTACCAGTGCAAGTCGAAGTTAATTACCAAACAACTTCGTTTGTTATTGTTTGTTGCTGCTGTATATTGTTGCATCATTAATATGCTTTAATAACTTCCCAAGTTAGTTTATGTTAAATAATCATTCAGAAAATAGTTGGTATATTATCATTCACAAAAGAAGCCATTGCTTGTATTATGTATTTATTAGGTAGTATACTGCTCTTTTTTATTTAGAAAAAGCTCTTGAATTCCTGCTAGTAATTGTGCTTATTTTAACATAATTTCAATTACACAGGCTATCATCAAGCCTCAGTATGTTGACCACATTCCAAAAGCTGTGCAAGGAAACGTGGGGCAGGTGCTTGATCAGAAAGATGAGAGAGAGGCTAAAGCGGAGCTTTGTGCTGATCTAGAGCTTAACCAGGTTATAGATCGTAATGTTGGTGATCTTTCAGGTGGAGAGCTCCAAAGGTTTGCCATTGCGGTTGTTGCCATCCAGCATGCTGAGATATACATGTTTGATGAACCTTCTAGTTATCTTGACGTGAAACAGAGACTGAAAGCTGCCCAAGTTATTCGATCATTGCTCAGACCAAATAGGTTTTGTGTCTTTCTCCCTCATTGCTTTAAATATTTCCTATATCAGAATGTGTACTTTTCCTTGATAAATATTGAACTCGTTTGCATTTCTCCTTTTACAGCTATGTAATTGTCGTGGAGCACGACCTTAGTGTCTTGGATTACTTATCAGACTTTATTTGCTGTTTGTATGGCAAACCTGGTGCATATGGAGTTGTAACACTTCCTTTCTCAGTCAGAGAAGGAATTAACATCTTCTTGTCTGGCTTTGTCCCAACAGAAAATCTTAGGTTCCGGGAAGACTCTCTTACCTTCAAGGTAAATATAATCCTTATATGCATTTCCTAACTCCAGTGTGCTGAATATAAACCCAATTTGGTGATGAAAATAAGGGGATTCAGTACTGTTATAGTTGTGCTTGTTTAACATGGCAAAAATAAAATTCAGCGAAGAGATGTTGAGAATATTCAATCTTTCATTTAAACTTTTTTCATGCAATTATTGCCTCCACTGTGCCTCGACTATCATGCTTTCAGCACTCCATATGAATTTTTTGTGTGTACATTATAAATAGAAATTGGTGCTTATTTTTTGTCACTCAAATATAGAAGTTCTGAATGTTCAATTATAAAATTCCAAATTTATCAAATACACCCTGTTCTTGTTCTTCAAGGTTGCTGAGACTCCACAAGAAACTGCTGAGGAAGCTCAGTCATATGCTCGATACAAATACCCAACCATGACCAAGACTCAAGGCAATTTCAAGCTTCGTGTTGCTGAAGGAGAGTTTACTGATTCTCAGATTGTTGTGATGCTGGGTGAGAATGGGACAGGAAAGACAACTTTTATTCGCATGCTGGTATTGTATTTTATTCTTATATTTGTTTCTTTATGGAACCGAGTATTTTTTCGACATTTATTCAGTTTACTACGTGGTTTTATTCAGGCTGGTTTATTGAAACCTGATATCATAGAAGGTGGATCTGATGTGGAGATGCCTGAGTTTAATGTTTCATACAAGCCTCAGAAGATTAGCCCAAAGTTCAAATCAACTGTTAGAAGCTTGCTACATCAAAAAATACGCGAGGCATATACTCATCCCCAGTTTATATCAGACGTGATGAAGCCACTTCTTATTGAACAATTAATGGACCAAGAAGTTGTGAATCTCTCTGGTGGAGAGTTGCAAAGAGTTGCATTATGTCTCTGTCTCGGGAAGGTATTATAAACATTATCCATGAGAGTTGCTTCAGATTGTTTATGGACCTTAATTGTAGCTTATTTGCCTCATTTATATCTTTGAAAACCCTAGTAGTTTCTTATACTTGTCTCAGATGCGATGTCCTTCTTTTGGTAACATGAAAATGAGTTTGATGCTGATCTCCTGTCTAGTTTTCTTAATCACTTTACTTGATTTGTCTGGTGCTTTCTCTGACCACTAACCGTGTATCCTTCTATCAAACTAAATAACAATTAACATGTACTATAGCAGCCCGCAAACAGATCTTTGGTAATGTGGGGCAAGGTTTTTATAACTATGTCACACGGTTTTGTTGTGTGATTTCCTGTCTCAGATTTATGCCTGTTTCAAACTATGTAATGATCAACATTTTCTGATCCATTTTTGTTCCACCACAACAGCCTGCAGATATCTATCTGATAGATGAGCCAAGTGCATATCTTGATTCTGAACAGCGAATTCATGCTGCCAAAGTCATCAAGAGGTTTATTCTTCATGCAAAGAAAACGGCTTTTGTGGTTGAGCATGATTTCATCATGGCAACTTATCTTGCTGACAGAGTTATTGTTTATGAGGGCAATCCTTCAATTGATTGTACTGCAAATTGTCCACAATCTCTGTTGAGTGGGATGAATCTTTTCTTATCAGTAAGTATCATTACTTTTTCCTTCTGATTTAAAGTTTTTACATGTTAAAAAATTGTTGTTGTCCGTGCTGGTACATGTGTTGAAAAAAATAGGTTTACTGTTAGACAAAATTGTTTTCTATAAATTAGTATATTATTGAAAGAAATGTAATGTAATGGCAACTGCAAATCCCTAGAGTTCTATATACTAATAGTAGAATCCTAGTCCTGAATAATTAAGGAAGCAAATCATGAAGTAAGAAATAAGAATGGATCTGAAGGAATCTTATTCTGATAAAAAATCATGTTACTGTTGCAGTTATTCTAATAGCTTGTGTGATAGATATTCTAATAGCTTGTGTGATAGATATTTTTTTTATAACTGTTGCAGCATCTTGATATCACATTTAGAAGAGACCCAACTAATTTTCGCCCAAGGATCAACAAACTTGATTCAACCAAGGACAGAGAACAAAAGAATGCTGGGTCTTATTATTACCTTGATGACTAAGTTTATTATACTTATGTCCAGGTTTGTCCTTTTACTATTCCTTTTACACTAAATGTTTTTTTTATAGAAGCTGGAAATGACTGTTTTAACTTTGATGCAGTTTCTCTTTCACCAATGCAACATTGCACCAGTTTTTCTTTCACCAATGCAACATCGCACCAGTCTTTCATTCACCAATGCAACATTGCACCATTTTATTTGATACAGTGACACATATGTGTCTCCTTTTGCTGTTGAAGGTCTTTCTCAATGGATCAAGGAACCTGCATGCATACATTTGCCGTATGTTGGACGGTGCATTTGTATATGTTTCCCTAGTATCTAGTGCAGTTGTTGAGCACCAGTTTTGATTATATGTTGGACGGTGCATTTGATTATATGTTTCCACCAGTTTTTGTATGACTTAGGTGGGTGAGTCTGAATATCATGAGTTTATGTTATTGGTCTTCATGTCCCAAATTTAGAGGAACAACTATGCTCAGGTTGAGTTTATCATTATTTTGGTTCTTATGATTTGTTAGATTAACATGTAACAAGTGCCCCCATTTTACCTGATTTTGATAAATAGACCTGTTTTGGTATACATTGCTGCTGATAAAGTTGATTTTATCCAATGGATTTGATTACATTTTTTAGAGATGAAATTGTGGGTCGCTGTATATATGAATATTTGAAGTTTTATATTCCCTTATGTCGCTCAATAATTTTGCAAAATATGCTTACTCTTCAAAAGCAACTAGTTCCTCAAGACAAACAAAAAGATAAAATAGTTTAATGCGTAAAACCAAATAAACTATCGATTACATACAACAACTAATGGAGTTACAACGCAACTAACTTCAAAGGAAGACATTGTTTAACTTGTCAAAGTTAGAATATAAAAAACAAAACAATGATAGGCAATGAAATTATTTATTTTGTCAAAACTTATTTTGCATAATGTTGAAGTCATAAAGGGTTGGTTTATCTAATCAAAGATCAAAATACTTGTATTTAGGTTCAATGCTCATTGCCAGCAAGTTGGCTTTGAAATTAATAGGAAATAATACCATGAAGTTAGTTATTTATCCTAACTTCTATCATTGACTCAGATTTGCACATTTTTATCAAATATTTCCTCCATTATTATTTACTACAGCTGAAATTTTAACAAGACCCTTCTGTTACCATATATTTGAACTTATCATTCCTGTAGCTATTGCTCTTTATCCCTAACAAACATCGATAAGGCTATAACCTGCGGCTTTCCTTAATCCTTTGTCCTGGATAAATTGTCTCAAGTCAGTAGCATCTTTCCAGCTTCCTGCAGCAACATACATATTTGACAATGATATGTAATATCCAACATTTTGAGGTTCCACTTGGAATAGATGTTCAGCAATTTGTTTCCCCAACTTCAGGTCTCCATGATAGTTGCATGCACTTAGGAGAGTTCCCCATACACCTGAGCTGGCATTGGACTGTAATCCTTTAGTAAACTCATACGCCTCATCTAGCCTACCTGATCGACCGAGCATGTCAACCATGTAAACTTGATGCTCGGTCTCTGGTTGCACCCCATATTTATCCAACATACAGTCGTAGTACCAAAGACCTTGGTCGATTAGTCCTGAATGTCTGCATGCAGATAAAAGGCTAACAAAGGTGCTTTTGGTCACCCTTGATCCTGACTCAATCATTTCATGGAAGAGCTTGATTGCTTTCTCACCATTTCCATGATTACCATATGCAGCAATCATTGAATTCCAAGCTGATTCAGACTTCTCCTCTGCATGCTTGAATACTTGGAGCGCAGTGTCCAATCTTCCACAGTTGCTATAGAGATCCACAAGAGCCGCTGAGATGAAAGAGTTATCCTGAAATCCAGACCTGAACACTTGGGCATGAACCTGTTTTCCATGTCTTAGGACACCAATTTGAGTGCAAATGGAGAGAACACTAACAATGGTGAACTCGTTTGGTTTAAAATGAAGATGACAAAAGTGTTCGAATGCTTCTCTACATTCTTTGTTATGGGATAAAGCTGAGATCATGCAATTCCATGAGCATAGATTGGGAGTAGAGCAGAATTTAAACACAACTCTTGCACTGTTGATGTCCCTGCATCTGTCGTACATTGTAATTATTGAGTTCTGAACACGAGTATTTGATCCCAAAGGAGACTTTATGACAAGGCCATGGATAGATTTTCCAAGGTTGAGTAGTTCCAGGTTTGCACAGGCTGAGAACACACTTACAAGAGTTATGGAGTCATAGTTGAGAGAACGTTGCAGTCGCATTAAACCGAAAGTTTCTAGAGCCTCTTGAAAATGGTCACCTCGTACACAGCCCACAATTGCAGTGTTCCATGAAGCAATGTCAGCTAAATCAGAATTCTCATACAAAATTGAGAAACCTGATCTCAATTCTCCACAGTTGATATACATGTGCATGACAGAATTTACTAAAAGAATGTGGCTCAGAAATCCAGATTTCAACTGCCAGCAGTGAACTGACTTTCCAAAGTGGAGACTGTCAACGGAGTTGCAGGAAGAAAGAATAGCAAAAACAGTCGATGAACTGCAATATGGACCGCTATATAGCAGCTCTCTGAACAGGTTTTGAGCTTCTTCAGAATACTTGTTTTGGGAATAGCCAGATATCATTGCATTCCAAGAGACCAAGTCTCTCTCTGTGGCAGAGTTAAACAATAGCCGGGCTTTCTCCACAAGGTTGCACTTTGAGTACATGTCTATTAGGCTATTCAACAAAGGAAGATGATCAGATACCATCTGTCTTCGAATTACAAATCCATGGATAGTTCTTCCTTCTCTGGACAACATCAGCTCTGCACAAAGTGGAAGAATGATAGTCAATGTTACTGTATCAGGCTGGAAAGGCCCGGTCATTTGCATTTCAAGGAGAAGATCAAATACTTCATTAATCATCTCATTTGAAGCAAATCCTTCCATCGTTGCATTCCAGGAAACAATATCCTTGTGTGCTATTTCTCTGAATACACTCTCGGCAGCCTCAATGTCACCACATTGCGAATATAGTGAAATGAGAGAGTTGGCTACTGAAACATGTGAGCTGTTCTTATAACCTAGTTTGATTCCCAGCCCATGAATAGAATGACCAAAAGCCAGGTCTCCCAAACTTAAAGAGGCCGAAATAGCACAAGATAGACTGATTTCATCTGCAGCTTCTTCAGAAAAACTCATCCTTTTGAAGTAATACTGTGATCTCTCTGGGTCACAATTGTAAAGACTTCCTGTCACTATTGAATTCCATGAAACAATATCTTTATATTCCATATCTTCAAATACACACTCAGAAGAGCTTAGATCACCACATTTTGCATACATGTCAGTTAGAGCATTACCTAAACTAACATCCACAAGCATTCCCGATTTTATGCTCAAACAATGCATCGCACGCCCTTGATCACAGTTTTTGATGTGCAGTGAAGCTGATACCATAAGCAATAAAGTGGTGGAATCAAACCCATATTGGGATTTTATCATTTTCTCAAATAAGTCCATTGCTGTCCTATAATAGTTATTTTCAATAGAAGCAGTAATAATAGCATTCCAAGCAATCACATCTCTGTTGTGAATCTCATGAAACAAATACCATGAAGAGTTGAAGTACCCAGCTTTAGAATAAACAGTGAGTAGAGATGTTGAAGTGGGGAGGTGAGATAGAGCACCTATCTTTAAAGCTGCACAATGGCCAAGAGTGGCAGCAACAATTCTAGGTTGCTTGAGTAATGATTTAATGTAATAAACAACAAGCTCAAAATGGATATATTCAATATGTGTAGTCCTTTGTGGCATTTCCACAAACATTTGAATGGCAGTGCAAAAACAATGACAAATACATGACAACAAGGGAGTAGCATATGGAAGAATGGGAACCCCGTGTCTCCGAAAAATGCTGAATTTCCAATTTTGGTAGTTCTGTGAAGAAAATGAATGAGATATTGATGGTGATGTTCTTGGCTGAAGTAAGTTTAAATTTTGAAAGGCACTTCTTCTGATGTGGTGAAGGGAATAATGGGTTGATGTTGATTTTAAGGGGAATTGGAAAACTAGCCATGTTCTCATTTTCACTTCATTCTTAATTGATTGTAGCTATGAAAAATCATATCTTGCACTGAACGTGAATTGGAGAACTAATAATGGCTTCTAACATAATAATTTCATCTTCATTTTACAAAAAGGAATCAAACAGTGTCTTAAACTTCGTTTGGGTTTGCAATGTGTAAGGTTTTGGACGTGAGGACTGGGTTCTATATGTATAAGTTTGTTGTGTGTAAGAGTTGGGTAAAGCTGTAAATGATTGCAGGTTAGATGAGTGACAAAATATCAAATGTTCGATTCTCTGTAATTATAATTACACACTCAAAAAAGATTTGTTTCCGTATATAGACTTTTATAGTAGTAAACTCTGAAAATAATTTAATAAAACATTAATGCTCTCAAATCAAATTGAATCTTAAATTGGGGTGTAACTAGAGTGTTCTCTTATGTTCTGTCTACTCCTCTTGCTTTGGAACCAGACTCGGAGAGAACAGTAAGGTGAAAATATACTAAAAACTAAAAGATAAATATATTTTTATCCCTTTAGCTTACAGTAAATTACATTTTTACTCTTAAATATATATTAAAAAATCTATCTGTCTTCTCCGATAATGGAGAGGAGTATGTTCCTTACTTTGTAGCATAAAATAGTATTCCTCATACAAAAACCTCCGCCACTAGAAAAAATTGTCAAGTCAATGTAGTACAAAATTATATAGACAAGTTCGCATTGACTATTACTAGTAGCAATAAATTAAAATTTACCAAACAGTGCATAAAGAAAGATCAGATGAAGATGAAGACTGAAGATTAAACAAAGGCCAACTTGTATGCATTAAACATAAAAAAGTTATACATTTTCTGATTAATACACTCAGCTATTTAAACTTGATTATAAATAACTAGATCAGTTTGAAAGCATAAATTTAATTTGATTATGGTGCGACATAAGTGATGTTTTGATTGAATGCTATATTATTTGGTTAGGATGTGACATCCTACTTAAATATTGTGCAAAAGCTCCAACTAGAAGATATTGTCTTAGCCATTCACATAAAGAAGAAGTCTTTAATTTTTCATGAGACTCAGACACTAAATATTAATTTGCTATTCAATCTCTATGAAATTTCTTAGTCTTTTGAAGTCTTTGTTATTCTTCCCTTATGCTCCCACTTGAACCCAACATGAAACCTTTTATATTAGAGAAAAAGACAGTTGAGTTGACTATATATATCTCTGATGATTTTTAATGTAATTGTAACCAGAATTCAACTTCAAACCATCACACTATATGTTTGGCGTCCAGTACTTAAATCCATAATGTAAGAGGTAAGGAACACATTCATTCTTTGTTATCTAGCAGCCTCTTGTATTACAAAAAAAATGTATATTTGTTCTCTTAACTTACCTTCATCTTGGTTTATATACCTTTACTTGCTTCTAATTCTCTTTACCTTCAAATCAACATGGTTTGGCCGAAAAACTATTGCGTCTGCGTCAGGAAACGAAACCGACCAGTTAGCACTACTCAAGTTCAAGGAATTAATATCCAATGACCCTTACAGAATCTTGGACTCTTGGAATAGTTCTACCAACTTCTGCAATTGGGATGGAGTCACATGCAATCCCATGCATGAAAGAGTCATACAGTTGAACCTACAAGGATATCAATTGCATGGAACCATTTCTCCTCTAGTTGGCAATCTCTCTTTCCTCAGAGTCCTCGACCTCGGAAACAACAACTTCTATGGAACAATCCCACAAGAATTTGGTCGTTTATTGCAACTGCAGGGAGCTGATGTTAGCAATAATTCCTTGCATGGGGAATTTCCTATTAACATGACAAGTTGTTTTCAACTACAAGAGTTAAACTTGTATGGAAACAATTTGATTGGCAAAATACCAATTGAAATTGGATCTCTTAGGAAGCTTCAAGTGTTATCTGTTGGGAGAAACAAATTAACAGGACAAATCCCTGCATCAATAGGGAACCTTTCATCACTTACCCATCTTTTTATGGGTGAAAATAACTTGGAGGGAGAAATTCCTCAAGAAATAGGCCTTCTGAGAAATTTGACATATATACAAGTAGGTGAAAATAAACTATCTGGTATGCTTCCATCTACTCTTTTCAACATATCATCTCTCATTACAATTGCAGCTACACTCAATCAATTTAATGGTTCTCTTCCATCCAACATGTTCCACAACCTCCCCAATCTACAACAATTTGGAATTGGAGGGAATCAGATATCAGGTCCAATCCCCATTTCCATCACAAATGCATCTGTTCTTCAACTTCTTGATATCGGCTTCAACTATTTCGTAGGACAAGTTCCAAGTCTAGGGAAGTTACTAGATATAAAGTACATAGATTTGGAAAACAACAGTTTAGGTAGCAATTTGACTAATGACTTCGATTTTTTGGAATCATTGACAAATTGTAGCAAGCTGTATTTGTTCTCTATATCCTACAATAACTTTGGAGGGTACTTACCGAATTTCATAGGAAACTTATCCACCCAACTAAGTCAACTATATCTTGGGTTTAACCAAATATCAGGACAAATTCCTGCAGAATTAGCAAACCTGAACAACTTAACTATTTTGAGCATGGGCTACAATCATTTTGATGGGATTATTCCAACTGCTTTTGAGAAATTTCGGGAGATGCAAATCTTAGGATTGGATGGAAACAAGCTATCAGGTGTTATACCAACCTCTATAGGTAACCTCAGTAAGTTGTTTTCCTTGAGTTTAACACAAAATATGTTAGAAGGAAATATCCCTCCAAGCATAGGAAACTGCCAGAAGCTACAATCCATTTACCTTGCACAAAACAACCTTACAGGACCCATACCATCAGAGGTTTTTAGTCTCTCATCTCTAACAGAATTCCTAGACTTGTCCCAAAACTTATTTAGTGGAAGTTTACCTGATGAAGTAGGAAGGCTAAAAAATATCGAAAAATTGGATGTCTCTGACAATCATTTGTCTGGTAATATTCCGGGAACTATTGGAGAATGTATGAGCTTAGAGTACCTTTATATGCAAGGAAATTCCTTCAATGGAGTCATACCATCTTCTTTGTCTTCACTGAAAGGTCTTCAATATTTAGACCTGTCACGAAACCACTTATCCGGATCAATTCCTGAAGGTATGCAGGGCATTTCTGTTTTAGAATACTTCAATGTTTCTTTTAACATGCTTGATGGCGCGGTACCAACAGAAGGTGTCTTTAAAAATTCAAGCAGGTTTTCCATAACAGGAAATAGTAAGCTTTGTGGAGGTATTTCAAATCTACATCTACCACCATGCCCTGTCAATGGTAGAAAACTTTCAAAGCACCACAATTTTAGGAAGCTAATAGCAGTGGTAGTTTCTGTGGTTGCTTTTCTTCTCATATTGTCATTTAGCCTAACTATATACTGGATGAGGAAAAGTAAAAAGAAACCATCTTTTGATTCACCAACAATTGATCACTTGGTTAAGGTTTCATACCAAAATCTACACAATGGAACTGATGGGTTTTCAGCTAGAAATTTAATAGGATCTGGAAGCTTTGGCTTTGTCTACAAAGGGACTCTTGAGTCAGAAGATAAAATTGTTGCCATAAAGGTCCTAAACCTTCAAAAGAAGGGAGCTCACAAGAGTTTCATTGCAGAGTGTGATGCGCTGAGAAATATGAGGCATCGAAACCTGGTTAAGATTTTAACATGTTGTTCAAGTACAGATTACAAAGGTCAAGCATTTAAAGCTTTAGTTTATGAGTACATGGCAAATGGAAGCTTAGAACCATGGTTGCATCCGGCAAAAGAAAATGCACAGCAATCCAGACCATTGAATGTTGCTCAAAGATTGAGTATTATTATTGATGTTGCTTCTGCAATCCATTATCTTCACCATGAATGTGAGCAACCGGTCATTCACTGTGATTTAAAGCCGAGCAATATTCTTCTTGATGATTGCTTGGTAGCTCATGTGAGTGATTTTGGCATATCAAGACTGCTCTCAAGTATTGGAGTCCCTCCAAAACAAACTAGCACAACTGGAATAAAGGGCACTATTGGTTATGCTCCTCCAGGTATAGCATGGTGTTATAAGTTGTAAAATATTTGAAGATATAGATTTGGATTCTTGACTTTTTATTTCATCTTGAGTTAATGTTTTGATGAAAACCTGAAATGTATTAACCGACATTGCATTATGTTTCAGAATATGGAATGAGTTATGAGGTATCAATCGAAGGCGACATGTATAGTTTCGGAATTCTTGTTTTAGAAATGCTAACCGGAAGGAGACCCACAGATGAAATGTTTAAAGATGGTCAAACTCTTCACAACCATGTCAAAATTTCAATTCCAAATCACCTTTCACAGATTGTGGACCCAAGTACTCTGCCTGAGGAATTAGAACAGGATGCTGACAATAAAAGCATGATACTTACTGATCCTAATGTAAATGAATGCTTACTTTCACTTTTTAGTATTGCACTAGCTTGTTCAGTGGAATCACCAAAACAAAGAATGAGTATGATTGATGTGATCAAGGAGCTTAATGTGATCAAAAGTTCCTTCTTTCTGGTGTAATTAATGGAGTATTCCTGCATTACAAACACAGGTAGATGCTTGTAGATAGTGCCACTCTTAGGTTACTATTACTACCAAGTAATGCTAGTAGATGTTTCATATCCTTCTCTTTTCATATAGAATACTGTTTTTTTTATCCAAGTGTACAGAGATAACATACTTCTTCATGAATTTCAGGTTGTAGGAAACTTGGCAAATGTTCAAACTGAAAGCAAGTACAAGTCTGCAACCCCACTACTATGAGTTTGGACCTGGCTATACCCTTTGTTCATGACTGTTATGTGTACTTAATTCAAGACCTTATAGCTGAATTCCATTTATCACATCATCCATGAATAATTCCCATTTTCTATTCACCCCACTTGTTAAAATGAATGAAAAGAAGAATAAATGTTGAACATGATTTTGTACTGGATATTATAACCTAAATCTAAAAATACACAATAGAAAGTAGGAAAATGGTGGAGTAAGTGCAAGATAACTATCAGTAGCAAAACCATACAACTAGACAAAAACTAACCATTATATTTCAAGTAATCAATACTTTCAGAAGATATCAATATAAGAGTCTATAATATATAACCATAATCATTATAAGTGATCAAAGAGAACATGAAAGTTTATTTCCCCAAGAATAGTAGGTTAAACAGAATAATATAACAAAATAAATGATGGTAATGAATAAAATATGTCATCGTGATTCCTGCCCACTCAATTATGAAGAGCCCACTTTATCACTTTCAATAAAGTAAGGGACCAACTGAGATAATATCCAACTAATATGAGCATGAACAATTATTTTGACAAGACTTTAAAATTTTAAGGATAAATACTCAAAGTCTCAAACTCACCAATATATGCTAGAAAATTAATTTACTCAGACTTATGGGTTATGGGTTTAGCTAAATAAACAAGTAGCAAGTTAGAAGAAGTGTGTAGCAATTTCCCACCTCAAAGCACAAACCTTAACTTTAAAATCATCCATGAGCACTTGCAAGAGAAGGGTAATTTTGTTGAGGGAGGAAATGGAGTATGAATGGTGAAGAAATTGCAGGGTTCCATTTCTTTAGTTTGCAAAGTTGGAAACTTGATGCAAGACAAAAATTTCATAGCATTGTGTTATATAGGTACCACATTGTCTCATCTCCTATAATAACCTACAACCTCAACCTAGATACAGATTCCTTACTTCTATAAATGTACAAGATTGGTCTTGACACTGAGTAAGTCCATGTAGTCCATCATAGTGTTTCAACAAACATAAACCTGAATTTGATCTCACCAAGGTGGATGGTCATCTGCAGAAGTTTGAGGAGGGATTGGTTTCCATCCTGGTTTCTCATCCCAATACATATCATAATATATGTGACCAGGAGTGTGATCCAACACGCAGCACCATATACCCACATAATGTTTGACGCGTTTTCTGAAACTTTGTTCCCTTTCCTGATTTATATTTTATATAGAAAATGCATGCCATCAGGAGATGATAAATGAATATGAAATTTTTTGTATATTTTATGCAAACTTGAGAAGGAAAACTTTAAATGGAAAAGGACAAAGTGGACTTGCCTTGTCAGTGAAACCTGTGAAAGCATCTTGCACCGAAGACAACTGAATGACTTTTACATGCTTGAATGATGAGAATATTTCAATGAACTGAAAATTCAAGTATAAACAACCACGTTAAACACATTCCAAACAGAAAAAAGTTGAAGTGAAAATAACAGTTAATTTGTAGTTCCTTGTGTACCACTCAACACACCACACACACACACATAAAAAACGCTTGTTTTAACTGGCAGAGCAGTACCATAGGCCTTTAAACAACCATAAAATTTTGATTATTTGTTAGTATTGGCCAGTGGTAACGGTGGGTACCACAGTGCCTGCATGAAAAGTGTTACGTCAGGAACCTCTCATTCTGCAATTCTGAGAACAGTATCCTTCATCTTCCATGGACAAAATAAATAATAAACAAAACTGCAGACTGATACTGCCCACTGTGCTTTGGACTTCAGTGGAATGTACTTTGGAGGAATTACTTTTAAAACTATAACTTTTATGCTTGGGAATGTTCACCCAATGTTATTTTGGGTTATTGGTTGACAAGGGTACCAAAATTAAGTCTGGCAAGAATTATTTCAGGGTTCGGCAGTCCAACTCGAACATGAAAACTCGGCCTTCAAAGTTACTATTGAGATTCAGAATTACTCATAATTTTCAAAGTCCAGAATCATGTGACCCAAAAAATTCTCGGACCATGATTTTTTAAGTGCTTTCCAACCTGCTTATGTAATGCAAGAGTTATACCATGAAGAACTTGAACTTAAATAACCATTAAAATGTTCAATGTTTCAAATACCGTTTCTTCATTGCTATGCTTTGGAAACTTAAGTGCTCCCCCAACAGTGGTATTATTTGATGCATTACAATCTTTGGTTCCTTTTTTACAGAGCTGAACATTAAGCCATGACTTTTTCACCTGAACTCAAAAACCCAGGCATAAATTTCCACTTAGAAAATATAACAAGAAAAGAAAATTCATGGTTTAAAACTTTTATGGAATTGACATTTAGTCACCTCTGCAGGTAGAGCGGAATTTTCAAGTATTGAGTACTCTCTGATATCGATTTTAGGGCCAAACTCTTCCTCTGGGAGTTCTCTCAGCATGACATCCACCTGCAATAGATACATGGTTCATAGCAGCATGTGGAAGAGACAGATGTTTTAATTACATAAAAGAGTGGTAGACAAGATAAGACAGCGAAAGGATCACATTAAATGTTGTAAAATAATGTTCATGGGGAATGAAAAAAAGGGTTAATTTTATGAAGTACTATGGGTATCTTCCTTCAGCACCCAACTTAAATGACTTTCATGAAATAGCTTAAGGGCTACATCTAATTCATGAAATAGCTTAGTTTAAAATTGGTATTAACACAAAATTTGAAGACAATATCAAAATAAATAAATAACAAACAGTTTCATAAATAAATACCACTAAAAAAACTTATTTACTATAACTTCCATCATTGATTTTCAGATCATTCCATGATTATCAAATGTTTCCTTAATTTCTACAACTGGAATTACAACTAATCCTTCTTTTTACATAGGGACAAACTTATTTACTTCTCTTATCATTTCACAGATTGAAAGAAAAGTTCAATTGCTAAAGAATTTTTTTCATTTTTTTGGCTATGGAGTGTTCTGAAACCCTTTGTCCCTGATAGGTTTGAGGCCCTAATAGTAAGAAAGATATTGCTCACATTTACGTTTTCACAGCCAAAAGAAGTACATCCATAATCTATGTCATAGACCTTTATAACAGTTAAAGTGACATGTAAAACTTGTATTTCCATTGCTAAGTACTAATAGCCCAAATATCTAACTGTTTTACAACAACAACCAAACCTTTCTCCCACTAGGTGGGGTCAGCTACACGGATCTAACAACACCATAATGCTCTATCATAAATCATGTTCAATGACAAAACATTGATCTCTAAGTCTTTCTTTATCATTTCGCCTATGGTTTTTCTTAGTCTCCCTCTAGGAATTGGACTAGCTTACATTTGAATCTGACTGTGATACAACATTCCACATAATCTAATGTATAAATATACAATAATAGAAATAGGGAATACTTAATCAAACTGAAAATACCTCAAATACATGATCCAGAGGGCAGAGAAAAGGTTGCCTAGTTATAGACCCCTCCAAAACACCAGGATGGGGAAACCATAGCCTATCAATCCTGCACCAGAGTGGAGGCATGACCTAAACAGATGCATAAAGAACCAAGTTTAAGATCAAATATATATAATTTATGAAGTGAAAATGCACCAGACAAGAGAAACCATTATTCTTAATCACTCTGACTCGCCAAACTAGCCAGTTAAATTGCTTTGGGTAGAAGTCAACCAGTTATATCAATCAAAGCAACATGTTAGGCGATAGATATTTTTTATAATATAGAAATATTATCATGAGATGGAATATATATATATATATATATATATGTATATAAATATGTATATATATATATATATGTATATACATATGTATATATATTAAATATATTTTGGATTGTAGGACTGCTTGCAACTTCAATAATGAGAAGTTCAATTCCATGTATTCTTTGTCTACAACAAAATAACCTTTTGGTAGTTTTCAATGGAACCAAGGAACCATGAAGCAGAAGCATGACAACTGCAGTAAAAGTTCTGAAAAAAATTGTACTAGTTATGTCAAGAGAATGTGAATCCTGTAATCCACTGTACTAAAGGAAGATTAAATAAAACCCAAATCATAACTTTACAACTCTACAACATCAAAAGCAGTACTGGTCCCAGAAATAGTTCTCACCAGCGTTCTGTTCAAAAGTGAAGCAATTGCCAGTGCTGTCCTAATCTGTTTCATCTGGACAAATTCATATATAACATTAATTACGAGATTCAACATACTTTCCACACAAAATTCAGAAGTGAAAATGATCAGGTCAATACATGCATACTTGGTAATTAATGAGAGTAAAATGTGATCCAATGGTATGATTCCCAATTAGCAACAAACTTTTTGGAATAGATGGTTTAAATGACAAGAAACCCCCTGCAAAGGTCCCGGTAGAAGTTAAAGGTTGTAGTATTTTCATGAAAAAAGTTAATATATCAACCATAATCAGATAGTGCACCTAAAGCATTCACACATTAAGTGTCAACTTTTAGTCTTCAGTATATTGTCTTGAAAAATATAATTATGTGAATGATTCACCGAGATTGAGGGAGAAATAACTAATTACCAGGAGGATTATAGTATTCTGGTGGATCATAGAAGAGCATGGCTTCTCGCAGTCGGTGGCGCTTTCCTGCAGTGCCTGCATATTGAAATGTTGTGTGCACTGCATATGGCTCCAACCTCAGTTGCTGATGCATAGCCTACAATGATAATAATATAAAAGTAAAATTTAGCAAAACAACTGACACGATTTGTTTAACTACAATACTACATCACACAGTCAATTGTGCAAAAGAAAATTACAGGTGGAGCATGTGTAAATCGGAAAAAAAAAGAAAAAAAAACTCCAAGTTTCAGAATTGTTACTTGGACATATATATGTATATACATATGTATATATATTAAATATATTTTGGATTGTAGGACTGCTTGCAACTTCAATAATGAGAAGTTCAATTCCATGTATTCTTTGTCTACAACAAAATAACCTTTTGGTAGTTTTCAATGGAACCAAGGAACCATGAAGCAGAAGCATGACAACTGCAGTAAAAGTTCTGAAAAAAATTGTACTAGTTATGTCAAGAGAATGTGAATCCTGTAATCCACTGTACTAAAGGAAGATTAAATAAAACCCAAATCATAACTTTACAACTCTACAACATCAAAAGCAGTACTGGTCCCAGAAATAGTTCTCACCAGCGTTCTGTTCAAAAGTGAAGCAATTGCCAGTGCTGTCCTAATCTGTTTCATCTGGACAAATTCATATATAACATTAATTACGAGATTCAACATACTTTCCACACAAAATTCAGAAGTGAAAATGATCAGGTCAATACATGCATACTTGGTAATTAATGAGAGTAAAATGTGATCCAATGGTATGATTCCCAATTAGCAACAAACTTTTTGGAATAGATGGTTTAAATGACAAGAAACCCCCTGCAAAGGTCCCGGTAGAAGTTAAAGGTTGTAGTATTTTCATGAAAAAAGTTAATATATCAACCATAATCAGATAGTGCACCTAAAGCATTCACACATTAAGTGTCAACTTTTAGTCTTCAGTATATTGTCTTGAAAAATATAATTATGTGAATGATTCACCGAGATTGAGGGAGAAATAACTAATTACCAGGAGGATTATAGTATTCTGGTGGATCATAGAAGAGCATGGCTTCTCGCAGTCGGTGGCGCTTTCCTGCAGTGCCTGCATATTGAAATGTTGTGTGCACTGCATATGGCTCCAACCTCAGTTGCTGATGCATAGCCTACAATGATAATAATATAAAAGTAAAATTTAGCAAAACAACTGACACGATTTGTTTAACTACAATACTACATCACACAGTCAATTGTGCAAAAGAAAATTACAGGTGGAGCATGTGTAAATCGGAAAAAAAAAGAAAAAAAAACTCCAAGTTTCAGAATTGTTACTTGGACAAAATATGTATGCCCACTACAGAAGATGCTTGCAGGCAAAATTCCCAACTTAAGATTTCCATCATAAGCATAAACAAGTCCACTTTCGTCATCAACAGATGGTCCCAACTGTCTGTGTACAATATCATTAAACCCAGTCTGATCCCATATCTTTTCATCAGCTAGAAGCAGTTCTTTCCATTCCTTTGCCAATTTTTTTGCAGACTCTGTAGGTCTCCAATGAAAAATTCCTATGTTGTATGCAGCACCAACTATTCAAGGTGATGGACAATATCATTAGTATAGTATGTGGGGTATTAAAATCTAAAGTGAGAGAGAGCTTTCTACTTGTAGTATTTTTATTTGTTAAATTGGCTTTATGCCAAAGAATGTACCACATGATATGAATTTCGGTAAGAAATTTTGTTTCAAAGCACGTAAGACCAATATAAAAATAAAATACTTCAAATTCTGGTTCAAAGGCTGTATGCTGAAAATGTGTTTTGCTAAAGCCATAGTAAAAGGATGACAAACTGACAACGAACTCTAAAATGAAGCTAGAAAACTAAGTCCGTATGAGTTGACATAAAAGGTGACTCTAGCATTCATATATGGAACATCTTTGTGTCAATATATGTCATTTGATTTTGAATCCATAATTATGGCATGTGCAGAAAATAAGCCTACTACAACAAGTATGGGCACAGTAAATACCATAACCGTAAGTTATGGTCATCAAACAATATTCACCTTCTTGCCAAACTTCCAGACTATCATCAACAACTGTTGGGACAACTTGATCACTGGATGTTAAAACATCGGCTTCAGGATAATGAGCAATATATGGAAGTGGATTCTGCTCCACAATCACATAGTTGAATATATGTTTAAGGAATAAATATATATCTTAGAACAATCACGTAATGGGCTTGAAGAAATACATAGAGATGAACATAAAAGGTGATTACGCAAATTGAATATAAAAGATAAATAACAATAATACTGGCAGAAAAAACTAGGAACAACACAAAAGGAAGTTATACAAGATAGGATTAGTGAATTAAAATATATGTGTAACAAGATGGAAAAGAAACTACACAAACACCTTTTTTAGCTTTAAGTCTTTAATACATACATGGAAGAGGAAAGGAAAAAAGAATTATCCTATTCCTAGTCAAGATGCATTTTGCTGCTCCTTTCAGAATTTGGATAACTCATTAAAAACTAAGATAGCATATTAACACCCTTGTAAATAAATATATATCAAGAAATGGATAAAAGCACCTTCAACCAAACCATGTCAGTATCACACATTAACAGCTCATAACCAAAAGGCAGCATCGAGTTTATCAGAATGACTTTCTCTCTCCCCATTTTATGAAATGTTGGAGACCCCCAACCAACATCTATTGTGCTCATATGACTGCCCATGTCAAAAACTGGTAACCCTTTCCAATACAGTGCCTCCAATAATTTGGTGTCCATTGCACCTAAAAGGTACAGATTTAAAACTCATTTGACTAAGTCCCATCAACTGCAAAAAAAGATACCAGACATGCTATTCTAGCAACATATGATGGCAAACTAAACAAAATAATTGACAGAAAAAGGATAGAAGGCTTAAAACAGCAATGCTCACCAACAAGATAATTTGTAAGTCCCAGCTCAGTCAAATGTTTAACCCAAGTCAGAATAAAGTCCATGAAAGCATAGTTACCAAAGGTCACTATTATAATGTTATCTTTCACTCTTTGCTGAACCAGTTCTTTGGTAAGTCGGAAAGACTCCATAGGCGGCATCTTTTTATTGTGTGGAGGAACATCAAAAGTGGGTCTTGTCCATACATTTTGTGGCTCTGGGGCGGGAGAGGACACAGCATGCATAGTTTTTGATTGAGAAACGTTGAGTATTTGATCTGTAAGATGAGGCTCCTCACCTGGGAAGAGCAAAAGAATGTTCAATTAAGGTTTGAAATCATAGCCATACATAAAAAAAAAAACAACGCTTGATGAATTGAGAAGTTTCCTACACAGGAGGCACCATAAACAAAACTGTGGGAAGGTAACTGACAGATTGTGTGTTTGAATTAGCTTATTTTATGTTGAAAATAGTACAGCCTAGTACACGAAGCTTCCACCTTGTGGAGTATGGAGGGGATAGATCTATGCAGCATTACCCTACAAGCAGTGAGGCTGATTCTAGGATTTGAACCCATGACTTTATGGTCACTGAGCAGCAACCTTACCGTTGCCCCGAGGTCCAAAATAGCTTAGAATCAAAACCTTATGGAGAGAACTTTTGAAGACAAAAAAAGGTGAAAACAAGACATGAAACTTAATCTTTGAAAGATGCCCCTAGTAAAGCAGATGCACTAAATAACAATTCATTCAAATACACAAACTTCAAAAGATAGAACCAACACTGGTTAAAGTATATTTTTTGGTCATTATATGTGACCCGTTTTCAACTTGATCATGACACAAAATTTTCAAATCAGTCCTATACATACGAAAAATGATTGTTAAAGTATACTATTATTACACTGTTTTGGAGTTAAAGTATAGATACGAAAAATGATTGTTAGACATGGGGACTATATATACTTTCTGATACTTATAGGTGAAAATCATTTTCATTTTGATCCTTACACAGCACAATCATTTTCAATAAAATAGTGTTATTGAACAACCCAAATTTAATGAATTCTCTTATAACAAATCATCTTTATATCTTTTTTACTTTTATCTTTAATCTCTACACGCATCTCAAAAATCTATCTAAAAACTAAATGACAACCTAAAGTTATCACAATTTGGATGCCGGAATATCATTATTGATTTCAATTTAGTCTATGTACTTAAAAACTCCAATAACAGCAACAAACAGTGTCATGTCATAACTCATAACGGTAACAAACAGCAACGACTCATGGTGATAACCAAATTGCATGCCTCAAATTCAAAAGGGTATATCACATATAAGCCAAAAGTACAAAGTAATAAGAAAAGGAATGATTTTGATGCACTTAGTAGAATAAAAAATGTGAGCAATATATTGATGAATGAATGTATAAGATTGCAAGAAAGGGCATAACTTTGGAGTAGGAGTGAGTGGGAATGAGACATACCTGAAGGGGAAGAGGAAGAGGAAGAGGAAGAGAAAGAGGAGAGAAAAGAAGAAGGGTTGTTGTTGGAGTAAAATGCAGAGAAGATATAGAGTGAGGAAACAACGATTCCAACAACGACAACAGTGTAGATCGTGAGGAACAGAGGACGAGAATGAACAACATCCTCAAACCCTTTTGTCAAAGCCATCTCTATCTCTTCTCTGTGTAGAGATTGGAACAGAAAGAAAGAAAGAAAGAAAAGAAAGAAAGAATGAAAGAAAAAGAGGGTAGTGATCAGATTTTGGTGCTGATTGCCATTTTCCAAGGTCAACCACTGTTATGTTATGCTTTGTTCAATGTTCAGTGTTCCACATCAATGAAGGAGTGAATGAATCATATGAAAACGTATCTTAACTACTCTACAAATGTGAATAATAATATATGGTGTCCAATATATTTTGCAATCTTCATATTTTTATACAAAATAGATAATAAAAGATATTTTTCTATTACTAAATTGTTAGATCGTGGAATAAATTAATAAATATTTTTTACTTTTTAGGAATACATTAATAATATTTTACTTTTTTTTTGTTCTGGTTTTTAAAGGTCTTTTGTTTTACATGTTTCCTGTTTTCATTCTAAATAAAAACAAAAATAAATGTTGCAAATAAATAGCATTTCATGGCTTTCATCTTAAGGTGGTTGCTTTTTGACAAAGGTGTTAGTTTCATATTCCCTTTTTCCTTTCATTTTTTTTCTTTACTTTTTTCACTTTTCTTTTATTATATGTCTGCTTCTTATGGCAAATATCTTCATTTTCTAATTTCACTTCTTGCTTTTTGGGTTACAAAAGGACAAAAAAAATCCATTTCTTCAAGCAGAAGCTGATCACATCTATATTTGTTCTTTTCACTTTTATGTATGAATTTATATTTTAATGATATGTTATATATGTGTATATAAATTGAAAGGTAGTGCAAAAAATTGGACTTATATATAAAAAAACTAGGAGAGCATTTGTATCAGATCCAAAACGAGATGAGCTAATGGGCGTTTTATTGGACAAAGTAAAGCCCAACTTTGCTCTCATCTTAAAACATTTTCTATTTCCAATAAAATTTAGATATAGAAATTCGGCTTTAATAGGCCTCCAATTTATACATTTCAACTGAATGAAGAAACCCAAATTTTGTTGGGCTCAGAACAGCGCAATGCATTTTAAGAACATAGCTTACATATCAGATTTTAAGGCTTCCATATTTTGTATTGCTTTGCAAAAATGCACCCTTTCATGTCTATATATCAATTTGACCTATACAAATATTTCAGATTCATGACCTCTCAAGTCAAAATCCAACTTCCAAGTAGGAATTAAAGTCCAAATGGCTAGAGTAGATGCATGGTACAATAAATAAATAAATAAAATGACAAGTTCAACCAGGATCCAGGACTATGGAAATAAATAAATAAAAAATTATGACCTACTCAACACTTGTGGCCTTATACAATAAATATAAGGAGAAAATATTCCTCAATATAAAAGTAGGTTTCAACTCATTAGAACACGACAAAAGAAAACATTTGAGATCTATTTTATATTTATTCTATCAGCAAATTCATATTTTGATTTTGTCTAATAAGCGTATAACAAAGATAACATATGAGACTGTCATGGACACATAATATAACAAAGTTAACTATAAGGTTTCATTAAAGTAATTTTAGCTAGAGATTATGTTGTCTTTTACACAAGTATTTTACAACTATCTTTAATTGAGAGTAATAATTGATATTCTTTGAGTTAGTACAAATTTATGCTCTGTTTGTTTGTTGAGCAAGTGGCTTATTCTAAAACGTTGGCCTAGTCAGCAAACTAATCTGTAAGTTGATTATGTTTAAGTGGTTGACAACTCTTAACCAGCACTAAATTAATTATCGAGTATGCTATATTTTTATTATATTAAAGAAATCAAATAAGCATATTTTTTAGTTTTTGTTTTATTTCAAAACTTTTATGGTTTTATATTTTTAACGGCCATTCAAAACATTTTTTTAACTTTATTAAATAATTATATCTTAAACAAATTTACATAATAATTTAAGTAAAAATTAATTTCCTACAATTTCCAAGAGATTATTTTAATAAAAATATTATAAAATAACAATCAAATTATTAGGAATGATTTAAAGCATTAAATGCAACTGGGTTTGTGTGGCATTGACTCAATGCCATTCTCCAAATAAAAAATTGGCATACCCTTACCAAGGATGCATCCGGCAATTCTGTCTTCATCCATGTCCATATTCAATCAGAAAATAATACTTAAAAATCCTAAAAACAAAAACTATTACTTTTATATTATTTATTATAATTCTATTAGAAGAACATGAAGACATACTCATTTTTGGATAGATAATATTTATTCATGACTATTATTAAATGCTTGTGTACAAATTTTGTACTTGAGTGTGTACGTCAAATTAAATGGAAGCACGTGTCTATGCTTGCAGCCTCATAAAAACTTAAGAAAATCAGTTCAAATATTGCTAGGTCGAGGAATGGTTAAGTTAAGTGATGAAAATCGCTGACTTACTAAAAAATACATGGTCATTGATATTTAGTAAAAAGAAATTATTATAACTATTGCAATTGTTATAATAACAATAGGATAAAAAGTTAAGTAAAAGTTAGTATACATTAGAGAACTAAGGCTATTAATTTTGAAGTGATAAATTTGTGTATATGCATTATAGTATTATTATACTATAATAAAGTTAGACAATTTCCTAATTTAATACTTAATATCAATAAGATGGATTTTGTTGTTGTGAATAATATTATATTTTTCTAACAATTAAGGTTAAAAAATTATCTAAACTATTCCAAAGTAGAAAATGAAATACTAAAAGGAAACTCTCACATTGTGATACTTTTATCCCAAAACTATATATGATGTTCATGGGGTTGATTATGTTAAATCTCATCCAACCTCTGTTTGAAGTTTTTGGTTGAATCCATTTTGATGACCTGGTATATATAGGATCATAATATTGGGTCCATGTTCCTAGCTGATTTAGAAACAAAAGATATTTTCTTTCTTAACATGGTCTTTATTATTTGCGCTTGTTGCTTATTATATAAATAATGCATAGGCTTGTGCATAATTTTAAGGATATGATTCGTATAAAGAACAATTAGGAGAGCCACAAATTAAACTCGTAATATATACTTTACAAGTTTGCTATTTGAAAAAAAAATTCCATAACGTATTCCATGGGAAATCAAAGGTTTTTCTTATTTAATTTAAAGATTGGTTTAACCCAGAGAGAAAGTTGTAGTTCCCAACCTCATGTCATTTCATGTTGTCTAATTCATTTAATGATAACATTAATCATTATATCCTCTTATTGAATTGTACTATATATATATATATATA